>NW_028277054.1:4663636-4974545 GCF_059951505.1 Python bivittatus
CTATTCTAATACGCACAACCACAATAATCTTCATAGATCCAATATCATGCACATGCTGTCTCATGCAAAGAGGACTGGATGAAAATGCAAAACAGGAAAGTATCATGCTTGTTTGCAACAAGAAAAACTTTAAAACGTGTACTAAGGGTGGATTAAATGCAAACTATAACTTATCACTTGCATCTTCAGCAACTTAAATGTACAGTCACTATATAATTTATACCCTCCCACACATGTACACAAGAACAGCTCCACCATAAAGTCTGTACATGTGACTCCCGAACAATCTGGACCAGATGGTTCCACCACCACCTTTGATTCAAGATATTCTCCTTATATTTTGCCTGTAGAACAGAAAGGCTACAAAATGCTTCACCCTACACTTGAGTTAATATGATGGCTTGATTCACATGCTAACTTCTGGGTTTGCCATGATATGCTGAAACTGCCAGCTACCCAACCCCATTTCAGCCAACTGATACATCCAGGCTTGGCCACAAGAAATAGCACACAAAGATAGCAACCTGTAGGTACAAGCTAACTCATTTCAACCCATTCAGACAATCTGTTGCTATGCAGACACTCAGCAACCTTCTATTTTCCTGTACCTTAGATTGGCCTCCACACTCAGCCTTTAGGAAGGTCCTGAAGACATGGCTCTGCCCCATGCCTGGGGCCCAACAATGGTGGGGAGCTCTTACAGTGGCTGTATTGAACTGATATAGAATGAATTCCTCTGCTGATCCTGATGTTATGTTTCTTAAACTGATTATGGACAGTTTTTATAAGTTTGTATATTGGTTTCTTTTTACCTGTTGTGGGCCACCCAGAGTTGCTTAGATGAGGTGGCAGCCATACAAATTGAATAAATCATCATCATCATCATCATCATCATCATCATCATGTTCTATACAGCAATATAAATTCAAATAAAGTCCTATTTCAAGGACAGAATATAGGGGTTTTGCATGAAAACTTCACAGACTTCATCACACTACTGCAGGGCATATCCTGAAACACGCAATGGATGACTAACACCAATCAATAGGTATCATACACCCCAAGATGATTTGCAAATGTTTGTGCTCCAGGAGTGAGTCTGCATTCTTCTTGCTAATGAGCCCTTCAGCATCTCTCTCAATAAACTAGTTGTGAACTTTATATTACAGCCTTCCTTAAGCTAGTGCACTCAGATGTTCTTGAAATACAGTTCCCATCGTCCAAAGACAACATAGAATCATAGAGAAGGCATGGCCGATTTAGGTCACTAATTCCAACCTCCTGCTCAGTGAAGGAATACAGATCCTGATGGTGGCTTTGAGTGATGGAAACTGTAGTCTACCCCCATCTGGAAGCTCCCTGGGGTTTTCCAGAGAAGAAGCAGGTTCATATATTAATGGCTTCCTGCCACTGATTTGTATAAGCTGGAACAAATGGGCTGCCATTCATTCTGATGGAACAGAAATCTGGAGGTGGTTTCATTAAACACCTTCTAGAAGTAAGTCATTGTTATCCTTTCAATTATTGGGGGGGGGGGGCATACAGCAAATAGGTAATAGTTTATCCAGTTCTAGCCAGCCATGAATGTGGGGATCAGGCACAAGTTGGCCATGATGGCTTGATCCCTTAGATCAGTGTTTCTTAATCTTGGCAAGTTTCAGATGCGTGGACTTCAACTTCCAGAAGGCTGGCTGGGGAATTCTGGGAGTTGAAGTCCACACATCTGAAACTTGCCAAGGTTGAGTAACACTGCATTAGATACTCAACACATTCATCCAGATACTGTCCTCCCTGCCACTCTCTCCATTAGCACAAACAGGAGCCTTGAGACAATTCCTCCTGGCCACTATTCACATCAGGAAAGCAGCCATTTTACCTTTGCGACCAAAATGAACCCACCTGGTGTTTAGCTGCGACAAAGCTGAGGAGAGGGGAAGAGGACATTTTTTTAAAAAACAGTACAGAGGGTTAGTTTGGAGACTTAAACTCCAAAGAAGAACCGAAATCAGGCAGCAGAAAAGTGCAGGAGGTAGCTAGATGGGAAATGCAGATACTGAGATCAAAAAGGATTCCTCGCACTGAGAAAGATGTGTAGTCAGCAAAACTGAAGGCGGTGGGGAGTATTCGAAGGGAAGGCAGAAGAACCGACAGGCATTTGCTCTTGGGAATTTCACAACAGTTGCTGCCTCATAGCTTCCATCTTCCTTGGTTAATCGGCAACTCTCATACAAAATTCTCACAATCGCCTACTCAAGGGCTCAGAGTAAATCCTGGGAGTTCTGAAAAAGGGGACATCCAGAAACTTTGATTTCTAGCAGGACTGTGGTGGGGAACAGTTGGCCAAAGTGCAGGAGATATTTTGGCAAGCCAACCATGTTTAAGAAAGGGCAAGGGGAGGAAATTGAGATGTGGAGAGAGAAAGGATGCTTGCAATAAGGGAGGCAGGTGGGATGAGAAACACAGGGCAGGAAGGCATTAGAGAAGGAGGAGGAACAACGTAGGCTAGAAGGACTAAATACTTCAAACTAAGAGTCAAAAGTGTCTGAGGTGCATGCTTGGTATGTATGGGGAGAATCAGAGGCACACCTTTATCACCATTGGCTTACATCCTGGCCAACACCATTTCTAGCAACATCCGGACCAGATCAATGATGGCAAAAAGGTGCATCGTCCATATGGATGGAGGAAGCTAGACAGAGAGCAAGAGAAGGAAAGAGGCGAGCAAAGGGTTGTGGGTTGAGGGTTGTGAGAGTTGGAAAAGCTGCCTCTGCAAGAGGAGATTTTATACCCTGCCCTCATTCCCCTGCTTCATACACACACACCAGCTTCAGCACTGACCCCCTCTCTGCACCATCACCATGGCCAGTCCCTTGGGAAGACTGTCCTCCTCCTCCTCCCTCCCCCAATCCTGCTGACCCTGGCGCGTGGCTGTGCCCGGAGGCTCGGCTGGAACAAAGGGCCCAGAGCTCGGCCAATCAGGGTGTGCAGCTCTCCTGCCGCTGACCTTTTTATGATTATTATTTAAGGGAAAAAGCAGAGGCAAGGAAAGAAGAAGAGGGGGGAGGAGGCAGCAGAAGGAGGCAGGGGAGGGGGAAGAGGAATGGAGCTTTGCAAAGAAGAGCTGGCCTCTCTGCAGCCACTTTATGGAAATACCCCTACATGGCTCATGTTCGCCCAAACCCCCTGGCCAGCCTCTTGGGAGCCCATATTGGCCGGGATCAACCAGGCCATGACCCAACAGGAGCACGTTCATGTGTGCAGTGGCTGTAAGGAAGCCCCTGGCAGTCTCCTCTCTCAAGAAGGTTGGGAGGGATGAATGTATTTGCCCCCAGCTGTGCTAGCAGAGGGAACAGATCCTAGGTTTTCGCCCAGAACTGTTCCTTATAAAGGATCACCACCATCTCACACTGGTGACTGGGCCAACTGGCCATTTCAAGGAACATCCCACCTCTGGAGCAAAGCTGCAGAGTCTTTAGGAATGATCCTCAGAAGCCCAAGACTGATCAAGACGGTTGTTAAATGTAGCCATTCTTCTTTTTTTTCATATAAACAGCTGTACCCCCTGGCCAAGCTAGCTTGGGTCCTCCATATATTTGCCAAATCATTTCTTTTTTAACTCCATTGTTTTCACATCCATCTCTACTCCCACCATACCAAAGATTGTACCAAGAGCTAGTGCCAGTCGTTGCTCACACTTGCAAAGTATACACACGCACACACATACAGAATACTCATGTACTAATAGCTTGTGGATCTGAGAGAGCAGAACTCTATCACCATCATAGCAACAGCTTTCTTGGCCAAGTGATATGTAAAAACGTGCATAGGGAAGAGACCATGGCTTTCCAATGCTGTGAATGGTCTATTAAAGGATAAAAATACAACTCAGTGATCCCTTCTTTTGCTTTAAGACACTTTGGGTTCAATTCACACAATGCTCTTGGCTAAGTTAATTGGGGTTAGATCGTTTGGGGAAATGTTACTATAGGAACTGGACCATCATTGAACTATAATATGGTTAATTTCTTTGAGCACCGAACATGGCGGCTGTGTTCCCCTCACCCAGATCTAGGACTTAGTGTGTCTTTTAAACTCAACATCAAAACTGTTATCTGAGCATTCATATGTGATGGGTCCTATTCAGGAAGTATAAAGCATCCACTGTTTGATCATGTGGCAGTCATGCCATGGAAATGGTTGTGCGAAACAAATGTTATCACCATGTCTTTGAACTGTTCAGCTGGCTTTGGTGTACTTTATAGTTTCTTGGTATGAGGAGCCTCTCATAAAGCATTGTGTAGAATATAAAGTTTATATTTCATTATAAAATAGCATAGCATAATCCCAAGCAATGCATGTTCACCCAATTTCTCTCTGTGTTTGGAAATTTGTCCTTCAAATTCACAAAGGCTTCATGCTCATAGAAGACTCAGTATGTTATTAGCAAATATATTACTTGCCAGTGTCAACTGAGTAGACGGGAATTCAAAATATAACTTATGCTCAGTTTTTTTTTTCCTGGCAGAGGCATGTTTTGATTTTAATCGGTCCTCAAAGCAAACTAAACAACGTCTCAGATACAAAGCTATGGAACCCAAATCAAAGTTTAGTCAAATGAAAAATTCAGAGGTGAAATTCAAATGTAAATCTCAACAGCTGTCAATAAGCATGGCTGCTCAGATCTAAAACTATGCATTTAGGGAGCATTCTAGAGACACAGTGTTAGTCTGATGAAGGTACATAGGAGGTGGTCTTTCAAATTTTTATCCTTTTGCAATGGACATAGGGATTATTTCATTTTTCATCACAGCAACCTTCATTCTTCTCACACTCTCTCTCATATTTTGGCCAGTTAATGTACAAAGACAGATACTAAAAACCGTTTGAAGAGCACACTTGTCTAACTTAAAAGCTTTCTACCTTATCCTATTAGTAAAGCAGGCAATAAAAGCATTATCCAATTATGAACACCTAAAGTTTTAAAATGCAGCATCGAAAAGGACATTTTAGTATGTGGACTTTTTGTCTATCAACTCTCATTTCTTTTTAAAAAATATTAGGGATTTTCATTTAAATTACAGATCAGGGAAAAGTAAAAGCAGATCTTCCCTTAACAACACATGTAAAAGCACGAAAAAACACATATGCATCACAGCATAAGCCAACTATACAACATTAAAGGAGACACAATCTTATGAGATATCATGACAAAGATTCCTGTAAATATATACACAACTGTGAGTGTGCACATGCGCGCACACCCACACACAGCAACACAAGACAGCATACAGTGACAAATCCACAGCCCCAACATATCTGGTTGGCCATCTGGGCCTCTGTCTCATGCTGAATTCCCCAAGTATGTTTCTAAAACCAGGAAAATACCTGGTAGTCCTAATATTTTTACAATCTCGATCGCTGTCCTCTCAGTCTGGATTCATCCCTTTCACTTCTGCATGAAATATGAGCATTTATGAAGAAAACCTCCACAAATGTGATGCCCAAAGTCAGGACCATATTATGCCTCTCCTCGCCTCCCCCTTGCTCCTGTGTAAAAACTGCCCAAGTTTTCCACACCCCATTACCACAACTTTAGTGCAAAACCTGGCTGGTTTTTTGGACCCCCCATTTCCAGTCCTACATGAAGGCACCAAGGACACAGACATTCATACATGTGCATACGTATACACGCGCGCGCACACACACACATATTTACTACTCTGTCCAGAGAGAGAGAGAGCATGTGGGGGTGGAGGGGGGGGCAGTTACTACAGGCTGGAAAATCGATTTCTGCTTCTGAACAAGCTTCGCTTCCCAGACCTCCGGGTTCATTAGCACGGACTGGGCTTGACACCAATACAATTTCCACACCAAGCTGGCTGCAGCAGAGCTGGGGGAGGGGTGCACACAGAGGGCCAGCGCTGCAGCCACTTCTCTGAACCCCCGCCCTGCCAGCCCTGGAACGTGTCAAGAGCAGATTCTGAAATCGCCTCTTGGTTTTTATTTCCCCAGATCACACCCATGCCTGCCTTTGCCCCTTCTGAGGGTTCTTTCCCTCCTCACCCTCCGATATCCCACTGCCCACATTTCTGACCCTTCCCCATTCCCATCCCTGCAACTCCTAAATCTCATCTGTCAGATCTATGAGGAAAGATGACTCTCACAGGATCAGCTGCGTAATAGTAGAAGCATCAGTTATCAGAATGCCTGGTTCCCCTCTTAACTTTGGGAAGCAGGAGATAAAAGGAAGGGAGAGACGGAGAGGCAAAGAATGAAGCTTAGCTTTGCTTCCATCCACCCAAGTCCTACCGTCCCAATCCTGGCATATTTGCATCCATCAGGCCCCATCCAATGTACCAGCTCATAATCTTAAAAGACAGAAGATACATTTTCCCCAAGGTCACTTAAAAATGTCCTTCGTAGATTCAGGGAACTCCAGCTCCAAAATCGATCACCTCTGTTGCTTTTTGCTCTAACCACTAGTCTCTGAACCACCATCCTTCCCTGAGGGGTCAGCCTCTCTAACCCACTCTGCTTATCTTTTGATTTTAGCATCCCTGGTTGAACACTGGAGAGGTACAGTAGTACAAAAATCTGTTTAATAACCATCTAGATATAAATGAATGATGGGGGTGGGGAGGAGAAGGTGGTAGGCATAATATTATGAAGCAGCTTGACAAAAGAAGACAGAGAAGCCCCCTATCTTGGGTTGAGGTTAAACAACTGGATTGGGGACTGAATGCCTGAAAACTGGGGAGAGCAGGGAGCCCCCAAACTGACTGCAATTTGGGGAGGCAGAAATAAGGTTTCTCTTAAAGCACAAGACAGCAGTCATATTTATTACCGCCAGCTAGAGAACCTCATCCCATGGAGACAGAGAACTGGATGTTCACAAATCTAGAATTTACTTCGAAGTAACTAGAGAAGGGCTGGGTGGGAATGATGAACATGGAAAGAACTCGCTCAATTTTAAACATGTTAGGGACAAGTAACTAAATGTATTGAAACAGAGTGGTACTCGGTGGGAAGGTGGGCACCACTGACAACTTAAACCCGAAATTACTGAATCAGAGTAACTGCATAACTGTGGTTGTACCTGAAATCTCAACCAGGTATTGGGGGGGTGGATTTTGATGCACTGAGGCAAATGAGAATTAGGCAAGATTAAAAGGGGGGGAGGCTTTGGGGCATCTGCGGAGATGGTTGCAGGACCCCTCAAGTGCCTCCTCCCTACCCCTCACCGTTGCCCCCCCCCAATTCCCCTGGTCCTGGAAAATTCTCTCCCTCCTCCAATTTTCCAAAGCCCCCTCCCCATCCACCGAGCAGTCAAAACCTTGGTTTGTCTCCAACCTCCGGAAGCGACCAGGGGAACCTAGCAGAAACAACTGCGGGGACGCGGGAAGCTCTTTTAAGGGGAAGAGAAACAACCATGATTACACTTATAAGGTTGCTGCTGCTGCGATCGCGACGGCACGGGCGGGGGAGGGAAAGAGCCAGCCGGTTCTTCCGCCCCCCCTCCCCGCCAGCCAGAGAAGGGCTCCAGCCGGAGGGTCCTTCCCTCCCCATCCCCGCGTTTGCCGGGACCTCTTCCGACCGGCGCCCGCGCCACCGGCGCCTTCGGCCGGCGGCTCGCTCTTCGCCCCTTTCCGCTGCTGCTGCTGCTGCTACCATCCACCCCCTCCGCCCCCCACCCCCTCCGTCTATCGACCGCAGGATGCCGGCGCCGGAGGTTCGATACGGAGCAGTGACACTCCGGATCAATACCGCCTGAATAAAAACCCGCTCGCCCCTCGCCGCTTTCCGCTTTCCGCTCCTTTCCTCTCTCGCCTCCTCTTCGGCGGCCGGGCGGGAAGAGTTGGGGGCGCCTTTCGCTTCCTGGCTTGGCTTCGCAGCCGGGCCGGGGGTCCCGCGCCCTCTTTGGGGGCTCCCCTTCCCTCTTCCTCGGCTTTCTTTCTCTCGCTTCCCTTCTTACCGTTTGCAGAGCGCAGGGCGAGCGGCGATTTGAGGCGCCATCCGTGCTCCGGGCCGGCGGATCTTTGGAAGACCAAGGGGACCGGTAGTGGGATGAACATTGCGAGGACCTGTGAGTGACACTCCGCATAACCCCACGGAGGGAAAAAAAATATAAAGATAGAGAGAGAGATAAGGATGGGGGGGCAGGTGAACGGAAAAGGGAGCCGGGCGCGGGGGAGACACACGCCGGACAGGGGACGATCTCCCGAGACTGGCAATCAACGCGGGGAGTGGGGGTGGGAGAGGGGGTGGGAATGGGACAGAGCTCGGTCTTCTCTCCCTCCAACAACGCTCCGCTTTCGGCACTTACACACGTGCGTGCATGGGTCTGTGGCCAGACAAGTATGTGTGTGTGTGCGCGTGCGTGTCCGCCTTGCAAGGCCGTGTCGGGTTTGGTCACTCGACCAGGACCAGGACAGTGTGAATCATTTTAAGGCTTTTGCAACAAAAAAGAAAGAAAAAAAAGGAGGGGGGGGGAGAGCATGCATGCGTGCGTGTAAAACACACCGATCACCCCCAACAACGCCTGTGAATGCGTGTTTGTCTTGCCCCCGTTCAGAGACCAATCCCCCCCTTAGCCTCGTCCGAATTTCTTCTCTCCCCTCTTCGCCTTGCCCCCCTCCCATCACACGCAGCCTGTGATTCCCACTTTATTGTCTTCTCCGTTATCTCTCTCTCGCTTCTCCCCCCTCGTCCCCCCTCCCTCTCTCCTTCCAACCACCCCGCTTTGACAGATGACATCTAAGCAAGCGACTTGTCGTCCCTCGCAATCCCCCCCCGCGGGGGCCTCCGCTTCCAATATCCCCCCCCCCTTTTCTTTCTTCACTCTTTGCACAAGTACAGTCCTTACCCAGACAAAAGCAATTACTCCTTAGGTGTAAGCTTACAGTACTGTGGATGTAGAAAAGAGGAGGGGAAGCAGAAGAATTGGGGAAAGGGTGAATTATTGAACCCCCTCCCCCAGCAAATAATCTTTCCTTGCCTGCCCTTCCTTCTTCAACAATTAACACCAATACACACACGCGCACACACCTGACACTTTCTGCGGGTCAAACTCCGCTTTAGCGGCGCTAAAAATAAGCTTCTTTAATCGCCTCGTAGTTTCTCCTCTGGCTTCCTTAAATTAACGTGTCACCTCCCCCCCCATCGCGGCTCCTTCCGCGTTTATTATTACGGGAGAGATTTACACGGATAATCACTGCAAAGCACCGCGATAATAAAGGGGTGACCTTCCCGCTCCCCCCCAAACTAGCCCCCGGGATACATAATTAGGCGGGCTTTTTGCGAGCAATAACTCTTCTTCCCAGCTGGCCTTCGCTTCCTCCCACTTTCGCTCCAGAGTTCACGCCTTCGCCTCTCCCGGAATCGCTGCGCCGTTTTCGCGCTTCCTCGCGAGGAAGGAAAGCGATGCCGAGCAACTCTTCCGGAGCCAGGGCGAGCGCTCCGTTCGCCGCGCCGTCCGGCTCCTCCACGCCCAGGCAGGCCTCGTCGCCCACCTCCGCCTTGGCCCCGGGAAAGAGCGCCCGCGGGGAGAGAGCGCTGCCGCCCCGGGCGAGCGGGGCCCTCCCTACCCCTCCCTTCGGCCCCGAGGGTCACGGGAGGCCAGGAGCGCTGCCGGCCCGGCCGGGCGGCCGCAGTCCCAGGAAAGGAGCCAGACCCTCGCGTCGAAGCGGCTGCCGAGGACGGAGGCTTCGACTCTCCCCGGCCAGGGCACGCGCTCCTCCGGGCAGGAGAATCCGACCACCCGGGGAAGAGCAAGAGCGCTCTTTCCGAGGTTCAGGATTTGGGAGACTCCCTCGTTCCTCTTGTACCGCTTCCCTTTCCTTCTTTCACTCCCCAATACTGTCTGTGGCCCACTCCGTTAAACCAGCCATGGGTGAACAGAAACGTGTAGTGCCCAGGGCCAACCCAACCCAAGACCGGAATCCGGAATCCTACTAATAACTGCCTCCGCTCCAAAGAGCAGAACGTTTTCTCTTCCGCAATTCTCCAGTTTATTCCCTGGGCAAAGATGGATCTTCTTTCTCTCCCTTCTTCCCCTAATTCTGCAAGTCCTGTTCAGCTGCGGGGGGGGGCAGAAGGAAATGAACAGCTAAAACAACCAACACTATTTCTGTATCCCATTTGAACTCGCCTTTCGGGTATAATTTGACCCCCCTTCTACCCCCCCAGAAAGTAGACCAAGGAGGCCAAGAGGGGGAGGCATGTAGTGAGTGCAGTTGGAAAGACAGAAAGACGGACAATATATAAAAGGAAGAGAGAGGGTCGTGGATGGACAGAAAATGTGATGGAAATATATTACTGACAGGCAGAAGGAGAGAGGGGCATATATAGTGCAATGTAGAAAGAGATCAGATTGATGGTGGGGCAAATAGATGAATATGTATGGGGCAGAGGGGGAGAGGGAGCCAGAGTGAAAAAGAGAGGAGAGGAAATAGCAGAGTTGATGGGATAGAAAGAGTGCAATTACTTGATTCAGTATCACAGTGTGGAGGTCAGAAATTAACTGCCGCTAGCATTAAAGTGTGTGTGTGTGGGGGGGGGGGTGTTAATATGTCCCTTCTTTCTCTTTTTCTCTTCTTCTCCCCCGGTGCCTAGGTCACCAAAAAAAAAATAGTAATAATAAGATATAGAGGACACACCTACACACACCCAACCCATTGTAGGAGATAGTCCCCACTATTATAACAAAAGCCAGACTGGAGGTTTTGGATTGTGTTTGGTTTCATGTGAAGAAGCAGGGGAGGTTTGTTTCATTCCTGCTTTCAGTGGGAAAAAGAAGGCCTGTGCATGCTAATAATAAATCACTGCAGGGAAGAGGAGCTGAGTTATCACAAATCTGCCCATCCCACCGTACAAAAAAAAAAAAACATATAAAGCAGGGTCACCTAAGAAGAATTGGGCTGTTTTCACAAGAGCCACTTCAACCAATAAGTGCCACAGCCCACATGTGTAATTTAAATGTACCTTGAGAATCTTATTGTCTCACTTCCTAACCTGTATTAACAACATTCGGAATGCCTCTTCCCAGATGAGGGTGGCCTGTGAAAAAATGCTTTTCTCTCTGCTGATCTCCAGATGCCTTGTCCCCCCAGCAAAATAGAAATACTCTGCTCTTTAAAAATACGGTGGATGTGTATTTTTCAGTCCCCACCCTTTCGGTACTAGCGTGTACTTAGATGGGGGAAGCAGAAGTTGAACAGGACTGTTTTAATAATGTAACCTGCCCCAGATCCCTGGGATTAGAATGGAGAGAGGTAAAAGTAACTGTTCAGAATAACTGCTTTCCAGGTTAATGGTTGCCCAAAGTATTTACTATTGCCTTTATGTATTCTTTCAATTTATACTCCTTTTTCTACAGCAGTAGTCAAGTATGGGAGAGGATAAAATGGGAGCTGGAAGGGAAGATGGCACATGGAATAATGGATAAAAAGAGGTATTTTTTATATATACCCTGTGTTCAATGAGCCTCTTTAGGTGAGTTCAAAGACAGTGGGATTTTGGACTACTTTTTTTCTATAAGCTGGTTCTCCTTCATGCTGCATAACAAACTTATTTTAAAACTCCTCTGTTTCAAAACTAGTGCCTGCTTGATAACAATATGCTAAACCCTTTTTCAGTGAAAGCACCCATTCATGCTGTTCTTTGGGCCTTTATTCTTCTCCAGAGAACATGTGTGTGTGTGTGCGTGCTTAATAACCCAGCTTTCTAGCTGCAGTTCAGAGACAGTGGAGTGCAAAACGGTTTTCCGCACAATTAAAAGATGCAGATAATAACTATACACACTGCATGGAGCATCCTATCCGTATCTTAGAAGATGAAAGGGAAGACACATTCTATCCACACCGTGGGTGTTGGGCTTGACTGAACGTTTCCTACTATCAGGAACTGCATGTTCAGACTAAATTCCTAGATGCTTGCATCCAACCAAAAGATACATTTATGCAGCAACAGGTTTTGATCCAGAAAGAAAATAGAAAAAGATCTAACTATCCATAAATCTCTCTTGCTAAACTAAAGTGATCACATCCATTTTTCTCTGAATCAAATTAGAACAAGCAGCACCAGGTAAAAAAAGGATGATCACAAAACATGTGCATATGTGCCCTTAGCTGAAATATTAAAAACTGTCTTGTAATAAGGTTCCTTCAGAAAGCATTCTTGTTGTTTTGCCCAATGCAGGGCCTGTGACTCTGCAGTTCTAAATAATATTCTTGCATTTATTCAGATTTTTTCCCCTTAATTTAGAATTAAAAGCTGGGAATTATGCAATAACCCTCCTACTGCTGACCTGTTATGTCTTTGCCTTTTAAGCAAGCATTGGAATAGAAAAGATGCGGTTTCAGCTTTCCTCCCATACAAACTTAGCCCATGCATAATAGGAGCAGCCTAACCCCCTCCAAAACTTTGGAAGTTTAAAGAGTGATGTAACTCAATACAACATAAATGAGGATTTGAATATTTCTTTTCATAAAGTGATCTAAGAGGATGGTTTGTGGACTCTCTGAAAAAGATACTGAAAAATCTGGAATGATCCTTATTACGGCTCTTAATTCCACACCTTACTAAAATCCTGCAGATTTTTTGTTTTTTTAAATGCTGTTTACTAATTTCCCAGCAGTTACAGAGAAAAACCTTAACAGAGCCTTGAAAAGAAGAGGTAATCCTTTCTTTAAAGAGATAAATTTAATCAAAATGGCTCTTCTCTTCCAGAAAGTAAAACAAAATTAAAAGGGCATTGAGGCAACAAAGAGAGAAGAACGGAAGATGGAGTTCCTTTGTTGATATAGAACACTCACTAGGGTGTCATCACTGAATGTAGGAGGGAGAACATCATCATCATTTTCCCCTTTTCTTTTTCTTTTCTTTCTTTTTCTTTTTTTAAGGGTGCAAGTAGGGAGATATTTAGAAAGCTTTCTATTCTCAGTGTACTTTTCTTATCTAAAGAAGTGGAAATATTTTTTTTAAAAAATGGTTGCTGCGAAAGGGCAACAGTGAAGGTGCCAAAAGAAGTATTCTCTGTATAACACAGAAGAGAAACATCTGGGCTAAACCTTCATCAACATGTGGCAGGGTCTCCGTGTTTTGAGTTACTTTATTCCTGTCACGGGTATTGATGTCAGCAGGCTTTGGGGACCATCCTTTATACTTTTAGCAAAGACATCATCCTAAATCTTCCCACCTTTTCCTCAAGAGGCCAATAACTGGGCAGAGGGCTGGTGTGCAGGGAAACTCCACAATCTGTGTAACATACCGAAAACTCTATGCTCTGTTGCTTCGTGCTTGGAAAATACTCAATAAAGGCGATTCTGTATTTTTAAATGTAAACGGAGAATGCCACTTATTTCAAAGAATCATGGAATCAATGAGCCCCGCTAAATGAAACAGAGACCCTATAGGATTTGGATGCATAAATACATTTTATCCAATTATTTTGATTCCAGATTAGAGGCCAATAGAGGATTTCAGAGACCAAATCCATTTTCCTTGCCACTCCGGAGAAAGTTTGTAAAGGTTTGGCTTGGATGGATAAAGTTTGGTTCTCAATCCTTGGTCTTCCATTTGAATTACTAGCCATACTACAAACCTGAGTAAAATACCTATTGGGTGGTAATCATGATGGTGATGGGTTATTTATATAGTACTTTTTACGATCTCTGGCCATCAGGCAAAGAGGGGAGAAAGTGTATGCACAACAAAAAACACCAGTGAGCTGTACCACAGCAGCTCCTGTCAAGATACTGCTCAGTTTTGAAAGCGGCTTTCAGCCTTCCTTCTGCAGGAACAGCAAAGACGCCACTATTCATACACAGCGGGAATTCCTGGCTTCTGCATGCATCTTTCAATCCCATTTCTTAGTATTGTAGCTTCTTCCCATGTTAAATTAATCCTAGAAGATTAACTGTACAGGTAGTCCCCGGGTTAAGGACACCCGGGTTACAGACAACCCATAAGTTAAGAACAGAGCCTATTGTAGCAAAATTTGAGTTAAATACACAAGGATTCAAGTTAAATACACAATGGTTCAAGTTCATTACACCATACTACTTATACAGTATTATACAATAATACCATTCCAGCTTACATATAACTTCGACTTAAGGACAGACCTTGGGAACCGAACTTGTTCTTAAACTGGGGACTACCTGTAGTAATACCTATTTTACAGACACCATAATTTCTTTAAGCATCCACAGACAGACACCAGCAACAAACAGTTAAGTGTTGGGAAACCAAACATCCAACGTTTTTTTTCATCCTTCATTGGATGTGCCTACAATGTCCATGGATTTCACTACAGTATCCACATACGGTCTATTGCTGAAGCAGGTCTTAAGAACACAGTCAAAGCTATCATTTTTCTCCAAACTCCCAGCTTCCTTCCATGCATTTATTTGTTAGATTCATATTTTGAGTTTCCTCCTGAAGTTCAAGATAATGGGACATAGGACTCTCTCCTCCAATTTTTCCCCACAACAACCACTCTATGAAGTACCTTGGCTGAAAGAGAGAAGGCCCAGTCAGCCAATGAGTTTCCATAACAGGGTGGGCTAGAACTTAGTGTCCTCAGTGCTAGTCCAAAACTTTACCCACTACACCACTCTGACTCTCATGGAGTCCTGTTTACTATTTCTGGCTATCAATCTGCATGGAGAGCAGGATGGTTCTGAAGAAAGGACAAAGGAGAATTTGAGCACTGCACAGCCAATCTGTGAATGGAAACAGTGGTAACAGGCAATATCGGCTTTCCAGACCATGTGCTCTAAAATGTAAGCGTTCATCCCTGAGGCTGAAGCCAACTTGGAGGCTAACCAAAGTCATCGCTGTCCCCAAGGCAAAGCAGCTCTTTCTCTTAGTGCTGGATCTTGCTTACAATCAAACTAGATATGACCATGGAGTCCTGTTATTACTTCTCTCAACATTTTTCAGTTTTGTTTTTTGCCTAATAAGAGCCACCAGTAGATTTACTCAACTGAGGCTTGGGAAGTGGAATTAACTGTCTTGATAATGCTGATTCCAGACTGCAAATCACATCTAGAGATAGCAGCTGCTGTTGGCTGCAGAGGAGAAAACATTCATCTGTGTTGTACCTGTATATTTTCCTCTGTATAGCTAACAGCAGTTTTGGATTAGGGAAGGAAGAAAGGATTAAACTCCCTTCCTCACTATGGCAGCTGTCCTTAGAAGAAAATTTCCGTAGAAGATCCATTTGAGTTCAACCTTCCTCAACCTGTTGCTTTCCAGATATGTTAAGCTAGTCTAAGGAACAATGGGGAGTTGTAACCTAGCACATCTGGAGGACACCACCAGGATATAAACGGCTGATTTAGAGCTCAGGGACATACTTAACGGTTTGGAGCTGACAGTTAAGAGTATATGTAGAGAAGGTGTTGCAGAAATGAAAAAGAATTCTGGAAGTCCACTGTTTTCCTGGAGTGCCTTAGAACAGCTCCAAAATCCTTGCATTTTTATTCCAGTAGGAATGTCTCCTATCTTTTCAGCTGGCATTTTTTTTGGATACTTTCCACACATAAGGCTTTGAATATTAGTTTTATGCAGTATAACCATTATGGCTTCCACTGTAGCATCTTGGGAGTGCTACTTTGATGGGAATACTGAATATTATCCCCTTATTTTGCATGTCTGTAGCATACAAAAACCCATAGCTTCCATTAGAAGGATGCTGTAGGATCAGTGGTGTACCCTTGGCTTAGAGTGTTTCCAGACAGGCATCACCTAGTGCTACTGATGACAAGGCAGGGGTAATAAGAAAACTTGAAAGAAGTGTAAGAAAATACAGGACAGATAGGACTGGAAGGAGGCCCGGGGCTTTTCCTCATGGTCATGTTAATGTTCATTCCTCTAGGGCAGTGTTTTTCAACCTTGGGAACTTTTAAGATGTGAGAACTTCAATTCTGGGAGTTAAAGTCCGCACATCTTAAAGTTGCCAAGGTTGAAAAACACTGCTCTAGTGCTTGAATTGGCTGAAAACTAATAATTGGTGCTATCTCAGCCACCCATTTCCAACCTGCCTCAGTAAAGAAGCTTGTAAGTGATCCTTTACTTAGAGCTTCACTGTGGGACAGTTTAACAACCACAGCTGATGGAGTCCTCTAGCTTCCTTTCCCCTCCTGTACAGAACCATGGAGCTGACGCTGGAGAAATTAGGCAACGGAAGCTACAAAAATAGAATTTAAGCCCAAGGACGAGAAGAAAACATTAGAAAGAAACTTAAACGGATTCCACCTTAACTCTCTTGGGTATAAAAGGGAGGGAAAACGCGATGGGGCTTTCAAGATTCTGTTACTAGAGCTGATATCAATAAAGTAAAGTTCCAGTAGTTCATGCAATGTCTGTTTTTGACCTGATGTACCTTAGGGGCTAATATCTCCCAACCAGTGTCACCAGTGTGGGAACCACCAATTCCTCAGCTTAAAACATGGTAGAGACAAGTATGGGTGAGTGCTTGAGATGGAGACTTTAGGCACTTTCCAAGTTGCCCGAATGACCTGTCACCTGGAAGGCTAGTAGCCCTGGATTCAAAATAGCCCAGTTATCACATTGTCAGAGTGAAAGATGGGTGAAGTGGGAGGGAACTTGAAGCTCCTTTCTGTGTCTTCCCAGGCTCATCCTCATCCAACCTGTCAGATGGTTATTCTGGGTCACAGTTTATTGCTCTCCCTGTCCCTTTGGCTCAAAGTGGCTGAACTCTTGTCAATTTCATCCCAGCTTCCAAATCCCTAAGTGCTTCAAGGAAACAGCAGTATTGACAAGTGGCTGCACTCCACAGCACCTGGAAACATCCCATGGAATTTGAAAAATGGTGTTTGGTTAGGCAAAATGTCCCCTCCTAAATCATAACCATAGTAGGAAGCAGAGCCGCACAAAACCTCTTGTTGGCAAAACCACTTCTTTGAAATGCAATGCACTAATTTGGACCATGACCGGAGGGGAGGCCTGCAGCTACCTCAACCAGCTATGAACAGCTGCATAGACCAGTCACTGACTGCATCATCCCCAAGACTGGGAATGTCGTAGATAAGCCAAGACTTGAGTCAGGAGAAGATGGAAAACACTCCTTTAAAACTGGAGCAGCTAAAGATAAATTTAGGGTACCTCTACAGCAGGCGGGGGATGAAATGAAGGCTGTGTCATGATGACACGTACCCTAAAAATGGTTAGCAGGGCATTTTTATGCCACAGTAGAAGAATGTGAGAATAAGCCCACTGCCAGGGACCCCCATCTCCCTAACATTTGATGTGCAAGGCAAAACAACTGTACAACCACAGCCTGTCCCAATGCACTTGTAATGAGATTATATTTAAACTGGTCTGGAGTGTGAGCGTACATCTGTATTGCTGAATGTGATTTTCTTTCTGTTTCGAAACCCATTTTTTTAACCAGTGTTGCAGCATGCGTAACTAGATAAAGAACACTTAGGAACTTTGGACAGGCCAATTTTTGAGGAGAAAAGTTGTAGGAGAGTATCTAAATCCTTCACTGCCTGCCACTTCTCTGGAGCAAACTGGACTTCTCCTTTATCCTAAGAGAGACTCTCTTGGATATTTATATATATCTGGAGCTGCAATGATGGTACCTGACTCAGAGAAAACAATATGGAGTGGTGGAGTAGGTTGAAAAAGAATTATACATTCCATAAACTCCCAGATCATCTTTCTCCAACCTGAAGCTATTAGATTGATTACAATGATCAACACCCTCAAGCCAATATAATGGCCAAACTGATGGAGAAGGATGAGAGTTGTAGACAGAGGTGCCTGCAGGTATAGTCAAAAAAATCAAGGGCAGCTGCAACAGTGTAATCAGAACTCTACCTGTTTTCATGTGCATCGCAGATAGAAAGTTGAGATATAACATTGACCCTACTCTGTGGAAAAACCTGGTTGTAGCCCAAAGATATCTAGAGGGCATCAGGTTGGAAAGAAATACTTCCAGCCCTAGATGCTTTCCTGCCCAACATTATCTTCTTTCCATCCAGCACTTTCCCAGGAAAACCAGCTATTAGACTTCTGCATGTGTTTATAGGTAATGTGAGTATAATAAAAGTGTTTTTTTTTAAAAAAGCCATTTTCTCTTGTCTATTTTTTCCTTTTGGAGGATAAGTCAGCAGGTTCCCCATTTGGCCACAGACCCCAGAAACACACTTTGGAGAATCACTGACCTTTTAGGCAGAAGTGGCAGCTGTAGTACATTCACTCCAGTCCAGTCCAGAACCTGAAGAGAGAAAACTCTGTGTTAGAAAAGTGAACCAGCTGTGGGAAGAAGCTGCTGGGGATGATACACTGAGGCCCACTGAAAAAGTGACACTCCAAAGTGCAGCGCTGGTACATGAATTGCATAAACTATGCATGCACAGATTTTTTTGCATAAATTCAGAAGAGCCAATGTTAATATATCTTGCAATCAGAAGCAGACAATGGTTTTTAAGAAGGCGGCAATGACAGACTTGTCTCAGTACTGCACACCCTCATTTACTCTGTCCCATGGCCATCTCTAATCGAACAGGTTTTGCAGGCTTTTGAAAGGCTAGCAAACCAACCAGGCCTGGTGGATCAGAAACAATAACAGAACAGGAAGAAGAGCGTCTTTCAAGCCATCCCACCACTCTCTTTGCCTCAAGATCAACCTATCCAGAAGCCATCCATCTAGCTTGTAGATATAAAGCAAGGGGTGAAACTGACTTTTAGAGCAAAAGGTGGAGGTGGGAGAAGGAAGTTTAATCTTCCCCCCACCTCTCCATCCACAGCCCCTGACAAGGTAGCATGATTCAAAGATACTACAGGACGTCAGACTTTCTGGCAAACAAGTCGGGTCCATTATCCTAAGCCAGTGTTTCTCAACCTTGGCAACTTTAAGATGAGTGGACTTCAACTCCCAGTATTCCCCAGCCAAGAAGCAAAAGCCCTTCAGCACACCCATACTCATTCTGAGCTCCTTAGTGACGGACACCAATGGTGCCTGGAGTAGTGATGGGTGGCTGGATGTAGCTGCTATTCTAATTGCATATTATGCTCTGGAGCAGAGCTGCCTCAAGGGCATTATGGGAAAAGGGAATGGCAGAAGCCCTACAGAGGACCAAAGTCAACATCCATCGTCATCCCTGCCGATGGGCCGCCTATAAGAAGATACTCCGCTCAGAGAAAAAGACAGTAGTTTCAGTTTCATACGTTTATTTGCAACCATAGGTTTTAGCAAAATTAAAAGAGTAAAAAAGCTACGTGGTGGCTTTGCCTTTTCCAGCTAAGCTTGGGAGAACTTGGCAGTGCAATGCTTAAGGAGAGAAATAGCATGTAGGCCCAACTCTCTAACAGCCACATCCAATCCCTCCGCTTTTATTTATGAGTACTACAGAATCCTCAAACTGTATCATTTATAACTATGCCATCCATGGGCTACCTATGGCCTTTGTCAAGCTACACACCAGGGTACCAAATTCTGGACTCATATTAGTCACTAAAAAGTAGGGTCATGCAACTGAGAGAAATCAGATTCTTTTTCCTGCAGCACCTAAAACAAGGGCACACTCCAGCCACCAAATTGCCCGTTCACCCAACCCACTGGATTATGCACAGTATCACAAAAGTAGGTCCAGTTTGCAGTTGACCAACTATATGAGCTTCAAAGGGCCTTCTTTCAAAGTCTGGGCTATTCTCAAAAATAAATATTTCAACCCTATAAAGCCAGGGGAATTTTTCAAGGCCAGTAGGAGAAATATCTTTTCCTCTATCTTTTTCTCTCTTTTCATTTTTGGCTCTCCCCACAGCAAATATTTCAAAGTACTCCTGTGAAAAAAGGAAGAGAAAGGCCTCTGTTGTGTGAATAAAACTGATTCTGTGTTTCACCATGGACCAGCAAAAGAATTCACAAGCACACTCGCGACTCCCCCGATTATTCCAAAAGATACCTTGCAGTTAGGCTTGGATGTCTGGATGTTCTCTTCCCAGAATGCCAAAACCTTTCCTTTCCACCTGTAACCCTTCTTTGCCCACTCATCTTTCCGCACTCTGTCTTGGTGTCTTGATTCTCAGCCCCTCTAGAATCGACATAACCAACCCACCCGCCCCTTGCCCCCACCCCCCATCCCACCCCTGGCGATGGCGCGCACCCACAGTTGTTCCTGCTAATCAGCCGATGTCATCTGCGGAGTGAAGTCTTTGCTTAAAGAGATTTAGGGCAGGAATCAATAGGAAATTTAAAAATCAATGCGGTTAGTATGAGAAAATCAATGCCGTTTAATCGGCCTGCCGATCCCCAGTCACAACAATTAGAAGGCTGGGATGTTCTACATCCTGTTACACAGCCATTAGCGTCAATATTTGTGTAAGTGATGGCAGGGGGTGGGGGGGAGGAAAGAGGGGAACCCCAGACCTGCAGTAGAGAACTTGAAAGCTGGAGGAAGCATGTATTTGGGGACGGGGGAAGGAAATCCTACATCTTCTACCTGCTGTTTCCTTGGGGAAGGGACTACGCACGTTTCTCTCCTTCTTCTCCCTTGCAGAGTGATTAGGGTAGGCTTTTTCTGGGTGCCCTTCCGGGGCCACAATGTCGAGTTTGGGATTCTGAGTCAACGAGAAGCCTAGGCTTCACGGGCAAGAAGAATGTTTTTCAAAAGGGATTCTTGATTCTGATCTCCCGCTAAAGGGCCCTGGGAATGAAATGGGGGAGAAGGGCTGACTTTGCCAAAAGCTGAGTGCCAGGCGTTGCTTAGGACAGCATTTTGAAACGAATGGGTGGGCAGAACGCTTTTGCTGCAGCAACAGATGCCCCGGTGCCTTCTTAATATTCATCCTCAGGAGCAGCTGGGATTGAAGAAGGAGACGCCACGAGTTGAGAGCTGCCCCAGGAAGATGGAAGGTGATAAAATGTTGAGGGCAGGAAGCACTGCTGAGGCGTTTGCAGCAAGCCCTGAGAAGTTGAGTTGACAGAGGGTTTTCCTTATCTTCACGCAGCTCAGTGTCCCATAAAGTACCGGACTGGAGACTCCCAAAGAAGATCAAGAGGCCTATGATTAAGCGTCTGAGACGGGCCCTCGAAAGAGAGCCAACCAGCATGCCCCTTCGATCAGAGGTGGCAAGCTTTTGATGGCTGAGCATCATGCTTAATATCGGGGGCGGGGGGAGACACAGTGGGAGGAGCCACAATGCAAATTGGAAAGAGTTGGGGTTTGACCCTGCTTTGGGGAAAAGCTTTGGGAAGCGTTTCTTGGGTTTCTGAAGCATGTTAAGGCCATCATAAGGCTTATGCTGGTTCTTCCTGCCTTAAAATGGTAACAAGCAATGCCCTTCCATTTTTAGCAGTAGCAATCAGAGGCAGCCTGGGGGGCTGCAGAGAAACGGCTCGGGGCCTCCAGGACCAAACTATCCTGGGCCTTATTTTGGAAAGAGATCAATGAGGCTCATCTTAAGCTTATCTTTGGCAGGCAGTGCAGCTCCAGAGTGGTCCACTTCAAAACTCAGTCTCAAACCAAGATTGCAAAGCAGAGGATCAGACGCTGCTCTTCCTTCCCTTTTGGAGGAGGCAGCTGCGGCTTAGTGGTTAGAGCAAGGGGCTGTGCATTGGGCATTTTTTAAAAAATATCCTTTGGCTACAAAGGCAGGACCTGCTGCCTCCAGGCCGGCTTCTAAGTGTGGGCTTGACTAGAAGTGGCTGGGACAGGAAGGCCAGCTTGCTGCGAGGCGCTGACAGAGTGTCCGTTCCCCGGAGCCAGATCAATGTGTCAGCGCGGGGGTCGCTGGGAATCCCCCCCCCAATCAATGCGCTGGTGTTTCTGGGCTGTGGTCGCCTAGATTAGCGTGGTACAGAGCTGACAGGGGCACTAATCAGGCTGTCAATAACCTTGACCCTGGACAATTAACTTATCGACAGGAACAGGGCAAAGGGAAATACATGGGCTGTGGGGTAGGAGGTAGGAAAAGATCCATGTGCAGCCTGTGAAAAGTAGGGAACACCTTCTTAACTCGCCACCCCATTGTCAGTTCCTTCTTCAGGGCCAAAGCCCCCCAAACTGGAGAGCCACAGCTAACTGACTGACTTTAATGGCCCGTCTCTATTATCATCCTTGTTTTAAAAAGGTCCACAATTGCAGCAATATTTTCTGTCCCAAGACTGGACAGTCAAAATAATTATTTTCCAACCTTTGGCCATTCCTGTTTCAATGAAAATTGGGGCCTAGAATCTTGAGGTCTAGAAACATCTTTTTTAAAAATCCAATCTGGCATTTTGAGTGTTTTTATGTTCCACCATGTCTACAAAGGAGGATCTGGGGGAACATCAGTTATCAGACATCAGTTTGGTCTGAAGAATTCACAGATTTAGCCCCGCAGCGGTTAAGTCTCCACTAAAAGAGTCCCAAGACCAGATTAGGTTTTGGAAACAGATTTCATTCCCACAGAGCCACAAACAACCAGGAAAACATAGAACTGCGAAAGTGGGGGAAACATGGATCCAGCTTTCTGAGCAAGTATTTTCCTACTTCATTAGGTATAAGGCGAGTTAAGAACATCAGAAAGAGATCAATACATGTGAAGATTGTGAGGGACTAAATGGAAGTTTGGGGATTGAAATCTGATTTAAACTTAAAGTTTAAAGTTTAAATTTGTAACTTAATCTGGGTTTCTTAGATTTCACCACCCACCCTGGAAGTTGACCTCCTATGTAGCAATCCTGCCTCCAGAACACATTTGCTTTTGGAACAAATTTTCAAGTATCAGCCCACATTTGACACCCATCAGTGTGAGATGTGTGGAGCAGATAGTAACTAAACAGAGTTTACGTACACTCTTCCAATTTACAAAATCTTTACTGCTCAGTCAGTTGCAAAGTAATTTGTCATTCACCGTAGGTGACCACATAAGTCACAATTTGCAGGTCTCCTTTATCCCATTCTGAGATAGATCTGTTTTTTCTCTCCTACAATCTGAATGCCATGGTTAGAAGATACCGGGGTGTCTGCAGGACGTGGTCCAAGGTGGCGCCTGCGATGGTGCAATCAAAGCTCCCCTGTTTCGTACGTGTGGCAGAGCTTTGTTTGTGCTGTCACTGCTGCCATCTTGACTTTTTCGACCGCAGGCTGGGGACACCTCAGAAGATACACCTCTAAGTTCACACCTCTGGCAATAACAAGGCCTCATAAAGGGCCAGCCATCTCAGGGAACCGATATAATGGGCAGAGCATCCTACAAAGTTTTGGGGGCTCAGTGAAGATATACAAGATGTCAAATCTACCCATAGTACTGACACATCTGAAAAGAAGAGGCTGAAAAACAGTTCTCACTTTTTTTTTTAGATTTTCTTTTATCCCGCCTTTCTCATTTTTATAAATAACTCAAGGCTGCAAACATTCCTAATGCTTTCTCCTCCTCCCATTTTCCCCACCACAACAACCCTGTGAGGTGGGTTGGGCCGAGAGAGAGGGACTGGCCCCAAGTCCCCAGCCAGCTTTCATGCCTGCGACAGGATTAGAACTCACCGTCTCCCACTTCCTAGCCCGGAGCCTTCACCGCTAAACCAAACTGGCTCTCACTTTCAAATACTGGTTTCACCTCTGCAAAATCTGAGCAAGAAAAAGAGACTGCAGAAACCTCGACCGACGGGCTGCTCTGCTGCAAATATTTCATGAGATTCAAATATCATGAAGTCACGGCGTGTGTAAAAAGGGGGCGGGGCTTCGATCACATGGTTGCGGCCGCCATCCTGACTTTTTCAACCCCCCGGTAGGCCTCCCCGAGAGGTCACCTGCATTCAGCGGCAACTACATCTTTACACCTTGCAGACCATGCTCAGAGCACACGGCTCTCTTTCAACGCCGAGATGTTTTCTCCCCCCTTTCCTTCATGAGCAGCACGCATGCGACAAGATGAACCGTGGACGGCATCAATCCTTATCAATTTGGTTATGTTTAATTAATCAGACGCTTTGTGTCCTTCCAGGCACAATCTAATGTTGGGCCTTTAAAGACTAACCACAACTGCACACTCCTGGATGGTGCTGAGAATATACTGTGTGCACTGGTTGGAGTGTCCATATGGCTTGTAATGTATAGGGTACTGTGGGGGTCATGTTTGCCCTGGATCCCATTGTGTTGCCACTCCTCCCCCACCCTCACCTTTTATGACCCCATAAATATGAATTCGAAGCCATCCTGGTAAAGGTCAGAAGGGCAGGGAAGGAATAATGGCTAGGAGACATGATTGGTGATAGGACCCTGATATTTCCATTGGCCACAAAATATGCCAAGGTCTCAAAACGAGCAAGGGAGGGGAAAAAAAAAACAGAACCTCGTTGGGGGCAAACACACAAGGAACAGAACAATGTAGCGTACATCCCAAAAGCCATACATGGGAGAAAATGCAGACAAGCCGGCACCAATGCAAAAGCAGGGAAATTCATCCATGCTACAAAACATGCAGTGAGGAGAAATACATCTCTTGACGTATTCGGAGTAAGTAACAGTATATATGTTAATGATTGTGCTCCAGTGGTTTTTAATTTGTTTCCCTGGGGCTGGAGACATAAATAATTATTGCTTTTTGAGGACTGAAAATGGTTGGAGAGGCACTTTCTCATAATAGTCACTCGCTGCTCATTGGGCAAGCCGGTTTGGTGGGGCTTTATTCAACCTGACACACCTGTTCTCCAGAAATGAAAATACACAAGTTGCCCCTGTTTGTTCAAACTACCTTCCACAGTTGGAATAAAGGAACATATAAATTGTCTTCCAGTTTTAAGGAACAGAGTAAAAAAAGAGAAAGTAGAAGAGATCAAGATACATTCAGGGCTGGTTCTTATGATTTGCATTTTGAAATGCTCGAAAGTCAAATTGTACTGGACAAGTACCGGAAAACACCAGATTAGGCCAAGATCTACTCATGTGCTGAGGACACAAGGCAGGTATGGGGGGAAGACACATTTAAGCCTTGCTTGGGGGCTTCCCAAGGCATTCTCGTGGGTCACTTTTGGAAAGAGGATGGTGAACAAAGTGAATATTTAGCCTGGCATAGGAAAATTACAGAGTACTTTAAAAGCATGCCTGGTTGTCTCGTATTCAAGAATAGTTAGTGTTTTGTTGTAGGATGAAATAACTAAATAACGTAAATATACCTTCTAGCGTGGCTCTCTTATTTTAAAAACAGCATGCCTACACATTTGAAATGTATTTTACACTCAGACATACTCCCAAATGTTCTGAGAAAAATAAAAGTGCATTGGGTCATAGGTGCCGCTTGTCCAGAAGTGTCTGCAGGAGTCGATGAAGCAAGGAAAGCGCACATCAGCTGGGCACTGTGCTCAAATGTACACATCTATGAATGTTTGCAAACTTGAATGTATGCACTCAAAGATGCTAGTAATATGCATAACGTCTCATTTTGTACGGCATCTGTCACCAGTGTTTTTTCTGCAGAAGAAGGAACACAACTCATTCCGAAACTAACAAGAGACCAAATGGGTCAGAGGAAGAGAAACTGCTCTACACACGGGCAGGATACGCAGTATAACCTTAGCTTCCTCCCTCTTCCCTTGCTTTCAAACTGCTGGACTAGAATAAATGTGGATGGGGAACTGAAGAACTGTACAGCCCAACATCCCCAGTCAGGAACTGCTGAATCTGTGAAAATCTGCTCCAGAAATCTAGTTAGCAGAATCAGTTATAGCCCAATGCTCTGTTCTAGGAAAGGATGGTGGCAGGAGAGGCAGCCATACCGGGAAGCTACAAATCAGGACTGTACAACTATGCACTTGGGATAGGACCAAGAGATGCACATCCCAGGCTTCTGCAGTCCAGGGACCTTCATGATGATTGTGGAATTTGCCACACTTCCTCCCCCCCCCCTTTTTAAACTCCAGACAAAACACACATACACAAACTGTGGCAACAAAGTTGGCTGTAAAATAGACGTTACAATGCTGTGCGTGCGTGAGGTAAGATAATTTGCACTAAAATAGACTGGATGGATGGATGGAAGGAAGGAAGGAAGGAAGGAAGGAAGGAAGGAAGGAAGGAAGGAAGGAAGGAAGGAAGGAAGGAAGGAAACTAAACTAAACATCAGGTCCAATTTTGCAAGCACTGATCTATTTTCTTTCTTACTAAACCCCATGGGTTTCAAGCTAGTTTTTCTGTAAGGGAATCTTCTATCAGGGCAGTAGGATGGGGGCTAATTATGAAATAAAACTAATTAATCACTGCAAACCACAAGGCTGGCCCAGCAGGGCATTAAAGAGATGGCTTTTCTTCTCCTCCTCAGGGCACAGAAATTATTTGCTGCGAATGAATTATTTAATGACGTGGTGTTCATTATGTATTATTGATCAGAAAGGATGGTTATCGTTGCCAAGATAGCCTAAATTCCTACCTAGTCACAAAATCACTGTCACGGAGGAGGAACTGGTCTAATAAGGCATTATTCCTCCCATTATAGCACCTAAAAATCTGCAGTTCTCATCTGAGCTAACAGTTTTACTCCCAACTGATTCAATTTGAGGTTGAACCTTAAATCACCCAAGTACCCACCCATGTTCCTTTTTTATATCTTTATTTATTTAAAAAATGCATATGCAGTCTTCTGAAAGCACAGGCAGCTGACATTTTAAAAGATGGAGAAGAAATGCTATGTTGTGTTGCCTTTGAACTATCCCTACACCACAGATCGAAAGGAGGCAACACCTCAATCTTAGGGTCGGCTCCCTGAGTCCATCAGATTGTTAATACCTGTCCTGTCCCACAATTCAAATTATCTGTGCCACTTGTAGGTCCAATGCCTTCTTTGATACCCTGCCCTGTGCAAAAGCCTCTTATCCAAGGATCCCTCAAGGAGATCCTTCTGCTCCCCTTTCACCCCTTTACCCCACAGTGTTTTTAGGGGAAATGCTGCACAGAAGATCACTTGCCAAGGCAACAGAGAAGCATTTTCCTTCTTAGTTAGGAGGCAACTGCTGGCTTACAGATGTTGTGGAACCGTCCCTTTCATCTTCGCCAGCTCTGGGGTATGATGGCCTGACTCAGAGCTATGACTTAGCTCTGGAATGAAGGATTCCCTTCTCAAAACCTTTGGGAGTCTACCTCCCTCTTTCCACAGCACGTTCACCCAAAAGCAAGCTCCCCCACTTCCACAGGAATGGATGATCCCACCAAAGTTAGTCAATGTAAGATCAGGATCGACTTTTTCCCCAGATCTGCTTCTTGGCTCATGACCTCATCCAAATCATTCCAGTCTCAGGGTGTATCACCACCTCCCTATTTCAATGAACTATAAGTAAAACCTTTGCTTCAGAGCATCCCATTTACCATAAAGCTCCACTGAACTGAAGTACCCCACTGTACATATATTCACTTCATTTCTGCTTCATTTTGACTCAATTTCTGTACATCAAGTGCAGCAAGAACTTCACAGCATCCCTTAGTTTTGCAGCCCCAAACTGATGAAAAAAAGCAAGACGTTCCTCCTCCCACCCCCATCCATGGATGCAACACATTTGTCAGGTTGCCAACTTCTTCCTTGGTCTTTCCTTTATGCCTTTAAACAGGAGCCATTTGTACAGATATTAAGCAGGACAGATTCATGACAGACAAAAGATAGAGCTTCTTTGCAAAGGATGTAATTAACTTATGGAAACCACTACTACAAGGTATGGTGATGGCCACTAATTTAGACAGCTTTGAAAGGGGGGGGGTTAAACAAATTCACCGAGGACAAGTCTGTGAAAGGTTATTAGTTCTGACTGCTGCTGAGCGCAACCCCAACGTTCACAGGCAGCAGGCCTCTGAAAACCAACCTCAGAAGACAACAGAGAGACGCCATTGACTTAAAACTGCCCTTTCGAACTTTCCACGCAGGTCTGTCTCACCGCCCTTGGAAAGAAAATGTTGGACTGGGTAGACCTGCTGCAGAAGGGGCACAACTCCTATTCTTATGCAGCTGAAGCTTTCTGGCCAGAAATAGAATTTGACTGCTTAATTTCAAAGCCCAGATCTGATGGAAAGCCGGCAACCCCTATACTCCTCTGCCATTGCAAGGCATTTGTACAACCATGCTAGAGCTGAGTTGAGCAAAACTGCAAGCATTCAGTGGATATCTGCAGCACAAACAAACCATACAGGCAGCTGTCCATAGACCCCACCTGCCGTGGAGAGAAACAGGGCAAGATCAAGCTAGCTGCTCTTAAGACTGATGATCTGCTAGTACAAATCTCAACTGAAGAATCTTCCCATTTTCCAAGAAAGAAGACTTATACCAGTGACCTTTTTCTCATTTTAAGAGAACAAATCTAATATTTTAACATTACAAACCATTGTAGGAATCTTGTCACAGCTAGAGGCTTGGAGAGCACCTGGTTGAGGAAGTCTACAAAGGGCTCCTCAGATTATGGGATCTTCCTGGCTGGATCTGCAGCCCAGAGCCCCAAAGACTTTGGCCCCCTGAAAATCACTTGCCAACCAAACCAACATTCATTCCTATCAGAGCTAGTGGGTTTGGTAAACTTTGAACCAGTCTTTCCTTGGCTCAAGAGAATGTGTTCCCTTAGTCTCCTAGAAGGTTGTTATTATGCCCTCAACAAGGAGGGCTAGAAAATGAGAAACTTCCTTTCTGACTGTAGATTTACCATCTCTATATGGAGAGAGGTTTATTTCTTTTAATAGCTGGAAGACTTGATAATACTGTCCTAAGGGACATACAAAAAGATCAATATTACTATTTATCATTTCTACACTATCTTTTGCAGTATGATGCGTCAGAGCCTGTTCTTAGCACTTTCGAATTCCGAAATAATCATTCTAGAATCCCAGTAACTTCCTGACAATTTAAAATTGGGACTCAGTGTATAAGAATACATTACAAAACAAGAATTGGGGAGCAGGTAGAGAGAGAGAAAAGGATCCAATTTTTAACAAACATTGTTGCATGGACAAAAGCATAATTCTAAATATAATATGCCCTCTGTAAGAGCTACTTCTGTCCTCCTAGATAGAAAGATTCAACTTTTAAAAAGCACCAAAATTCCCTGCCTTGTTAGAAAATATGAAGGAGGCATAGGAAGTAGAAACCACTGTAGATCAGTCCTCACTGAAAACAGTAGAAAAGCAGCCAGTGAAGTTAGCATGAGAATATTATGGTAATGGTTTCTGCCCATCCCACCAGATCTGGTAGGGTGGGCATGTTCTGGATCTCCTCTGTGAAGCAATGTCACTTGGAGGGACCTAGGAAGTGTGCCTTCTCTGTCATAGCATCTGTCCTGCAGAAAAGCCTCCCCCCACCCTGAGATTCAGACAGACCCAACCCTGTTGACCTTCTGGAAGCCCCTGAAGACCTGGCTTTCCCCCCAGGCATTGGGGTCAGGATGTTAGTGGAGTCTGGCACATGTGTGTTCAAGTTGAGACAATTGTTACAGGGGCCTCAGCTAGGTTTTTAAATTGTTTTTGTCTGTTCACTGTATTTTTTTTTAATCTTCTTGGTCGTCGCCCAGAGTTATATGGGTTAAGATGGGCAGCCATATAAATTTATTAAGTACAGTACTGCAGAGGAGAGGAGAACAGAACAGAATAAGCAAGAGGCATTCAAGAGGCAGGTGTAGGCTTAATTGTTTCACGCCTACTGCATAGATCCTGCCCAGTCTAGTGCTCTCCAGATGTGTGGCAAAAGTATTTCCATTAAGTCTTTCAGGCTTCTGTGAGGTCACTCATAAAAAAGAAAAAAAATCTAAGGTAGTAGACAAGGTTCTCTAAAGAAAGCTGGTTGTCACCATGACCGTCTTCTACGGAAGATGGCTGACTGTACTGTAAATGTATTTATTTGTTTTATTTTTGCAATTTATATAGCTGCCCAGCTCACCAGCAAGTGACTCTGGGTCATGTACAACAAGGCTAAAAACAATCAATAATTACATTAAAAGATATAAAAACCAACTAAAAAAACCCAGACAAAGGGATGTTAAAAATAACCGAGCCACCTCACTAGCTCACCTGTCCCTGGGGTTCCCAGGCCTGCTGGCATAACCAGGTCTTGAGGGACCTCCAGAAACTCAACAGTGATGAGGCCAACCTCACCTCAGGGGGGAGAGGATTCCACAGCGCGGGCCCCACAGCAGAAAAGGCCAAATCAAAGGTGGGCAAGCTGCAATCCTAAGGCGAAATAAGGCCCTAGGCCTGACTTCAAAAATCCACTGCCGGAAATTAGTTCTGGTCTCTGGAGAGAGATCCCTGTCCCTTCCCTACTGGAGGAAGCGAAGAGGGTATCAGAAACAGAAAGGATGAGAGAAAAAGAAGGGAATTGGAGGGAGAAAAGCTGCTTTTGGCCCACTCGCTGTTTATTTTAGCTCCTGTAGCATGCGGCTACCATGGACTACGCTAAAAAAAGGCAGCCTTCAACAGAAAAAGATTGCAGACCAGGGCTTTAGGTCATTTTCTCAATGCAAGGCTTTGCCTGAACTGAGTAGGCACTGTAAATAATGACCCAGCATCTTCTATGCTTCTGGGTTCTAACCTATCTTTGTTGCATTCTCTAATGACTCTGTCCAAAGTCCAAAACTCGTTTTTGTAAGTCACTGGATCAAGCTATGAATGAGCTAGAGTGGTAATAAAACTACAGAGGACCAAGGAGACTTGCATTCAAATCCCTGTTCAGCCAAGAAATTCACTTGGGTGACCCACACTAGTCAACCTCTCCACATCTAACCTCCTTCAGATAAACTGCCCTCCCTTCAAAGCTTCCTATCGTTGTCATTCCCTTTGTACATCTATAGCAGCTTTAACAACAAGAGAAAACTTGAAAAGTTTGTTGGATCCAACATGAGGCTCCATTTTCTTTTATTTATAAGGGTGTGGGGAGAGAAACAATGGACCCTACTCAAAGAGTCAAAGTTTCTAGGTTAATTCCTTCTCTTTGCAACAAACTTTTTGTGTGATCTTGGGCAAGACACTATGGCTGCATCAACATCTCCATTTAAAGTACAGAGTGTTTTTTAAACACATAACCAAGTGGTGTCAACTACATGTTCTAATCAATCTATTCATGCCCCAGACTGTTTAAATTTATCACTAAAAGGTAGCTTCATTTAACCAACCCCTTAGCAAGAGAGAGCTTACTTGTGAGAGACTCTAAAAGAGAACAGGATCAACGGTTAGCCAAACTTGAGAAACTGCCAATTAGAACCCCACTATTCCTGGCGCCTCCTCATGAAGGAAAGTGTACAATTTCTACAACTGAAGCAATCTCGAAAGCACATCTCCTTTTTGCTCTGCTTATTTTAAATAATCACACTTACCCCAGCAGATCGCATCCAATGAAATTCTGTGGACGCCATGGAGCAAGCTATATTCTGCTGACATCTGTCTGTAGTGGTACCCCCTTCTCTTTTAAAAAGAACATGTACTCTTTCTCTGGTTTTATTATATACACTACAAGTGCTGAAGCTAGTTTAACAGTAATACTCTTTGTCTACGAAAACCTACAGTTATGATGGGGACCGGCAATCTCTGCAATATCCTGATTCAACACACTCTACAGCAGCATGAAACCTCTCATGAATAACTACATTTGCCCATGGTTGCAAGCTTCCTACAACATCCACATATACTTGCAGAAGGCAGAGGTTTATGCGGTGCAAGAAACATCTATCCCCAGCCAGAAATCTGGGAAACCAGAGAGGTGGATAAATTCTCCTTCTACTTGGTTAGCTGTACAGATTTCCCTAAATGCTCCCGCTGTTTCTTGTTCTGAAACCCTCTTATGAAATTGTTTGCTACCTTGCCTTTTGTGAACATTTTTAGCACTGTAACAGCTTTAAACATACACTGCCCAGGTGGTCACACACACCATTCCATGCATAATGTTCAATTCTGTGTACGTTATATAATGTGATATTTGATATTAAGCACATGTACCTCAGGAACGTACATTAAATTGAGCATAATAAACAAGAGATTTAATAATGCATTTGCCTCAGACGCCCCTGCAGGGCAGGCAACTACAGAACAAATGAATACAGTGTGCAGTGGAGAAAGAAAAGCCTTGCGCAGTGACCCTAGATGGACATTATCCTGAGCCACAGTTAAGCATAAAAAGCTACAGTGAGTCTGAGGATGCAGCTGTAAGAAAGTCTGTTCTTACTATTAGGGGATTAACCCCAGTATGTTGCATTGTCTGAACAAATACAACTTTTATTGATGACAGCTCACCTATGGATTGCTTGAAAACAAGCTGACTTCAAATTGTGTTTTGATTAACTAAGTTTCCAGGCCAGATGACTTCATAAGCAAAACTTCCGAACTCTGCCCAACCGGGTTGGGAGATGGTTGGAGATCCCGTAAGGCCAAAACATGCAGCAGCTCCATCTCATTACGCCCAGTGGCTGTCTTTACCCTCTGACCCCTGGTTTTCTGTCTTTGCACAGCCCACTCTGCCACAAACCAGCCAACCACATTTTTAGCCTAGCATATTTTGTGACACCAGCCAATAAATAAGGGAAGCCAAAGGTGTATGACAGTGCAAAACTGAAGGGGATGCATGCCAATGAAATCAGCGGGGTCCCTATTTTTCAGCAGACTATCTAATGCAGGGTTCCTCAACCTCAGCGACTTTAAGATGGGTGGACTTCAACTCCCAGAATTCCCCAGCCAGCCATGCTGGCTGGAGAATTCTGGGAGTTGAAGCCCACCCATCTTAAAGTCGCTGAGGTTGAGGAATTCCTGATCTAATGGATGCTTCCAGGTGGGCACTCCTAATGTGCTCCCAGTCCAAAGGCACACGGTATCTAGTTTGCCTTCTCCTTTGGGATGACATTCCAATCGCACAGAGGTTCTACATTTTGGCATCCCAAAAGCAGCTAGGAAGTGATCCAGAATTGTCTTTATTTCTGCCAACCTGAAATGCTGAGAATAAGGAGCAGAAATCACAGCCCTACCCAGGGCTGCCGTACAGCCTGCAGCAAACACACACGCTCCGAAGGAAGGCAGGAAGGCAGGTAGACAAGAAGGCAGGCAGGCAACTGGCAGGAAGGCAGGAAGGCAGGCAGGCAACTGGGAGGGAGGGAGGGAAGGAAGGAAGGAAGGAAGGAAGGAAGGAAGGAAGGAAGGAAGGAAGGAAGGAAGGAAGGAAGGAAGGAAGGAAGGAAGGAAGGAAGGAAGAGGGGGAGGGAGGGAGGGAGGAAGATTAGGTTTTTGCATGCAAACTCCTCTTGTGTTGAAGAGAGGGGGAACTGTCCAAACTCCTGCTCCTTTTGTCTGCACAGCCCTCAGGCGAGCTGCCTCCTTACAGAGCCTGAAGCTCTGGTGCTGGAGGAAAGTTGGGAAGAGTTCCTTCCAATGGGGAAAGAGAACCACACCATCTCCCCCAAACAAACTACATCATAGCTGAACCAGCCAGAAATAAATCAGCTCCGCTCTCCGACGCTGAAGTTGTGCAAGCAGAGAGGCCTGGAGCTGCTTTCAAGCTGGTGCAGAATTCTTTCTTGAAAGCATCCTCAGTTAAAACATGGAAGCCAGAGAGGCTGCAGCCTGCTGGAAAAGAAAGGATGGGGCAATGGCAATCACCTCATAATTAAGGAGGTGCCAGGATACAACATGCCACATGAATTCCTCTGAAATTCTCTTCTCCTTTGAATAAACACCAAAAGCAAATTGTCTTTCATCAAACTGAGAAACAAGGCAGGAGAAATGCCTCTGTGGCAAGCTCTTTTTTTCCCCTTGAGTTGAACTCAGTTCCCAAAGACTACATAGACTGGTGTTTCTCAACCTCAGCCACTTTAAGAAGTGTGGACTTTAACCCCAGAATTCTGGGAGCTGAAGTCCACACATCTTAAAGTGGCTGAGGCTGAGAAACACTGACATAGACACTTCTACATAGTTTCTTGGCAGCAGTACATACATGGTTTGTCGCTGCTTACATCTTTTATTTATTTTTTTTAATTCCCAGTCTACAACCCTAAGATTTCTGGGTGGTCTCCCATCCAAATAATTCCCCATCATGATATAAACTAAAATAAAGTTAAAGATGTCTGCAGGGTGTGCATGAAGCAGTGAGTACACACACACATCCATGCATGGTTCATCATTCCCTTCTTCCACAATGTTTTTCAGATTTACCTATCTCACTTTTGTCTAGCTTACCTTCCCTGGTGGCCTCCCATCCACATATCAGTCAGGCTTGACCTTTCTTAGTTTCTGGTCCAGACAAGGCCAGCCAGGTGCTGCCACCTGCTGCAGGCAGTGGTTATAAAGCCCAAACAAGTTTTCTGTTTCCCAGTTCATGCAAATTACAGGATATCCTTTTTTCCCCCTTTGCTCCAATTAACAACACGAGCCACCTTCATCGCCCCCCCCGCCCCTCCACTTACAGAGAAGCTTTACGTTTTTCAGCAGAGGTTGGAAATGGACCATGCTGAGTTTCTACTTGTCAGGAGCTGTTACAAACAGAAAGCCCTTAAACTCAGCCATTGCTCCTCTGTCATATGATAAAGAAACAGCCACCATTTCCTGAATTATACCATATTAAAAAAAAAAAAAAAGCCCAGTGCAAGCTTGGCACAAAAAAAAAAAGGAACCAGCCAAACCATTTATTCTGTCTGCGTAAGGTAGAAGCATTATCCATCTACCTAGGACTCTGTCTTGCACCTACGCGCCAGGCTGCTGCTATAACACATTGTCTCTTGTTCTCTTTACCATTGCCCATATTCCTCTGCTGAAGCTCTACATTCCCATGGCCCAGTCCCATCCCAATAGTTCACAAGTTTTGGCTTTCTCCTTATACTGTCTCACCCCCTCTGCTTCACTCCATCTCTTCTGAGGGGCAGTTTCCTGAAAATAAGAGGCATCCTTTATGGACAAAGGAACTGTAAGATCGGAGAACAAGGAACAATCCTTTAACGTACCGTGTACTCCTTAAAACAAGAAGCAAATGGGGAACTTTGCTGAGCCCAAATTGCAGTGGGCGTGCAGGGAATGCCCTAAAGAACCCACCCTTCCTTATAAATGAACTAACAGGGATTTACATCCCTGATTCTGCATTCAAATTCTCCAAAAGTGACAAAAATTCTGGACGTACAGTCTTAAACAGACCCAGAGGGGGAGGAAGAATTATACATCTCGTCATTTGATTACCTGACTGAGAGCACCAAATGAAAATAAAACGTACCCACAGATTATTGACCTGGACTGAAAACACTGGGAACATGTTTACCTATGATAGCTCCTCTTCTGTCCCAAGACAATGGTGTTCTCTCACTTTGGAGCACGTTGAAAAAGCAACAGATAACAAACTGATCTTCATCATTCTTATGAACTTTAATTCTCTGAAACTGGTGCATATTCAAGACACTTAACAATATTTAATTAGTGCTAAAAAGTATTTAACCAAACCCACACTCACAATCAGGGTGGTTAAAAAAGAAACAAAACAGGTTTTTCACACCTCTTTGGACAACCAGGTATGGGCTAAATAAAGCTCTAACCCATTTGCAAAAGTTAGCAATCCACTTCAGAATGATGTTAATTCAGTCCAGATTTATTGGCCTGCACAGGTTTGAATGAACAAATACATCCCTTTATTTCCTGTCAAAAGGAACATGGAAAAAACGCTTTTCTGGTCACAAAACGTTAATAATGTAAGCTTTAATTCCAAATGTTAAAAAAAAATATTTTAAGTTTCTTAATTGTCAGATGCAAGATTCCAAAGAGTTATAATTTTGTGTGTCTTCTTTTGAAAAGAAAAAAAAGTGGGTTTTTTTCTTCCATTCTGGTCCATATATTAAAAACTCTTTTCAAATGGAACAAATTTATTAGAAGAAACAAAGAGATAAAGGGGAAGGGGAAAGAGGAAGGTCCAAAACAAAATCACTGTTACCATTTTTTTACCAGTTTTTTTGTAATCAGGCGTATCTTAAATGTGGATATGGAATTTAAGACATGGAATTATTCATTAGGGAAAACAGAAACATTTGATAGAATATTATTAATAGCAATATATGTGGCTTCTTTTGACCAAATGTATTTTTGCAATAAGCAGATTTCAAAAGCTTTAAAACAAAGTATATTTTATTATTTATCAAAACGTTGCAAAATTTTGCAAAAACCCTAGGTGGTGGCCTATGGATTTTTCTGGACATAAAAAGAACATTTGCTGGTTCTAACTTCTTGAAATACTAAGTCTGGAGTCAGGCTTGCTTTTAACAATATTAAAAATAGGGATAGGGGAAAATGCCAAGAGATGGGATTTATGTTGGAATAGTTTCCACTACTGTTCACCCGGGAATCTAGACAATCAAAGCTGGATGCATTGATAATTATCAGTGCTACACAATGATAATAGCTAAGTTAAGTAGCATATAAGAGCCAACACTACGTGAAACAAAAACATTTATTATTAATCAAGAAATAACTAAATTGAAATACCTGGATTTAACCTATTCTAGTTTTTTTAACTAAGATATAACCTAACTGTCAGAATTCCTATTTATTTGACTATCAATGTGGGCAAATTTAAAACAGATCTTCAACCGTAGATACTTTTACAGGGCATTTGGAATAAAGTCATGTCATTGGATCAAAGTAGCATAATCCATGAACACATACCTGGCCACTTTTATGTCTGGTCCAGAAGATGGTTAGAAGACAAATGAGACAAGCAACTGTAAACCCTTCACAAGTGTGCTCACAATAGTGTGTCCGGGTGTGTGATTCACAGAGGAGCCATCACATGTCCTCATCCCCTCAGAAGCAAACAGGAAACTAGACAGAGGCATGGATCAGCTTACACTACACATCTGTACTGCGATTAGGCCAAAATTATAAAGATCACAGCATCTTTAGCTCAGAAACCTTACTCCAGGCCAAAAATAAAAGAATGTAACAGAGATTGTTTTAGAGGTCTGAATGAAGGATAACTTAACCGGATAATGCAAAAACCCACACAATATAAGCGTGCGTGTGCGTGCGTGCGTGTACACACACACGCACACACCATATACATTTCCCCCCAGTACAGAACCGTTTGCTCCTTGCAGTGGATTCCATTAATGTACATTGTTGTTCAGAACATGGAGGCCATTTCGTCCTTACGAGATGAGGTGGCAGTGGCCGTCTTCACAGCTGTGGGGAAATTTAACATCCTGATTGCTGCCTGCCCAGCATGAAGAAAGGAATGACTGTGTTTTCTCTAAAGTAGCAGACAGTGTAGACTGTAGGATTATTGGAACTAAGGAAGTGATATTTCCCTCTGCAAAAGAGAATGCAAAGTCCAGAAGTATGCATTCCTAGAATTTGTCTAAAACCTTATTATATTACAAGAAGGTCTTTGTCCATCCAAATTTCACACCAGTCACTCTTCTACTAAGGCATTACTGTTGAATTTGATTTCATCCATTAGTCTGATTCTCACTACTTCTATTCCATTCTCAGATCACCTTAATATTCTCCTAGTTTTCAAGTGTGTTATCAAAACCACAGGACACCACTCATAAAACATCCTATTTCATCTCTGTGAAACCATGTTTTAATTCCTCTGTTCTGAGTAGTTGAAATGATAAAGATGATGATGATGATGATTTCAAAGTACAACTGCTGAAGCAATTTTAATTGGGAAATTTATTGGAAGGCAAGGGATGTATCTCTCTCTGTGTGTGTTGTATATACATACATCTGCTCCCAAATGTGAATGCTTGACTTTTTCTTTAACAGAAACCTCAGTCTCCTTATGTATCTGGAATATAGCAGAGGCCCATTATTTCCAAATAAATTTGAATCATGCCAAGAAGATAGGAAATGTTTGAGCCCTAGATAAATCTTAATTGTAGTACCTATATTGAGTAATTACTGCATTTGGCAAGAGAGGTGCTTTAAATTATATGGCATGCAGCTTTTCCACATAGATATATCTATTTTAAAAACAGATCTTCTATATCTCTATATTTAAGCTAAGCTATGTCAGTTACATATTTACAAGCTTAGGCAACTGCTACAATTATTTCAAAGTATGTTTTAAAGAACGGGAGTGAGGACCAGCTGAGCCAATGTAAGAGACCTTCTCCCCTTTCCCCCCATCATTTTGTGTCAATTGCATCTGAAAGTATTATTTAGAACAAGGCTAGCTGATTATAGCTATGGTTAATTTGGCTATAACGAGGAACAATAGGTGGAACAAACATGGGAGGGAAGGGACGGGGACGTAGAATTATACTATAATTTGGCAGGAGACTAAAAGCACTTAATTTTATAATTTGTCTGCCTCTGAAAATGTCTATGCAAATCTATGCAAAAATATTCAGCAACAGAGGTATTATTTCTGGCCTAGCACTTCATTCCAGTTAGAGCGCCTTTTAAAACCTGCAGTCAGTGGGGCCAGATCGGCTGTTTTATAATACAGTAGTCCTTTTACACCGCGTAAGTGCTTTGAAGTGTTCTTGGTGTAATGGAGAATGAAGGATGCAGTGTAGTGATGTATATTATTTATAGGTTTATACATCGATCCTTTTCTATTTATTGAACTGTGTTCTAGAGACAGATACTGGATATTATTGATACAGTTGAATGAATTTACCAATTGATTCTGCTATTGACAGACCCATTTACAGATACTCAAAACAAAATATACTTTCAAATGAGAATTTCTCTCTATTATCCCTGAAACACTGATCTTTTGTATAGCTGTACTGATCTGCAGCAAAACACTTGTTATATGTACCTATCCTAAAATCTATAAAATAATATTGATAAGAAGAGACAAGCTGAAAGACTTTGTAAAGAAAGAAATGTAGACCGTATTGTGTGTTTGTGTGTACATATATAGGAATAATGGAGTTCCAAAGATTCTGCTTTAAAACTGTAAAAGGGTAAAATGGGAACATTTTGTAACTTTTAATTACTGTACAAATCAATCCTCTAGGATGATTTAGAGTGAACTGTAGATGAACCGTCTTTATGTATTTTCAAGCACAATCATCTTTATCAACCAAATTTCAAAAACTTTTAAATCAGGAAGGATTTATAATTATCCCTATGGGTTTGCATTTTTAGTTTGAAAGTACGTGTGAAAATAAGTCCTCATCATATAGAAAGATTATTAATTAAATTGATTACCTCCCATTTAACATGCATTTATAAATGGATCTCTTAGCCACTTCTAACAGCACAAGAGATAAATTGTACACCAGTGCTAGAAATAACAACAGATTCTTGTTAATTGTTACTGGGGAGGGGGTTATTTTCTTTAAAGATGCTTAGCTTCTTTTGTATGTTTTTCCTTCTGTACTTAGACAACAGAGAATCTGTAATTTCAATTCTTTCTTTTAAAATCTCCAACCATTCAGGAGATTCAAGATGAACGAAAGAACAAATGGTTTTAATTCACCTCTTTCTCTGCTTTTTCTGGCCCTTCCGTTCTACTTGAGTTAGAGAGTAGGGTTCTTTTCTCTGATAAAAGACTCCAGATATATTTTCCCTCTTCCTCTACAACACATGCTCAAACCATCAACAAAACAGGCCTTCTAAATATCTCCCTCCCCCCAGATAAAAATATAGTAAAGGTGTGTTTGAGGGTGAGGTGGGAAGCATCTAATTCCCACTGAAACTGACACCAAAGTAGGACGGGGGGCGGGGGGGAATGGAGTGTTTGATGGCTGAGGGTATGACTGCTTTCTTCCCCCATCTCCTCCCTCCCCAGGTGACATTCATGGAATAAATGACCTGGACTCTTTGTCGGGTGAGATGGAGCTGGCGGTCAGTTTCTTGACCAGGAAATGGCTGCTTTCACATAGCACTGGAGAACTGTGTGGCTGAATATTCTCCATTCAAGCAATATTCCTCATGATTGGGTGTAGGGTTCACCGCATCCTACAAAGCTAAATCAGGATCTCTTTTCCGATTCCCTACAAGAAAATGCTGTTTTGTTTTATTTTTCATTTTTAAGAATTGCTATACTGTCACATCTCATATTCTGGGTTTCAGGAAAGAGAAAAAAGGAGATCCTTTCCCTTCCAATGGAAATATTACGATACTTTCCCTTCCAATGGAAATATGACTTCTGGTGGGGAGGGTGGACTTCAGGGGAAAAGGTTATTGAGACAAAAAGGGCTAATGCACTGAGACAGAAGGGAATAGAATTTGGAGGGATTCTATCAAAGAGTCTGGAAAGGAAAAGAGAAGTAAAAATAGGCACCGAATGACACAAATGTATGTGGAGAAGAGAACTGAAAAAGAATACAATGAACATTAGAGAGAAAGTAGCAAAATATATAAAAGGAAATAAATGGAAGGTGTCCCAATGCAAGAAAAAGACTTTTAAAAAATCACAATGATCAGGAAAATATCTATATATATAGGATGAAGAGAGTGTTAGGATACAAAGATAGACAGACAGACAGACAGACAGACAGATGATAGAGAAAGAGAAAGGAAAGCATATCCTTTGAAGTCCTAATGTTGAGCAGAAAGGAGCTGGTCATTGTTGGAGCCCAACTGAATACACCTCCTCAGAGAAAGAAGTGAGCTGCTGCTCAGTGAACAGCAAAAAGCTTTAGAGTGATATATAACCAAGGCTGAAATGTCGGGGAAAGGGGCATAAATGAGAGACAGCTTCCTGAAAAGCAGGTTGCTTGAGAAATGGCAGGCCAGCTCCATGAAGCTTCACTGCTAGGCCACACCAGTAGGGGGAGCCGTAGAGGACAATCAGGGGCAGAGTCCCTGCAGTAGTGGAAGAGTTCCTGAGACATAAAGACACAAGTGCACGCATGCACACTCACACATGCACACACACCAGGCATCAAGAAAAAAAGGTCACTGCAGAGAAACGAGGTCTCACTCGACAACAACCGAAGCATACCCAACAAAGACACACACATACACAAGCAATCAGATCTACCCACCCATTGATGGAATACACCACAAAACAGCATGGTGTTCCTCATGAAGGGCCTTCTTGAACCACATCAGATGTACAGGCACTCGCTTAAAAAAGGAGGAGGAAGGGGAGGAAGAGGAGGTGGTGGCAAATGCACTAAAGAGGCATTTAATTTACAGCAGGCTGAGGTGCACCAAACATCTATGCATTAGGGTTCACCATAAACCACACATGGATTCCACATCACTCTTCTATATTCAGGTTCACCTGATGTGATACCTTCAGCCACTATGTCATAGAATGAGGGTGGCTGAAGGGATTTGCCCCCTATATGTTTTCAATAAATGCTTATTGGCAGATTTAGGATTCTAATCTAGATTACATACTGTGAGAAACCCAGGGGATTCCTTATCAGCAAACAGAACACAACAGTATAATTCCTAAGGACTAAGTCCAACCCTCACAAAATGAAGAATCCTAGCATTTTAGCTCCTATTCCTCTTATGGAAATGGAAAGGGAACTGTAACTCTCAGTTCCCTTCGCCATTCCCATCAAAGGACTGCCATCCACAATATATTGCAGCCGTTCCCTATTAATTTTTCCAGATGATGAAAAAGAAGCTTTGCATATACAGAGCAAATGTTTCAGGAGTGGGCCTATTATAGCGAGGAAAGTGTTGTATGAGATCCAAACTTGCAATAGCCTTCAGTACCAGAACTTCAGAACAACCCTCTGCAACCTTATAGCTGTAAAGATCCATCCCAGGTAGAAGCTGACGGAGGCAGGAAAAGGGACAATCGTTCGGGAGGAGCGTCTGTGATTAAAGTCCTTGTTAAGAAAAAGACCTGCTCAATTACATTAACACTTACTCAAGGCCACAAGATCTTGTATCACTGTTTACCCCTTAATATACTTTAATCATCCTTTAATATATATTCAGTGTGTATATCCAAGAGAATTTAATGCAAATTACTGTAAAGAGCCTTGGTGCCTTTATTCACATTACTGTACTCCAAATCAAAGTGATAAAGTGCAGGTTTTGTTTTTTACCCGTTAGTCTGTTTGTACAAGAAGTGAGGATTCTGTTTCATGTCAGGGGATGTTAGTACTTCCAAATTAATTAATGCAGAGTATTAGGGTTGGACATTCAGAGTACCAGAGAAGTAGATGTTTTCCCCCAACTGGATTCACTTATCACAATAAGTGACAGTTTGCTTTAACTACACTTTGTTCAATAAGCTATAATACTTTTGCTCACACTTAATGCTAAGCCATAAACCATAGTTTGCTAGCCACAATGCTGGGTTCCTACATGCCAAGCCAAAACCAAGTTCATTATGGCTTAGTACAGTACCTGAGTACACGCAAGTACATTATGGCTTAGTACAGTACAGCTGTGTACGCAACGGCCATTCCTGCCTGTCTATGAACACCAAAGCACGGGAACAGAAATAACTATTAAATACCTATTAAAATATTACTATGGAATAAAAAGTGTGCAGTTTTCCTGGTGTACTCATATTGGTTCACATTAACTTTTTTGGGAGCAAAGACATTAGAAAGTAATATAATCCATACTGGGAAACATGGACTGCACTCCCATGGAGTCAGTCTGTGCCCCTGAAAGGAGAGGCTCAAATCAGGATATTTAGCATAAGGTAATCAGTTCTACTGGGGGTGAAGTACTCTTAAAAACTCTTTGCCACATACCCATTTCCTCCCCCCACCCCACAATTCAGGCTAGGTAATTTCCCCTTGTCCCCCTGGCTTAGAAATACTCCTAATCCAGTATTGCCTTATTATGTATTTATTTCCCAACAACTGCATACAAAGAGACTTGTAACTCCCTCAACCAACAGTGTAGCAGTAATGCTGCAATTTAGCAGCCAGAAGTAAAAATGTAATGTCTGAAATTAGTACATTCCCCAAGCAGGAAGGAGCGGCGAGTCAGTGTCAAGGTCTTGCACGCTTTCCATCAGAAGGGGCCACGAGTCAAGACCCTCTTCTTGAGGGTTTCTTCAGCAGGGATCTTAGTAGCACAAGCACAGGGATTCAATTTCCCCATGGCAACATCCTGTAAGTGCTCACACGTGACGCAGACACACACCACCACCAGGTATAAGCTCCCCTCCATAGCAAGGCCAGAGAATCATTGCTATGAACTCCAAGTAACTAAGGAGAACTTTAGAAATGCAAATCTGCCTTGGTCATTCCAGGGTTTGGGACAGAGGAAGAAGCAACAAGACTGGTTCACATGTTCCCCAGCTCCATCACTTTCTCCAGTGTGAACATGCAGGAAGGAACAACAGCATCACAGGGTTGCAGAACTGCAGCACTCCACTTACAAGAATTGGGGTGGGGGTTAGAATCTGGATCTGGGGGCCAGAAAAGCTGAAAGCTGAAGTCCATCATTAGATGCAGTCTTTTGCTTCCTTTTGGGGGGAAAGGTTAAATCTCCCCACTCACATATATCCTATATTCTGGTTTTCTTCATCCACTTGCCTCAATCTGCCTGATATTTCAGCTCCAGCAAATCTATAATGCCCCCCCCCCGCCATGCCTCTTTCGTCCAGGAGCTTCTGATAGCTACCACCCCGCTTTAGCCTTCTTCCTTGGTTCTTCTCCTTAACTACATCCTTTGCTCCCAGGATCACCTCTACCCACCTTCTACCTAAATATGGGTTCCCTTCTCTCCCCCCCTCCACTTCCAGGCCCAGTCAGGATCTGACCTCTTCACCCATCCTTACCCCACATCTCTCCTATCCTCCTCCTGACAATCCCTCCCACTCCCAACAATAGCTGCCATGGGCTACTAATAATTATTAATAACATTCATCCTTTCCTCCCTCTTCTCTTCTTCACACCCCCCCTTCCGCGGACAAAAGAGGAGTCCACTTCTCCTTGTATTTATCTGCTTCCCCTCCCTTCTTCGGCCATTGCACCTTCCCACCCCCCTTTATTTCCTACCCGCACCCCCACACACACACTTTGGATCTCCGGACAAACCAAAGCTTTACAGCTTCCTTTTTTCCTCTTACGCAACTTGAGTTTTATTAAGACGAAAATCATATACCGTAGTCTCAGCCTCAGTCCCGTTAAATCACCACCCTTTACATTAAAGCCAGCACCCACAATTCACAGGGTACATGGGGGGTGGGGGTGTCCTAATATTGCAACAACACATATTTACCGAGCATTAATTGCCCGCTTTGCAAAATCGTAAACGCCGGAGATACGAACGCCCTGTCTCCTTGGGTCTCTTCCCTTTCATTTCCCCCCCTTCTTTCTTCCATCGCCAGAGTATCAGAAAGCCGAAAGCGAAAAGACATTTACAGAAAATCCGCTAAAGCTCTTCCTCCGTCTTCCGATTTTATTTCATTTTTATCCATGCAACACTTCTTTACAAAAATGTAAAAAGAGCTACAACCTCTGCTAAATGCACAAAGCCATTTGTAAAAGGAAATAACAGGAAGCAAACACATTGGATTTTTTTTAGTAACCATTGCAAAAAACACCTCCCCTTTTGCAAGGAATAAAAATGTCTTTTAAAACCACGCCGGTATCATTTTTGCCTTTTACTTGCTTTTTCAAAAAATGCATTGTTTTATATTATATATATATATATATATATATATATATATATATATATATGCATCGTCCGTTATTATTTTTCCCTCTTTACATTTTTTTTTTTTTTTGTCCCTTTCCTTAAAGGTTGAGCCACGGACACCACCACCTAAAAAAATAAAAAAATAAAAAAATGCCAGAGAGAGAAAAAAAGAAAGCTCTTGGAAGGAACAATTGCAGCTGCCGGCTCGAGAGACGAAGAGAAAGGAATAGACTGCCGTGTCTCTGTGTGTGTGTGTGCAATAGACCAGCTGCTGCATTAAGCATTTTGCAATCAATAAAGAGCGGGTGAGATTTATGCAAAGTGCAGATATTAATATGCAAAGTTTTAAAGATTTTTAAATGGGAGAGAGAGGGAAGGAGACGGAAAGGAGGAGGCGGGGTGGGGGGGATTGCATAGAGACTGCACCTACCTCTGCTTCCATCGGTGGGCGCAAGCTGACTCCTCCATGCGCGCATGGGGGCAGCCCAGATACACAGGGACTGAGGGGGAAGCAGCAGCAATAGCAGAAGCGGCGGCGGCGGCGGCAGCAGTCAGAGCGCGAGCCTAGGCGCGCGCTGGATTCTCTCCATCAATTCCCCCTCCCCTCCCCATTCCCGGCGACGGTTGCCCAGGCAACGAGAAAGATGCAGCAGCATCAGCACCAGGATAAAAGATGGTCAGGGCAGCAACAGCAGATGGGGATGGAGAGGGGGCGCGCCTGAAAGGGAGCCCTTATTGAAGGCGGGGGGGTGTGTGTGTGGAGAACAGATAGGGAGGGAAGAAATAAGGGATCCTCCGTATTTTAAAAATTCGAGGGGAGGGGGAAGAGTTCCAGAACAGTAACACAGAAAGGAGGAAGAGAAAGAAAGGTTTGGGGAGATGATAGAATGAAAGAAAATACCCAGACTGTTCCAACTTGGGGTGTAGTATGAAAAATATGGGGGAAGGGTCAATTTAGGAAGTGGGGGCAGTTTAGGATTTGAAGTCTTTAGAAGTGGGTAATGAAGGGAAATAATAAAGTTTGGCCAGGAAATAAGCACTATCAAACTTTAGGATACGGTGGAATCCTAAGATATGAGATAAGGGAATATGAAAAAGGCTCCAGGGTTTGACGGGAGGGGGAGTTCCCTAAATTTGGGAAACTGTAGGAAAAAGTTCACCCAGAATTTAAAACTGGGTGCATTAAATAGAAGAGGTGGAGAGAAGTTTATATGGTGACAAATTAACCATTAGATATAGTTAAATTTATGCATGCGTAACTCAGGATCCTGGAACTGTAAAAAGCATGAATGTGCATGGTCATCTGTGTGCAAATGATGTGCAAGATGTGTATAACTAAAGCCTTTATAAAAATATTGACTGGCTGTTAAGTTATACCTTTCTCCTTCATTTGCAACATTATACTTTCATTGATTATGCATAAGAGTTTAAAGGTCCTATTAATAACTAATAGTTTTCCTTCCATACATTGGCTTCCATTTATTTAAGCCTATCTCCTGGAAATGAAAAGTATTCTTTGTGTTCTTCATCCAAGGGGCCATGGAAAAAAATCTGCCAGTTTGGAACATAACACTGTAACATATTGAAAAGATTGAATCAAAATCTAAATGTCCTGCATTGCGCATATTGGCGATTTTAATATAATTACTATTTGAGAGAATTGAAGCAATATTTAATATGGAAATTAAGATATTAAAACAGATACCTTTTAAAAATCAATTTAATATTCAGGATTAAAATGATTGCATCCAGTCATTATATGCAAAAATATAGACAAAATTATTAGAATTTTTAGTAAAAGCTGCTGAGAAAGCCAGGCTGTTCCATTATTCCAAATAATATGGAGCAGATATTATGAGTAATGTGTAAATTGTAGTAAAGGATTATATGCATATTCAGATTTAAAATTTATTTACAAAACAATGTTCTATCTGAGTCTTCTAGGTACAAGGCATAACATATGCAATATTTCTGTATATTATTCAGAATATTATTCACATATCTTGCACCAAAGTAATTAAGAGGTTTGCATGCAGAGTATGCTAAGTAACAGTGCTGCAATTATCTTAGTCAAAAAGCTGTATTTATCCTCTCTTTCTGAACAGCAAGGTAATCTTATGTAAAAAATAATAATTTGAATATGCAAAATAGTTAATTATATTTAATGCATATTTAAGACTCATAATATTATTTGGAGATCATTAGAATTATTCTATATACTGGAAAAATATATACAGAATATGAACCATTCTTGAAATGTAATGCACTAAAATGATCAAATCCTGCATATCACCTAGAATTAAGATTATATACAAAATAATGTATCCTCTAATTAAGAACTCTGAATATTTTTCATACAGTATCTAAATGCAGTAAAAGTCTGAGTTATTCTATTGATAAATAAAGCATTAAGTAGCATTACTTACAACCAATTAAAGGTGGATGTTACCCACATAAAAATAAAATTAATGCATATAGTAAATATTCAGAAAAAAAAGTAAATGAACTAACTATAAATGACAAGTAAAATTAGATTTCTTTTTCAAATAATGGGTTTTCATATCAAGGATTAGTATCCAAAATTATTTCATTTAAAATGTATGAAAGATAAATTGTTTATATATAAAAGAACCAAATGCTGTAATCTTCTAAAAGTTAATCATTAAAGTAAGTATTATCTGAGTTGATGAATGCCCCTTCAGATATTAAAATCATGTATAAAACTAATTATAGTTTTTACATTGAGTAAATATAGAAAATTAATAACCAAACTGTATTAAATGATTGTGTATAAATTAAACATGGCATAGAGAAATGTAACTTTTGCAAGCAACTTGCGATAAACAAAAACTCTTGTTTAAATAATTTTCACTAGATGCACTGTAATGTTTTAACGATTTCTTCTGACCTAGTCAGATAGAAATGTTAAACCTAATACTGCTTAAATAGATTTGATTTGTAATATGCATTTTCAAAAGGATATAAGAAATAATCTATGAATCTATGCAAAATATTCAGAGCACTAGAATTTTAAGTTCTACACAGCTAAGGAAGCACAAAAGTAAAAGAAACATATTCAGTATTTACATTAAATGGAAATTAAAAACCTTCAGTCAATGCCCTAAATATTTTTGCATCAATGAAAGACAAATTTTGCAAAGCTGCTTACCCAGTTTTTAACTTCCAAATACATTTAGGTAGCTGAATAGTCATAGCTGAAATAGATACAAGGTATCTAATTTCCAGAAACAGAACTGTGAAATTCCCTTGTTTGATGCAATATATTTATGCTGTAAAGTTATTGTAAAACCATTTTTAAAAATAGAAGAGATAGCTGTAGCTTGATTACAAATGTATGCTTCATCAAAAAATACACTGAAAATCCTCAAACATTTGAGGCAGAATTAAGAATTAAACTTATAGAACATCATATGAATGTACTAGACTGTGACACAGTCATACCGCATTTGTCTGAATGCTGAATTTTTAGAATTTCAGGTAGCTAACTCTTAATTTTCTATGAACAAGGTATGCTAGAGTGTTGCTATTTGATGCTATGGAAGTGGCAATTAACTCTCATTAGTTAAATAGTTAAAGTTAAACTACAAACAATATTTGTGAAAGATGCATAATTCTGGATGGATTCAGTTGGATATTCCGTTGTTTGCCATAACATTTTTGTAGAACATATTACTGCCTATCTTCTGAAATTACTGAGATCATATTCTAACTTAACAAAAAATGCAAGAAATATTCTACAATTACTACAATTTATATTGGTCATTAGCTGTGCAGAGGAGCCCCAAAATCTTGCATACAAAATTAATGCTGCATTGCCTGAGTTTTAAATACACACACTTGACTCATACATTTTTCAGTAACTTGAAATTTTTGTTACCTTATGCACTCCTTATTTTCATATGTGATTTCAATATATCATGCATGCAGAAAGAAAATTGGAATGTTCTGTGCAGTTATTAAACTAGTCTACAAATTCACATTCGGGATCAAAAGAAATCACAAACGGCAATTTGTGCAATATGGAGAATGAAGGTGGTTACAATGAAACATTTTAGAAGCAAAAAAACAACAACAGGGAACTGTTGCATCTAGCTACCATAGGTAATTATTTCTTTAAATATTTTACTTTTTTCTTTAACCTACAGTGCTGTAATTGGTGATTAAAAGGTCTGTAAATGCTAAGAATTGAGGATTGGAGACACTGTATCAAATGTGTTTTACTGTTAGGTTGAATGTCAGCAAGCGAAGGACAACACAGGGTTTTTTTCCCCTTATTGTTGCTTGGTGGAAAAAATACTGATTTTATTAATTTCCAAGTGAGGGAAGAAGCACATCATATGCCACAACTCAAGGGCACAATCTAGAAGCAGCATCAAGAAAGACGCACCAAATTTTACTGAACAATAAGCATCCACAATCACAAATCTCCCCTCCAACCCTTTTAACTTGGAAATCAAACTGGATTAATTTAATTATTTTGAGATCCAAAGCTCCATGGTTACAACATAGACACACACAAGCATATCCCAATCTCTCAGCCTGGCTGGCACTCCCAACCCATGGCTGACATGCTTGACGTTTGGCGTGTCGTTTCAGTCTATGTGTCTGACCATAAAGATTCAGTGCATGTTACCACAAAAGGCTGGATCATGTTGAGCGATACCAAGCATGTAAACTTATTTTGTATTCTGTTCACTTAGCACATCTTAAAGAACATCATTTGGAACATCACACTTGGTATGTGTACTTTTTTAAATTAACTTTTTGCAGAAACACTGCATTTTGTAGCTGGCAACATCACCCAATCACAAAAACATCCAGCGGTTCTTTAAAAGCTCCAGGAAAATCTAAGAACCACCCCCTCCTTTCTCTAATTTATATATTTCACCAAAAGCCTAGTTATTGCTGTGCTGACAGGCACACGTATCTCGTGGACAAACGTTAAAAGGGAGGAGGTCGGTGGGAAATAACAGAAAATGATGTCTTTCCGTTCACCAACTGCACCAAACAGAAGAAAATCTTAATGAAAAACTAGCATCAGACAGCCTACAAGGTAGAATTCTGAATGCAGAAAGAGTGGTACACAATTGGTCTTGGCAAGCCTTCCTAGCAAAAGATAATGACTTCCTTTTGATTAAATCCATAGTTTCCTTGAACTTAGAGCTGTGCTTGTGGGGTGAAGCACCAACCACAGGGACCTAGAAGGGGACTGTGCGAAAGTTGGAAGCTTGGACAGCAAACAGGATCACTGGGAATTCTATGGCATTCAGAGATGATTTTGTGAAGCACCACATAATGCAGAACAATAATATTACAAGCATTCCAATTCTGTTAATTGCAGTTGTCTGTGCATACATAACATATGCATAATCATAAAGCTGTAGTTTATCCACATCTGGATTAGAGGTTTTTGCTGTTTATTTATTTAAGCATTTTCTGAAAGGATATAAGTATAAAATAGGTTTTTATTGTTAACTAGCACTCTACAACTTTTGCTCTGCAACTTGAATGGCCCTTTTGTAGCCCAGAAAGACACACATTTTGATAGGCTGAATTTTTCTCCTAATTCCCACAGCCTTTCCCTGTTCAGTAACTAGCTTTGCTGGATAGTCCCTTCCAGAACAGAGTCGGCCTGTGGTAGGCCAAGATTCAACCATCAAAATGGCTTTCTAAGTCCAGTCTCCCTGTTGGCTTCCTCTCCCTCTGAAGAACTTCAGGTACCTTTTAAGGAGATACATTGGGCTCCAGCGTTACCAGTTGCTGCAAACCTCAGCATGGTTTCCTCCTCTTGCTCCACCACCGTTTCACAAGGATGGAGGACAGGAACGCATGAATTAATATCAAGGTAGGCTTGCCATGGAAGCAGGCAAGCAATTTCTATCAAGGCCAGTGGCGCCCTCTTGCCAAAAGATTTGGGAATGCCAGGTTCAAAAATATTTCCCTGCAAATGTGCAGAGATTTCACGCTTGGCCATACAGTGGAAATGTCCTGGGTCTTTCAGGTCAGGCCAAAATGTAAGGAACTGAAGCACACTGCAAAGTGTTTATATAGAGGGGAAAGGCAAAATGAAAGCTAAAATAGATAAAGCAGGGGAAGAAAGGAGAGGAAGACACTGAATGGGTACATTTGCAGAACCACAAAAGGACTCGCAGGTACATGAATACATGAAAGGAAAGAGGAGGTACATCAAGACAGTAAGTCAAAAGTGTACATCTTTTTTCTCCAGCTGCTTGCTAGGAGCTGTATTCTAGGGAATACACAGGTCAAGACAAAGATGGAGCCACGAAAACAACTGCTTTGGTTTAATTTTAAATTCAATTAATTCAATACAATTTAAGAATGATTGCTCCCCACATGGGAATAATTTTCCACTTCTGTCACATTAAAAATTACAGTTTGGGGACAACTTCTGGGAAAGGGTTAGGGGCCCACGCCAAGCTTTCCAGAGAGGCATGCAGGTGGGAGCGTCCGATTGTGCATCTCTGCTCATGAAAACCCCGTGCTTCACTCCGCCCAATCCATAGGTGGGAAGGGAAAATTATACAGCATGGAAAAAGAGTAGGGAACATGGGAGGGCAAGAACTCTTCAATATCTTTTGGGTCTGAGAAGAGCAAAAATCCAGAGCAATGCTTGCAGATCTACTAGGCTAGTTTGGAAGTTCAGATCTGTCTGCAGTGGATGATACCAACATCCATTTGGACAGGCATGCAACCTTTTGAAAAGCACACCTGTTTGAGGAGATCCTGGTTTTAGGATAGAAAAGAAAAGAGCAACTCTTAAGACCCGAATAAGGTCTTGGTGTTGCACTATGCCAAGATAATTGGTTTAAACATTCTACGTTAATATGTGTGAACTTCATGTTGGACATGCCAAGTGAGGCTATCTTCATTCTGGAAGATGAAGATAGTATTTTTGTTTTAATTATTTGTAATGTTATTTGGGAGGAGGAAAAGCCATTCTGTCCCTTACTATGTCTTATATGTCCCTTATTTCTTTAATCATATTTCCTGTGCCTGGAACCATAGGTGTACTAGCCGCGAAGAACCTACGTGTCCCACAATCTGTTCATTCCGTTTCCAAACAGCAGCTGACCAGATATTAAGGGATGTTCATAAAAGGATATGATGAGGATTGCCAACTTTGGTAGTTGGTCCAACAGTGTTTCTTTGGAGGTAGTTTTCTACTGGCCATGGAGGCTCCATTGAGTGCTCACCTGTCAATATTGTTTTAATTGCTGTAAATGTATCAAATCAATGTTTCCGACCAGCTCAACCTACCTGGAAGGCATGGGGAGAGGAAAAGCAGCCCTAGTATTACAGTTAGGAGATTCAGTATGAAATCCCAGTTCTTCTTTGACAAAGGCCTTCTTGCAAGATCTTGCTTAACGTATTGTCGAAGGCTTTCATGGCCGGCATAGGATGGCTGGTGTGGGTGTTCCGGGCTGTGTGGCCGTGTTCTTGAAGTTTTGTTTCCTAACGTTTCGCCAGCACCTGTGACCGGCATCTTCAGAGTGCAGGAGCACAGACAGGAGCAGTTGCTGGGCACAGAGAGAACTGCTCCTGTCTGTGCTCCTGCACTCTGAAGATGCCAGTCACAGGTGCTGGCGAAACGTTAGGAAACAAAACTTCAAGAACACGGCCACACAGCCCGGAACACCCACACCAGCCATCTTGCTTAACCTTCAGCTGGATGCTAATTTGTCCAACCCAAACTGACGGGTGGAAAATGCAGTTCGAGCAGATCCAGGAAAGGGAGAACTGCTGAAGCATCCACTCCTGAAGCCAGGGGTTTGGTAAGAAATTTCAAAATATGTGTGATGGAATGAATCTACAAGGAAGTTGATGTGGGAGATCGAGGCTATCAGGAGGGAGGGGGTGCATTCCAGGAGGGGAAAGGAGACAAGGGACAACACAGTCCGCAGGGGGAGTGTAGGAAGTGAAAGAGGTTCAGGGTAGCCACTCCCTAGAATCTCCCAGGGTATATCCACTAGTTGCTGTAGTACAGATTGAGTTTGGCAAGATTCTATCTATAAGGAGTAAGCAAATAAGGGAACTGTACTCGACTGGACTGTTTCATTGTTGTTCTTGGGCTGGGCCTGACCATATGAAATCTCTTAAAACAAATTACAGACACACAGAGTTTTTTGCCAAAAAAAAAAAGACACTTTTGTGAATCCAGAGGAAGAACAAATTCCAAAAGAGAACCTGCCAAATGAGTTGCTGCCTGAAGCAGGGGATTCTGGGCTACAGAGTGCTGAGAACCAAGCACCTTGTGTCACATGGCCAGAGGTGGATCCAAACTTAGCCTACAGTCCTGCCTTTAAAGGGGAAATGTTGCTCTATGGCTGTTGTCAAATTAACATTTGATTCCCAGTCTAGCCAGCTGTGGACTGCATGGAAGAGCATCTTCTCTGTTACTTCCATCTTATGCTTGGGTAAAACTGGAGTTGGTATGGATTGGCGCTCACAGAATATGTCCGTTCTTCGTATAGTGGTTAAGAACATTTATCTGTATTTCCATGATAACCTTTAATTATCACATGGACTTTTTTGTGTGTCACTAAGGAGTTGAGGGAGCCTTTTTTTCCTTCTGAATAAAGAATCCCCTGATCCAATAGAACAGGGTTCCTCAGCCTCAGCAACTTTAAGATAGGTTGGGGAATTCTGGGAGTTGGTCCACCCATCTTAAAGTTGCTGAGATTGAGGAACCCTGCAATAGAACATCTCCAGTTTGAACGCTACAAGTTAGCTTTTGTTCTGAATGCTGTAAAACGGGAGATTTTCTTATATGCGCTGAGCAAGTTTAGACAAATACGATTAACGTGACGGTGCCTTTATGACATCTAAGAGCAAAACGGGACTCAGTTTGAGGGACTAGTGATCCAAACTCCTTCCAGTGTATTTTTTTCTTAGTTATAAACAGCCCTAGGGACTTTTTGGGGGGCAAGGAGAAGGTAGTATTTCAGTCTTTTTCCTGCTGCCATTTTCTCAATGCCCCCCCCCCCACCTACTATTTGCTAAGGAAAAGGTAGGAAAGACAAATTAATCCTATGCCCATATCCCCCCCCCCATGCTTTTGCTAATACTGTCATGGCAGGCATAGTAAATAGACGAACGTGGGAAGGAACGACTTAGCCATATACGCACACCCACGTACTACAGCTCTGATCTAAATTGGAGGAGGGGGATAAAAAATGCTTTTAAACACAGACTAAGTAGCCAGGTCTATAGCATTAGTTCAGAGAAGATTTCATATAAGTGAGCAAGCCTTTGAAGTAATCCAAACTCTTAATCAGGTTGGATGTTAAAGCATTGTTCTTTTTAAAAAAAGAGGAAGATTTTTATTTTTTTTATTTTTTATTTGGCTTGGGTAAGATATAAATGCTGTATAGTCTGCAGATTAACAGCATCTAAAGATAAGCTTGGGAAGAAGTGGGCTTCCTCTTCAAAACCAATGAAAGCTATTGCAGAACAAGCTCCAGACGACTTATTTGCAAATCCACATGCAAAGGGCTCAGCACAAGGGTTGATCTTGTAATTTTTTTCACCTCCAAGCAGTTAAATACGAGGAAATGAAGCACTTCATGAAAACTTGGCTCTTCTTCAGATCAGACATACTTCACCATTGCCAAAGCTATCAGGGTTTCTCAACCTTGGCAACTTTAAGATGTGTGAACTTCAATTCCCAGAATTCCCCAACCAGCCTATGCTGGCTGGGGAATTCTGGGAGTTGAAGTCCACACATCTTAAAGTTGCCAAGGGTGAGAAACCGTGTACTAGATTCTTTCACAAGTGCTCCTTTGTGAAATCAGTTGTTGAAAGACAGAGGAACCCCCACGTAGGAGCTCCATGGAGCCAGAAACAGTAAACAGACAATGCTGTATTCAGTTATGTTAGTATAATAATTGGTGGTCTTTGTTTCTCAAGTTGGGATATAGCTTTCCCCAGCTTGGAAAACTGCAGGTGGCCAAACTGGTTGGGGATAATAGGTAAATAGTCCAGGTATAAGCAACTTTAGGGGCCCGGGGGACATTTGGAATTTGGAGACTTATGGGGTAGGCACACCCACAAAATGGCTGCCGTGGGAAACCCGCCCATTAAAATGGCTGCCGATTGGGCAAGGCCGGTCACGAAACACCTATTTACAAGAAGATGTATCAGCCTCCCACAATTCCAGTAAACGGCCGTGATCCTTAAGGCTGGTTGTTTGCAACAGGCCAAATTCCTGTTTATTTACGTTAAAATCATATTAAAAGACAGGGAGAGCAGGAGCTGAGTGGACCTAATGGGGCATTTGGGGCCTGTGGGCCCTACAATGCCTACGACGGGCACAATCTAAAGCTAGATTAGGGATGCCCATCTCAGGTGATTTGTATTGCTAAGGCTCTACAGGGAAAGTAGCAGAAGAGTCATTTTATGTCCCTCGCATGAAAGGAACCCTAACCCTTCAAGGTGGGCCAGGTCAAGAAAAAGGCACAGCAGCGGTTCCAGGAATGCCCTTTATTGTCCTAAGGTGCAGTGACAGAATCTGGAAAGCCTGTTCACATTTTTCTCTTTCCCCTCTTATGGTATATTAAACAAAATCAAAGTGGTGGTGTTCGGAGTTTCCTTCTCACACTTTTCTCTTTCTCCGGGCTCTAATCTCAGCTCAGGTCGCTTCTCAGCAGGCCTCTCCTTCCTTCCCCAAGGTCAGCTCAGTCGGAGGCGTCCGCAGGGAGGTCAAAAAAGTCAAAATGGCAACCACAACCCTGCAATTAAAAAGGTGCCCGTAAAAAACAGTGGGGTTTCGAGCACATGATTGTGGCTGTCATCTTGACTCTTTTGACCCCCTATCACAGTGTTTCTCAACCTCAGCACTCATTAATATTGAGGACTTTCAAAAGGAAACAGGTTGAACATAGACAGAAGTTGGGCACAGGGTAGTCACAGATTAGTGGAGCCACCTAGTGGTCACATTGGCAAATAGCTCTACTTCAATACAGTACAGTAAAATTTGTTTCTGTCCCAGTGAAGTACATCTACTTTATGATATTTTTAATAGAAAATATTTTTAATCTCCCAGGTCTTTTACTACTTAGATAGTTTAATATGAAGAGTTGTGCTGTTATTAAGTTTTTTAAATCATCTGTTTTAAGATTTTTAATTTGGGCTGCCTAAAGTTTGTAGGGTGTGTGTTTTTAAGCTGATGTTCTACTTTATTATTTGTTTATTTCTGCAATTTCCATAGCTGGTTAAAATGTTTTGTAAACTCCCGTAGGCAGGAGTGTTTTGAATGGTGGTATGTATTTCTGAAACATTACCACCACCATTGTCGTATCTTGGAGTAGACTTAAAACCAGAGGCATTTGTTCTGATCCATTACATACTTCCAAGGAACAGCAGTACCTTGTGGAATGGCTGCTTTTTAGGATGACCACGCATCTACTCCTGTATAAACATAAACTCCTAGCAGTGCTGACCCACACCTTCCTGACCATGTGGCTTGACTACTGCAATGTGCTCTGTGTGGGGCTGCCCTTGAAGACAACTTGTAAGTTACAGCTGGTGCAGAAGGCAACAGCCACATTGCTGGCACACGAGACTTGCTTGTGCAATATAACACTTTCCATACTTCCAACATTGCACTAGATACTGCTAGCTCCCAGGCTCAGTTCAAAGTGCTAAAATTTATTTTATTTATTTATTTATTATTTATTATTAAACTTATATGCTGCCCATTGGGTGACTCTGGGTGGCTTACAATAAAAACCAAGACAATAAAAACAATAGAAGTATAAATACCCCCCAATTAAAATCACAAGTAACAAATCTATAAAACCCAGTATACATTTATAGGTTAATATACATATTAATATAGGTTAATATACATATAACATATAGGTTAATACACACACACACACACACACACACAATGTTGTTTTTATAGATTTTATTTTATTATATGAATATTATTTTATTTATTTTACTGTATAGGGAATCATGACCAGATGGCGGCCCTTCTCTGTTGTAACCCCAATGCTTTGGAACCCCCTTCATGTCATCTCCCCCCAAGTGCACCTGACCCCTTTGTTACTGAAATTTTGCAAGACTGTCAGAACAATAATATTTAGGCAGGCTTTTTTGGATCAATGGCAATTGGGCTGTCCCTGTTTCTTCTTTTATATGTTTTTATATGTGTTTTACTTGGTGTTGGGGGCTTGATAAAGTGTTATTATATCAGCTGCTTTTATGTGTTGGCACACTACCCCGAGTCTGGTGAAATGGGTGGGATGGTATAAAAATACAGCAAATAAGCAGAAATAAATAAATAAATAAATGAAATGAAATACGCTTTCTCAAGCTAAAACTTACTTTCTAAAGCTTTTCATTAGAAAAACAAAGCATCTTTCACAGAAGCGAGGCAATTAAAATTGCGAGGCTGAAGTAGGAACTCTACCAAACAGAAGGATGCATTCAGCCACTGATTTTGTTTTCGTTTTTTAACTTTGGATGTGTCTGCATAATATGAAAAAGTTAACTGAAACAACATAGAGGAATGAACCCAAGTGGGGTATAGCACAATATGGTATAGTATTTTTATTTAGTACGCACATAGATTATGTGCAGAACAAGACCTATTTTTTCCCACGCAACCGACTAAAGCAGAGAGTGAATTATATCTGAGCTCAGTGTATTGCACAAACCCAGTCCCCTTTTTGCTAACCACACAATAGTAAAACTTGAAAGTTTTGTTCTCAATTACTCACCAAAGCAAAGCGGATGCCCCCATGATTTTACATCCAGGAGGTAACAAAATAATTTATGATCTGGGGAAAAATGTCCTGGAGCTATGTTCCTTCACATTCCTTCGCCAATACATTGTACTTGTCTTTTCAGGCTGCAGAATTCAAGAAAACAAATGCATGCAGGAATTGCAGTGGGAACAGCATAAGATTCGTAAATGGCTGGAGCCTTGCATGAGGTAGCAATATTGTTTTTTATCTTGCTTTTCAACCAAAATGGTTATATTATTATTATTATTATTATTATTATTATTATTATTTTGCTTGGTTGCACAGTCAGCCAGATGTTTAGACTGGATTTGGCATTTTTATCCACCTATCAAGTCCTTCCCAAGGACCTGGGATAGGCAGATGTTGTTTGATGGGGTTATAGGTATCGTCACAGGATGGAAGCTGTTCCAAATAAAACTGTCTTTTGCAATGGACTGACAGTGATTTTGTCAATGCCGATGGTCTTCAAGTGGTGCTCCAGACGTTTTGGGATCGCACCCAAGACGCCCGTTACTATTGGTACTACCTTTGCTTCCTTTTGCCATAGTCGCTCTACTTCTCTTTGCAGGTCTTTATATTTTGTGATTTCCTCCAGTTCCTTCTCTCCTATTCTGCTGTCTCCAGGTATTGCAATGTCCGCTATCCAGACTTTTTTGCCTTTCTTATCAACAGTTGCTGAGTCTGGGCTGTTGTGTGGCAGGTGCTTGTCTGTCTGAATTCTAAAGTCCCAGAGCACTTGAGCGTCTTCATTTTCTCTTGCTTTGTCTGTTTTGGGGTCCCGCCAGTTCCTGCTTGCAGGCAAATGGTATTTCTTGCAGATCTTCCAATGCACCATTGTTGCTACTTTGTCGTGCCGTTGTTTGTAGTCAGTCTGTGCAATCTTCTTGCAGCAGCTAACTAGGCGGTCCACTGTTTCTTCAGCTTCTTTGCAGAGGCGGCATTTGCTGTCTGTTGCTGTCTTCTCCATTCTGGCTTCGTATGCATTTGTTCTTAAGGCTTGGTCTTGTGCAGGCAGAATTAGCCCCTCTGTCTCTTTCTTCAACTTTCCTGTTCTTAGACATTGCCAGGTCTTGTTGACAACATCACCATCAGTCCATTGCAAAAGGCAGCTTTACTTGGAACAGCTTAAATCCTGTGACGGTACCTTTCACACCATCCAACAACAACATCTGCCTATCCCAGATCCTTGGGAAGGACTTGATAGGTGGATAAAAATGCCAGATCCAGTCTAAACATCTGGCTGACTGTGTGACCAACAATAATATCAAATATAACCATTGGCAATATGCTAAATGATTTAATACTAAGAGTGCTTCAACAATTTATTAATGGCATTGCAATTGTTCTTCTGTTTCCATTTTTAATCTTAAATTATGTTTTTGTATTATTATTATTATTATTATTATTATTATTATTATTATAAGAGCCCCCCCTCATGGATTTACAATCTAAAAGATTTGTCCTTTAAAAAGGAAGGAAGGAGCTGGGGGACACAAAAGGAAGTCACAGCATGACTTCTTAAAGTTGCAGCAATACTGAAGTAAACAGCTAGGAGAAAAACCACTTGGATAATATGCCGGGATCCTTTTTTTTTTTTTTTTTTTGAGGCCAATGCAGCCCTCTGGAAGCATTAACAGCCATAGATGCCGCCGACACCACTACAAAATGGTTGCCTCAGGGAAACACAATCTGCCCCAAAACATCCATTTCATAGACTGGCATACTGGTGAGGCTAAAAGGCGGGTAATTCGCCTACGAGCCTGAAGAGAAGAGGCAGCCACCATGTCCCGAAACGTGTTGCAGAATAACATTTCCCTTCCCTCAGGACCACCTCCCCAAATTTCCCCAGATGCACCTTCACCTCCTTCCTTCCTTCTCACGCCATCCAGTTCTCTCCCTTCCCTCCCAGCGCGCTGCTCTGTGGCTTATTTATCGATTACTTTTTCATCCCATCTTCATTTCTGGTCAGCTCGAGGCAGGGTACATACCTGATGCTCCCTCCTTCTCCTTTCCCCCACCACGACGACCTTGTGAGGCGGGTTGGCCCGAAGTCACCCCGCTCCATGCCTAAGGGAGGATTAGAACTCACAGCCTCCTGGTTTCTAGTCCAGCCCCTTCACCACGGCACCAGTCTGGCTCCCCCCGTCAGGCCTCTGAGGTAGGCCTAGTCAGGAGTCAGACTCCACCATGGTTACTGGAATTGTTATAGTTATTGCTAGAGGGTGTAACAGGCTCGTGGAAACAGAGATCCTCTCTCCTCTCCGATACCAAAGAAGGGAGGACAATCTTGAGCTTTTTCCTCACCCCTTCCCGTCTACCCAGGCGAAGGTGATGTGTGCATCATGGCTGTTGAATTCCTTCTCTAAGGCCATCTCGACACGCCTCCCCCCCAATGCTGTCTCCAAATCTCCCTTGTTGCCAAACCAGGGGCACTGTGCCCACCCCTCCCTTCTGGGGGTGGCGGTAGCAGGAGGGTAGTCCTACGTAGCTGGAGGGCTGGCACAGCCGTGTGGCAGGCTGCTTTCCAGAGCCAAACTGCTGTTTGTGCAGGGGCAGTCGGGAGCTCGCTCCACACCCCAACCAGGAAGCACCTTCTCCAGGCGACAGAGTAACCTGGCCGTTATGGCTCAGCATGGAGGGGGTCTTGTGGGGACCAAGAACAAGGCAACTCACCCTTGAATCCCGTTTTCTTACTGGGCCCGATTTGAAGTCACCTCTTGGAGATGCTCCAGGGCCCTGCTCTGGCCCACAGCTGAGCTCTGTGCTGCGCATTGCTGGAGCCGAGCCACCCTCTGGGTTTCTCATGATGCCCCAGAGTATCATCCTCCTCCTCCTCCCTTTTCATGTATCCACTGGAGTCCAGTGGCCAATAAATTTAATATAACATATATCAAGGCAGCAAACATACCTAATATTCCCGCCCCCTGCTACTGTATTTTCCCCACAACGACCCTGTAAGGCGGGTTGGGCTGAGAGGGGACTGGCCCAAAGTCCTCCAGCTGGCTTTCATGCCTAAAGGAGTCCTAGCACTCGCCATCCCTCGGTTTCTAAGCCAAGCCCTTCACCACTACACCAAACCGGCCTCAACGTGGTGGTGACAAGGGGGAGCAGAGGAGACGCTCAGTTGGCTGGGTCCCACCACTCACTAGCTTGGGCTAAAATGGGGTTTCTCTCAGGCCATCGGCTGAAGCTAGAATCTGGTTGGTTGGGGCACAAGCTAAATGAGCATCAATTGTATTTTCTTAACTGGCATTTAGGTTCAATCTGTGGTAGAAAATTTAACCTTGCTTTGCAGTCTCTGGAGGAGCGTTAGTTGGGCTGTGACACCAAGACAAAATCTTAGACCCACTTGGGGCCTTTTTTGTCTTGTTTTTTTTCTAAGATTTTAAAAAATGCTCCTGTTGAAACAGAATAAAAAGGCAACGTAAAAAGAGGTGAGTAGATATTGCAACTGCACCAACTTACGTCTTTTAGTCATGCTAGCTGGGAAGCCTTGAAATCAGTCCCAACACGTGAAGCTCAGTTTTCATTTCACACAGTTGATCTTCGGTCCTCTCTCTTGCCTTGCCCCCATCCAGGGACTGACTTACGGACACTGACAGGGCAGAAAACCCTTAACAAGACAAATTCAGTACCTTGGCTCAGCCATCACACTATTCTGGAGGCCTCCCACCTTGTTTCCAATCTCTGCTATCTCTCATATTAATGTATTTCATTTGTCAAGGGTACAACCTAAATCAAGGGGAAAGAAATGGAACATCTACTAGCTCGGATCATGCCCTTCCATTACTCTTGGGTTCCTATTAAAAGACTTTTACTCCAGTTCCCACAGGAAGGGTGCAGGCCTATCTTCTCTGACCAGCAAATATTCAGCATCATTTAACATATCCTAAAGACTAACCCATACTTATGTCATTCTGTAACACAGGAACAATTACAGGAATATAGGGTTGAAAGGTTGGACTCTATGCCTCTAGGCCAGCTGTGTACTTGTTAGGAATTAAAGGCAGTTGCAAATTATCTTCTTTATTAACATTGTCACTTGCAAATACAATACATTAAGAATTTTGTCCAAAAGTGGTTTGTGTTTTGTTTTTGTTTTTTTTGGTAAAAAAAATACAATTTTTAAATTACATATTTCTGGCTCTTCCAACTGCAAATCAGCAGCTTCCTTTATCCAGAAATATAACCCAAACCTTTTCATCTTTTTAAAGTCTATTATTTACAGTATGTACAAGCAACCACAGAATTGAAAATTATCCTTAGAAAAGTGACTCAAACTTCCTTTATGATCGACCCTCGCAACATGGGGCTGGGTTGTTTTTTTTCATTTAAGGAAAAGAATCCACCCCAGCATCACATTCTAGAGATGTAAGATTTCTTTCTTCAAAAAAAAAAAAAAAAAGAATAGTTAAAGCAGCCCGCTCTGCTGCCATCCTTCAACGAAGTGTACCTGCTATTTGGCAAAATTAAGATTACTCTCCAGTGTTGCAAGAGCACGTACAAAAATGACAAGTACGGGTTGCAAGCAAGATGTACATAAGTCAGGCCAAAAGAGCATCAAGGCCCTTTAATGCTTCATTAGTAGAATAAATTCTCTCTCCCAAAGATTTTCCATTCACTCCAAATAAGAGGAATCCACACTGAGTTATTGCCTGTGTTCATGTTCTGCTACACTTGAATGTCCATCAAGACCATTCTTGGCTGTTCTTTCAATGCTTCTGTGGCACAATTGATTCCTGGGAGTCCCGTCGCTGCCAAGATCCAGCCCTGTTGCATGACGGAATGATGATTTCCTAAAGTCATTTTTTTTCCTGAAGTCTATATCCAACAATAATCAAGTAGTAAAAATGAAGTACCCTGTAAGAAAAGAGATGGTTAAAACAGAGTACTAGTTTGATATTTAGCTTGTACTCAGACACCACTAGTCTTACTTCCACAGATAGTCTTTAAGCGTCAATACATCTGTGGGATTTAGTTACGCTCTTGCCTATTTTTCTAGTGCATTTATGTTTATTTTTATCTTAGGCTATATATTCTAAACAAAAATGTTTCAATAAAATAGCTATTGGGTATTTCCAGTAGACAGGAAAGAATGTATTGCCTACACATTCAGCAGTATGTCATGAGGCCACCTTGTTCTGGGAAACAGAAAGCTGTACCATCAAGACAAAAACCACATCACATTATGGTTCTGTATCATTTTTGAAAAAGATTTTATTAGCTAGGCTCTTCATAGATAAAGGCCACCCCAAATTCTTTGAAGCACTGAGTGTCTCTGTTGCATTCATTATCTGTAGAACAAATGTGCTGAGTCAAAGGAGTAAATCAACTTCTGAAAAATGAGAGATTCCTAGTAATTCAAAGATAGTGCCACAAGCTGGTTTGGAGGGAACATACCTACGTTACCTAGAGGCTGCCATTACACCTGGGGAATAACATTCTCCAGTAACAAACGTCGACCCTCCTCGTAATCATCCTCATCCACATTGACTAGCAGCCGAATAGCTTCTTGGCCCACAGCTTCTTTGAGAGAGTCTGTGATAAAGACTCCTTTCAATGCCTCAAGCAGTGAACCATTCATATAGTCACTCCAGAAGGCATCAAGATAAGACAGCTCTGAGAACTTGATGTCACAGATGATTGAGCCCAGGTCACGGGATTTCAGGATCGTGTTTGACTGCCCAAATACATCAAACTGACGTTCCAAACGGTTCTGCTTATTTGACATCACGTTCTGACGCAAGACAGGCTCATGCTCACAGTATTCTGCCCGAACACGAAGCCGGATGTCTGAGTGGAACACACGAAACAGAGAGAGAAAAAGGAGGGGGAAGGAAGAAGAAGAGGGCCATTAGAGCTGGACGTCACAAAGAGAGCAGGAAGACAAACACACAGTCATGCAGCGGTATTCCAGGGTCAGGCTTTCCAATAGCCCTGAGCATAAAGACCAACCAAGCTGAAGATCAAGCCCATTCAGGTTTCCCCAAAAATTCAGGGTCCTGGAGGGGTCAGACTCAGCAAGGGGCATTTCCACTAATTTTTTAAGTGTTCCTTTGGCACAAAGTTAGAGCTGAACTTCGTTTATACTTATCTGTTAGACTCCATATTCAACCTGTAGCACCTCCCCACTTCCAAATTAAATACATATCCAGCCTCAATTCCTACCCACAGGATCAAAAGAACAAATCCCTTAGTGTAATATATCCTCCACCATTACCACCCCATGCCTACTAAAGAGCCATCAGCATTAGTCCTGATGGTTGATACAATGTAGCATACTTTTCAATCCACTGAAGTAATCACTGCAAGTTAATTACACACCTAAAACAACTTGAATTAATGGATGTAAGGCTAAATCAACCTGAACTATTGGCTGGATTTGAAAAGAGATTACAGATTCTGAACTAAAGCCAGCTAACTCTTCTGCATCAAGCCTTGTTAGTTATATTCCGAACATACTGTCACTGGTATGCTGCAAGGCAGGCTTACAGCTGTGCTGCAGATGCCTCAATAATTAGCGAAGTTCAACTCTAACTGTGGACTGTGGAAGCAAAAGGACAGGTCTGTTTTGTTCAATCACCCCATTATCATCAGCATTGTAGCTGAAAATGTTAAAAAGGTTCAAAAGGGAGGGATAAATGGAACGAATACAGAGTAGGATACGTTTAAAAAAACGAGGCAGGTGGTGCATTACATACGCTCAACAAGGCCGTCAGCTTTAATTTCTCTGTGTCTTGTGGTCATCACCTGTAGAAGCATTAACTCAAAGTGCAGTCACAGCCCTTTACCAGTAACTTTGCACGGCCTGGAGCCCACACCCACCCACACCACCAAGCTACAAGACAGCTTTTCAGTAGCCAACTGAGAGCCCTCAAGCAGCAGGACCTTCAGAATCCTTTTTTTTTTCCAGATGGGCAACAGCAAAGCTGTGCAGCAAACTTCATTTAACAGTGGCCGATAGCATTTGTTGGTCTTTAATTCAATGACAGACAGCCAGTAAGCAGCACAATTTAAATCCATATAAGACCTACAGGAGTTTCAACTAGAAACAGTGTCCTTTCCACCCACATTTAAGATCAATGTACCAGAAGCTTGCTAGTCCATACACTCAACACCTGCTTGCTTTGATAAGGCAGCATGTTAAAGGAGCTCAGCTGCTGGGCCCATTGGAAACCATTTTGGGGTTTCAAACACAGGTTCCCACCCAACTGCTGACCAGATACAGATTAGCTGAAAATTTCCCTTACCACTGTACACAGCTTAAGATACAGACTTTTTGCATCCATGATTTGGCACATGATTTCATCAGAACAGTTCACCCAGTTTCTAATATCAACAGTGTTCTGGAGTACTTCATGAGGCAGCTGTCAGAGTTGGCGTTAACATACTGGCAATCCTTGAATCAGAGTTACTTTGCACTTTAATGACTTTAGCCTCTTACCTCCCCAGGACAGGACGGAAATTAGACTGCATGAAACAATCCCAGCTTTTATTTCAAAATAGGCAGGAAGCATATCAATTTCTGGCTATGGGGGAAAGGTCTGCATAAATGACTTCTAGACAGTGGGAATTAGTTCAACCATTTTCCCCAGCCAGCTGTAATGCAAGCTCTGAACAGCTGCACTGAATTAAACACTACACTCATGGGCAAAAACACCAGCTGAGGCAGCACAAACCCTATCACACCCACCCAACCCATCATTTCCAAGCCCCAGTTCCAGTCCCAGTCAAATAATCCCATTGTGGTTATTATGTAGAAGTAAAGACAAACTTGAAAAACTTGTCTCTGAGCCACATACTGCACAGGCTTCTGCCAATGTCTTTTCCCAAGTTTGAGCCACAGTAGCAAGAATGAAGGAAAGGCCTCCAGGTCCATTATCACTCAAGTAGGATGGTTTCAGAGAAGGAGGCCTGTCACCTCAGTATCCATGCAACCCCATTAGCATGTGTTCAGCACTATTAAGAGATTACAAACCAAGATCAGAGGACCCAACAAGAAGCAGAGACCTTTAATTATCAGTTTCCTAGAAACGTTGGGACCTACAGATATCCCTGATTCAGATATATCTATATCTATAGATATAGATATATAGATAGATATATATTACGCTGCCCCCTCCCCAAAACAAAAATTAAATGTTTACAGGCCAACAAAAACCATTACAGACAATTTAACCGCAGGAAAAGGCCTCTGCTGTGCAGAAGGCCACAAGTCCCAGAGTCCAAGGCTGTGTCCCTCACAGCTTGTAATACAAGAGTGCTGCAGGGTCCAGATGCAGGTTCGCTTCTAACATAGAAGAAGCGCTGAAGAGGCAGGTGAAATAATCAAGTGGGCCACACTTAAGTTTTTGCTTTTAAACTTGTTTGGGTATTTTTACCAGTGTCTGGTACTTGGCCCGCTTGCCTGGGCCAATACTTATGCTTTTCCAGGGATGGATTTCAACTGTGGACCGAGAGAAACAGGGTTCAAGACTTTTAGCACATGGTAACATCAAGAAATCATTCTGAGATTCAATATTGTAAAAGAACACAAAATGGTGTAAAGGACCTAAGCTAACTTCTGACAGGGACTGCTGCAGATACCAGACTTAATACTGGATGTTTCCCTGCAAGGCTATTAGTTCTTTATTCGTGAGGACTAAGTGACACACAAATCATTATTCCTAGCATATTTACTGGAACTGGGAAAGACTGACTAGTAACAACAATGAAAGATTTCAGAAATATGATTATGAACACATATACCAATAATAAATGTTGGCTAACCAGAAGGAACTGCCCAAGTAAACTGATGTGAAGAAATTAAGGGGATCTTTCTGCCCCAATCAAAAGGGATAAAAAGGACCCCCAAGAATTCCATAGCAGTTTATAATGGCCTGATATCTGCAGCAGTAATTATATGCAAAATTAAGATCAACTGATAGGGAGGTCTTCAATGGATTGACATGACACATCAAAGAATGACAACTCCCAAAGGGCACATCCCTCATAGCTATACTATCCCAGCCTGTTTCCATCAGACCCTGCTGGAGGTTTGCGGCACAAGCCCCCCGCGGTGCCAGTCTGGAGTGGCTCTACACATTGTCATAAACCCAGGAGCTGACAGTGCAGCCCTGTCCCCTTTGGGCATCCAAACAGTCAACATGCCTTTATGAACTGGCTGTCTGAGAGGCTGGCATGCAGGGTGGGCAACCTATGTTTTTCTAGAAATAGTAACTCAGCAGACATTAAAATACAAATTTGCTTTTCACAAAGTACTGGTGGAAATTTGGGTGCATGGATTCATTTACCTTTGCGAGACCATTCTGTGAGGAGAGTGCACAAGTGAGACAGAGTCTCTTTATCATCAACTTTTGCTTAGTAACCTGGAATTTAAATGGTGGATTGAGAAAGAATTGGCAGAAATCAAGCAGCAACAAAAAAAAAAGTTCATTCGGGAGTTTGCATGGATTTTTATTTGTTAAGGTACCGCTCTTGCAAACTGAGATAGCCTACAGGACTATAGCACATTAGAAAGGGAGATGGGTATTAAGACTCCCAGGTTTAGATGTGCAACTCAGAAAGATAATAAAAAAGCAGAGCTCATTTCAGAAGCAGCTGCCTGGATAACATGAATCTTAATTTCTGCCCCAGTGAAGCAAGGTAATGTTACAAAGAATACAGGCAACAATCTAGGTGTTGAATGGAGCTTACAGTTTGATCCTTGCACCTACCCGGCAGAAGCCTTAGCTGCACCTTGAAGTTGCAGTTTTGACCCTCATTGTATTATTTTTGAACATTCTTCGTTAGAACCCATGGCCTGTAAATTGGTCAGATGGTAAGACAAGTGTTTTTGTGCATTCGCTTTTGTTTCATTTGCATTGCACTGACACAAACACAATAGCACAGTGAGTTCTGTAGGGATCATCTGCCAGCCCTGGGTACCCATTGGCTGAGTGAGGGTACTTTAAATTTTATGCAGGTGGAACACAGAGCACTTCCAGATAAGGAAACTGTAAACACATTATGTGGTTTGTCACAGACAACAGTCCACCTGCAGATTTCACAGTTTTCTTATGCAGAGTCTCCAGCTAACAAGAAACACATATTTGAAATAGCCTTAAATTACTCAAAGGAAATAAAATATGCTGGTCTTAGAGACAGGCACTTACACAGAGCTGGAAATCAAGCCAGAAATCTGAATATTAATTCACTTGTATGAGTTTTAGTTTATAATTTAAAAATGTATTACTGATTTCAGTGAAGTATGATTCAATAGATTACTAACTACCAACCGAGGCAGGAGAATAAACTTCTTAGAAAGTCAGTGGAATTGCTCAGATCAAGTTTTGGCCTTTGATGAAAGGATGGGCAAGTCATTCCAAAGAATACAACAGCCATATTACTTGGTGAACACATTCATTTTGTCTCCAATCAAAATAGTATGGCCCCATCACTCATGAGTTTTATTACTACATAACACCATCCCACAGAGAATGAGTTGGCATGTATGAACTCCTTGCAGCATAAACAGGAATAATTATTTTCCCAATGATTTAGTATGAAAAAACTAGCTTCAAAAGAAACTTGGTTTATCCTGACAAGTTTCTGTTATTTATCTAACACATAAAAAAGCCCTCTAAATCTTTCCAGTCTGAGGTCAGAAGTCTTTCATTTGGAATTAATATTTTCACCAGAAGTTGATGCAATTTTTCATCTGAAATTATTAAATGAAAGCGGAACTAACCAGATTATCTTGGCACTTCTCCAGCTCAACACGGATATCATCATCAGAGCCATTAAGACACTCTCTTCAAGACCAGCATATGAAGCACTTTGGTGTACTGAAATAAGTCTCCCAAAAACTGATGTTACGGATATCCTAGTTGGAAGGCATTCATAAGACTTTTTATGTTATGTCAGATGCCCAAGAAAATTTTGTATGAAGACTGGGCTATACATTTTATTGATTATAAATCTGATCATTTTGATAGTAATGAAAATAATTGTCCATCACCAGATCACACAGGGAACTGAAGACAAATTCTGTGAAGTGGGTTGGAGACTTCCCACCCTCTCTCAAGGAGGGGCCAAAACTCCCATTTTCACTTAACACCAGGTTTAAACTGCACTTAATAGTGTAAGCCAAAACTTCAGTTTCATTACCTACACAGGACAGCCTGTAATTTAGCTACTGAATATATACTTTCCTCCCCCAACCAGGTGTTCTCCTTTGATTCCAGTCAAAGAAAGAGAGAAATAGAATGAATGACCCTTAATAGAAACCAAGGTTGCTAATGTGTTTTAGAGTGGTTTCATGGGTTCCCCCCCCCAAAAAAAAATTCCAGATCAAGTGAACCCCAGGAACACAGCTCATGCTAGGCAGACACCTACCACAAGTCACTTTGGTGGGAGCTGGGACCTCCTGCTTTGGAGCAGAAGCTGCTTTAGCTCCCCGTCGTCTACAGGGAGGAGTAGCCTTTGATCGACCTCTGCTTACTCGCTTCCTTTTGCTTGAATTAGAGCCTAGAGGAAAAAGGGGGGGGATGGTACAAGCTATTAGTGGTGTTCCCCGTCAGCCTAGTAATAAATCTCACATTACACAGATCTGCCATCCTACATCGATGATTCAATAATGTCAAATACCAGCAGATAAAAGATAGCCATTGCTTATAATTTATCTGAGAAAAGTTAGGTTAGTTTAAAAATGAGTCTTTTACTAGCTATAGCACTATATAGTTTGGAATTAATAACCTGAATTTTGTAAGAGCTCAGCGTTTGCAATCAATACAGTTAAAAGACAATCCAGAACACGGAATGATATCACTCTCTTTTCAGACTGCACAATTCACACACCTGTCTCCCACTGATCATGCCGAGGCTCTGAAGAGGCTGAATTCAGACAGTTGTCCACTTGCTGATCTGCTGACAGAACAGATGGTCCATAGGTGTATCTCTCAGGAGAAACTGAAATTAAAAGAGTTTTGAAAGTTATACTAAGTAGGCAGTACTTCAACTGGAAGAGTTCTGCAAGGAAACAATACCAATTGGTCAAATCAGCTTAGATATCAGTTCTGCTGATATACTTATTGGTCACAATATTCAAAACAATATTATATGCAAAGAATTATTCAGTGCCTGAAATTGTCATAACCATTCACCTCCTTTAAAATTTATCCTACTGTTACTAAAACGGCTGCAAGGTAGGTGGAATGTGAGCTAGGGCTAAATACCCACTAATAAAAGAAACCTGTTACTTTGTTAGATTCAGTCAACAATGAAAGGATACATTTTCTCTACTGTACTAATCCAGTACCTGTGCGCTGCCTTTTCAGGGTAACATATGGTAATAGATCGTGCCTTGTTAGCACCCTCAGAAGCTGTAAGAGCTGTACAAAGTTGGTTTCGTCACATCTGCCTCTCCTCTCTAGCTCCAGGAATAGCTGGACACCATTCTTTGGCTGCCGCTTCCCTGCAACTGTCTCAAGATTGCCATCATTCTTGCCCAAATTACACTGGCACTGGTTTTTCCTCTTCCAGTTCTCTAATGCCGGTGAGGAAATCTCAGAACCGCCTTCTTCTGCTGCTGCCACAGTCCAAAGGGCAGGATCCAGTGGATGAGTCCAGGGCTGTGTCTCATCCAGAAGGAACGAGAGCACATCCACGTCATTCTCTGTGAGCTGAGAACCAATTACTTCAAACATCTGATGCAGGGAAATCATCCCATAGTACTCGAGGCATTCTTCCTCTTCCCAAATGTGGGCAAAAAGTTGCCTTCTCATGTCAGCCATGTAGAAATGCTAATCCTAGGAAGTTTAAAGATTATAAACTAGGATTGAATGGATATGCTGTACTTGAAAACAGATAAAAAAGAAGAGTCTCTTGCCAGGTTAAATTAAGAAAATACAGAAACTGATCAGAAGCCTTGAAGGAGGATCCTTTCAGATTCCAATTTCACCACACAAAGATCTGCAAAATGAGAAATGGGAGTTACTGGATCAGTTCAACTCTTCCAGCTGTTACCCCAATTAAGAGAACAGTAACCATACAAATCTATTGAGAGCCAGTTTGGTCTACTATTTAAGGCTCCAGGCTAGAAACAGGAGACTCTGAGTTCTAGTCCTGCCTTAGACATGACAGCCAGCTGGGTGACTTTGGGCCAGTCACTCTCAGCCCCTGACATCAGGCTCGGGCAACAAGCCAGTTGGTCAATTCCTGTCACAGCCAACCAATCAACATTTGGTTGATCTGAAAAAAGCAGACCCTGCACCTGTGCAAAAACACTAGGAATAAAAAAAAGATCTACATCTTCATAAACACTACAAGTCTAAGAGTGTGCGTGACTTTGAGTCAGTGTTGGCTCCTGGTGACTACCTGAACAAGTCCGTGCAGTTTTCTTGGCAACATTTCAGGAAGTGATTTGCCCGTACCTTCTTCCTAGGGCTGAGAGAATCACCCAGCTAGCTTCCTGCCTAAAGCGAGACTAGAACTCTCAATCTCGCAGTTTCTAGCCTGGTGCCTTAACCATTACACCAAACTGGCTCTAACAAGGCTAAGAGGAGGAGAAAAACAACAACAACCAGCCAGCTCTGAGAGCCCAATTCTGCTTCCGATTCCCCAGCAAAAGCCAGAGACAAACCCTTTCTCGAACTGCCCTTTGGACGAGCAAAATGCTGTTTCATGGCCGACCAGCCGCCTTTCCGAAAGCCTGCAAGGCGCGGACACACCACACGAGGGCGGCCGCGGGCCTTCCTTGCCCCGACGCCCCCGGCCCCCGCTGTTTGTCACAAGGACCAGCACAACCGCCCGAGGTGTGGACGAATCCCGCGCTGGGGCTCAACCCCGGCTTGGCGCAGCGCCCGCCTCCTCCCCAGCTGCACAGGCCGAGCCCCCACCTGCCCCACCCCGCATGAAACTCCGCCCCTGCAGGGACAGGCAGCCCCGCCCACACGGGGGAGGGGCGATGGCCCGTCGGAACGACCGTCTGAGGCCCCTCCCCCACGGCGCTTTTCACCTGTTTTGACATCCCTCCTCCATTTCCTCGACAGACAACCCTCCCGCGCCCCTCCCCTCGTTTTTCCACTCTTACGTCGCAGGAAGCCTCTTCCCCTCCCCCCGGTTTCGATATTTCGCCCCTCTCCATTTCTTTCGTTTATTCCTCGCCCCCCCTTCTGCATTTTTTTCTGGTAGGAACCACCCCCTCAAACGCCTCTCCCTCAAATACACCACAGAACGACCCCCTCCTTCCCTATCACGCACAGCTCCCTCCTCTTGACATCCCGATGTTATTTCCCATCTTTTCCTGACCGTCCGCACTTTGGCACGAAATAAATTGACCCCTCACCAGATCTCCTGTCGCCACAGCCGTCACCGCCGCCGTTTCAATCTTTCTGGCACCTTCGACACATCTGCGCCTGCGCTTCCCACGGCTAGGCAACTGACCGCGCATGCGCACCAAGGCTGTTTGTGTTCCCCTTGGCCCAACTAGGCGTAGAGGAGGCGCTCTCCTGCGCATGCGCCAGGCGGCCCCTCGGCGGACTAAGCGGCGTCGGCGCCTGCGTCGTGTTTCCCCCGTTCACGTGGCAGCTTGCTACTGTCCCTGTGACCTACCTGCGGGGGGGAGGGTTAGTCATTCAGAGTATAACAATAACAGCAACTGCTGCGCCGCCGCGAGATCAGAGTCAGCGGTGCCGCACCGTAATTTGCGTGAACTAAAAAGTGGGTCACTGACGTGAGGCGAAGAAGACGACTCTGCCGTCTTTATGCGCTAGCGGCGACGCAGTGTTTACGTAAAGTGGCGTCAAGGAGACGGCGCTGATTGCGTAAGCGGTCACAAAAATCGATGCGGAGGCGGGAGCTACGCCACAGGCGCACAAAAGAGGGAGGGGAGGGGGAAGCACAGGTCTTCTTCCTCGTGTCGGGGCGGGACTAAAGAGCGCCCAGGCCCGCCCACCTCCCCTCACGCTACAGTGCTGATTGGCCAGGGTTTCAAGCTTCGCTCTCCCTTCCCTCCTGAAGGACGGGCTGGAACGTCACAAAAATCTTCCGCGCCGACCCGCCTCTCTAGTATCGAGATCGCTGATTGGCTCCCCCGGGGTTGTGGGGGAGGCAATGAGAAGGCGCGGTGCACCTAGGCCAAGCCGGGCCTGTGTGACGAGGGAGCGGCGAGAGAGAGGGCGAGCGCCGGGCGGTGGCAGCGGCGGTGGGTTTGGCCCACGGGCCGGGTGAGTGCGGCGCTCCTACCACCGCCGGAGCCCTTCCCTCGTTAATCGCTTCCTTCCCCCGATCCCGGTCACGCCCGGGCGCTCCCTGCACCGGCGGGATCAGCGAGCTCGGCTCCCCAGCCTGCACCCGTTTCAGGCTCTCCCCTTTCAGGCTGAGTTCTCCCTTGCCACCTTAAGGCATGAGGTGCTGCGAGCCCGCCCGGCCGATCGCGTGTGCGCCACGAGCCAGCATCAAACTACGGCTTAGCGCGATGGGTGATCCTAGCTTCTACCTGTCAGAATGTAGGACTGGAGCAGGAGGTGAATCAGGAGCTTGGTTTAGGAGAGGGAGACCCGCGGACTACTGAGGAAAGCGCCCTGGGCCGTGGCACTGCTGTAGCATTGACTTCCCAGAGACGCCGGTATCTGCTGCTCAGATACTTCCCTTATCGTTGCAGATGGTCCCGACTTCTTTATTTCTTTGGCGGTTCCACCCCTGCAAGGAGCTCAGGGTAGCATCCACGGACTCCCTCCTGCTCCCAGCAGAAAGGATTTCAGTTTAGCGTTTTCATCAACATGCTTGCTTTTTTTTTTTTTTTTTACTAACACACAGAGTGTGCGTACTGTAGGCTCCTTTTGTTCAAGGAGAGCCTTTTCCAGCAAGTCCTGTTCCATTCATGCTTTTTATGTTGAAAATGCCATATCCCTTTGTGGGTTAAAGTATTCTCACTCTGTTCGTGTCCCCCCCCCCCCCGCATTTCTGCAGTGTTCCTTTCATTCAGCAAGGTTTCTCTCTTTTCCTCTCCTTCCAATCTCTCTCCTCCCACCCACACAGGTATAGCCATAATGGCAGAGGACTTGGCTCCGTCTTTGTTTTTCCAGCATCAGTATATGTGTTCTGAGTGTGGACTTCTCTACAACACTTTGGAGGGGGTGCTGATCCACCACCAGAGTCATTTAGGGGAGTCCTGTGAGTTTGCAGCTGCTGCCACTGTTGCAGACGCAGAATCCCAACAGGACAACCACTATCAGTGCCTGGAATGCGGGTGTGTCTTGTGGTCACCTGATGAATTGTTAGCCCACCAGGAAGTGCATCCCAGAGAAGTACCAACCCGCCCTTCATCTCTCCCAGCTACCACTGGACAGATCCGCTACCAATGCAATGAGTGTAATGAACTTTTTCCTTCTACAAGCCTGTGGCTAGCTCACCGCCGGACACACCAGAAGCAGGAGGCTTCAACAAACTCTTTGCCATTAACTTTACCTTCTCCCCAGCCACCTCCCTCCCCTCTTTCCCAAATACCCAATCCTCAGCCTCCCCATACTGCTTCCCCATCAGCCTTGCAGGAATTACTTCCAGTGTCGCCACAGTCAGTTCCACCCATGCATCCTTATGAATGCTCAGAGTGTGCCTGTCTTTTCTTAACACCAGAGGAGCTGCTAGAGCATCAGGGCGAACATTTTACTGAGATTGAGAAAGAGAGTGGGGAGCCAGCTGAGGTGGCGACACAAGAGGTGCGCAGTCCCTACATGTCCCCAGTGCCAGACCCTGAGGAAACTACAGCAGTGCCTCCCCCTGCTCAGGTTTTCTGCTGTACTGAGTGCAAGCAGGCTTTTGGCACAATGGAGGCACTTCAACAGCATCAACAAGAACATGTGGGGAGCAGTGAGGAATTCCTGTGTGGGGAATGCCAGCGTGGCTTCACAACAGCCAAGCGGTTATTGGCTCACCAGCGGGTGCATGTGGATGGCACGTACGAGTGTCCAAATTGCAACAAGATCTTCAAAAAGGCAGCATCTCTTGAACAACACATGCGCATCCACAAAGGTGAGGCACTCTACCTCTGTGTGGACTGCGGGCTTGGCTTCTCCACCGAGATGACCTTAATTATGCACCGCAAAAATCATACTGCCAACCCTCTACACCGTTGTCATTGTGGCAAGACTTTCAGCAATATGACCAAGTTTCTTTACCATCGACGCACACACGCTGGCAAGAGTGGGATCCCAACCACACGTGGGGCAGTGGGAGACCCTGCATCCAGCCAGCCTACTGAGCCAGTGCCCAGGGATGGGGAACCGCTTGTAAATGGCTCAGCCCCTCCCTTCCTTTCACCAGGGACCTCGGCAGAGGTCCCAGGCGGTGGGTTCTTGTGTCCTCAGTGTGGAAAGGCGTTCTCCACTCACATCCGGATGGTGCGACATAAGCGAGTTGTGCATGTGCTGGAGCGCAAGCATAAATGTCCCACGTGTGGCAAAAAGTTCAAGAAGCTGGTACATGTGCGGAACCACCTGCGGACACATACGGGGGAGAGGCCATTTCAGTGCTCAGAATGTGGCAAGACATTCGTCTCCCAGGCTAACTTGGCCCGACACCACGTGACACACACTGGAGAACGGCCCTACCAGTGCCAGGTGTGTGACAAGCGCTTCACTCAGTCCTCCAATCTTCGTCAGCACCGCCTCTTGCACATGGCCCCTAACGGAGATGGGCCCCACTCTTGTGATGACTGTGGGGCTGCGTTTCTCCGAGCCCATCAATTAGCCTTGCATCGAACTGTACACACAGGGTGCTTGCCTTTCCCTTGTCCAGACTGCGACAAATCCTTTTCACGCCATCGTCTCCTTGAACTGCACCAGCTTAGCCACTCTGGGCATGAGCCTCACCGCTGCCCAGACTGCGGCGCTCTTTTTGTGATGGCCTCCAAGTTGCAGGAGCACCGCTGTGCCAGGCAACGCGAGCAAGGGGGGGCACAGCAGTCGTATCTCTGCACGTCTTGTGGCAAGTATATGGGTTCATTGGCCAAGCTGGCATTGCACCAACTGGTTCATTCTGGCCAGCGTCCTTATACCTGTCCACTCTGTGGGAAAGCCTTCACCACCCCTAGCGGGCTGAGCCGACATCAGCAACGCCATGCTGGCCTGCGCCCTCACAAGTGCCCTACTTGCAGCAAGACATTTGTGGCAGCCTCTGGGCTGCAGCTGCACCAACGCACACACACAGGTGAACGCCCGTTCCTCTGCCCAGACTGTGGCAAAGCTTTCCGACAAGCTACCCATCTTCGTGAACACAGACGCCTGCATACTGGGGAACGGCCCTATCGCTGTCCAGAGTGTGGCAAGGCGTTTGTGCAATCCATGCACCTTGCTGAGCATAGACGGATCCACACTGGGGAGCGCCCTCACCCTTGCCCCCTCTGCCCCAAGACTTTCAAGACCGTCTCTAACTTACGGAGCCACCGCAAGACGCACACGGCACTAGCTGCTGGCCAAGATGCTCTGCAGTCTTCTGAATCTCTCGTAGCTTCCAGCCAGTCCACCCAGACAATTATGTGCACCAAGTTTGGGGAGACAATTACTATAATTGAGAGTGCTGAGCCTCTCCCCATGATGGAGACAATAGAGATCTATCTAGAGATGTAAATTTCAAGAAACACACAAGCCATGCGAGGGAGGGGAATTTCCCATCTTCTGCTTTTTTGTGTATCTAGATTTACAAGGGACACTTGAAGGCAGTGTCCACATTTTTGCCTTGGCGCAGAGGTTTTAATAATCGTAACTCTTCTGTATACAAAGGCTTGACATGCCAGCAGGAGGTGGAGTGCAACTTCTCTTCATGCATCGATCCAGCAGGCTTCTCACAGCAGCAGAAGCTGCTTGTCAGCCTGTTTAGTTATGTATTGGGGCCTTGTTGCAACTCCCGGACCTCATCTTGAGAATTTCTCCAGGCGATGCCTTTTTTGTGTAAGGGTGGTGCTATGGATTGGGGTTAGGTCACTCACCTTGACCACAAGGTGTTTACTGTAAATTAAAAGAGATGTGTTATATTCCATTTAAGGTCTCCCAGTTTTCATATCTGAGATTCTAAGAAATGGCTTGATATTTAGGTCACGCTGTCCTATAGTTTGACTATTAAATCATTCCCCTGCTTTTAAGAAGAAGATGTAATCCACTATTAAGTCCAAAATATGAAAGTTGTATTTTTAGGCTAGAATAACATTGCTAGATCTTAATGCAAAAGAAAGGGGATACTTCTGTGTTTTGATAGTTTGACACAAACAGTTTTTATTATGCAGTCCTAGCAGAACAAGCCACGTTTATTAAAGCCGTCCCATCTGAGCAACAAGTAAAAGTACAGGATTTCTGCTTTAATATGTGACTCGTAGTTGAAGGCCAGATCCATTTTTTTTTAAATTGGAAACGCTCTGTACCATATTTAGATGATAGAAATACGGTGACTGGTGAATTGTGCATGTTTTAAAACTCAGAATTTTTACGATGACTTTCCAGACCAAAAGGTTTTAGCATAATAGGGAAAGGAAATAATGATTTCTATGGCAGTGAACATCTCCCTGGGTAGTTTGTTTTATGGTGTTATATTGGCTGTTTGGACAACACACTAACATGACTGATGTAATCCAATTCTTTGAGTTCACTCAGCATACTGAACTTTAACTATATTGGCTGGCTTCATTTTAAGTATTTGCAGAATCTGGAATTGTTAGCAAACAGGCATGTTAGTTACATGTCAGGATATTGCCCTTTTATAATATAAAACTCAAGAGTATAACTACTCAAGCAGATGTGAACTACAGGGGTAAAGCTGCCATGTTCAGTGGAAAAATCCTAATGTACCAACTAACCATGGAATTATGCCACTTGGTTAGGGCCACAATGGAGATATTAATTGTGCACACCTAGCTACAATCCAGTTGACAAGTTCTCAGCTAATGCTAAAGGCTATTTTTTTTTAATTGGATGTAGTTCAATAGCAAGCTTTATAGCTGACGTTGCTGAGACGGCATTTCTCCACATTGAACGAAGTAGAGCTATGTCGTCCAATCTACATGCCATATGCATTCTTTTGTGAACTTGATTTGTGTGTAGGGAATTCATGGCATTTCAAGTAGCCTGTGTTGACACAGGACTATAGTAGCTGGAGCCAAACATAGATAACATAGCTCTAGTCTCACTTCCCACCCCCCAAAAGTCATCCACAAATGCTTGGGGCAGAGAAACTTTGGTCCCAACTGTTAAGGAACTGATTCTTTTTTAAAAAATCTGCACATTCAAACTTAAATAGTGAAACTAGGATGGTACAAAACTGAACCAACTCCACCCTCATTGAGATCTGTATTTGGCAACCAACTCCCCAATAGTGATTTTCCTTTCATTTTCTTGGGCTATCCCACTATTAAGTTTATCTCGTTAGGTTCTCTCCCCATTAATAAGGAGCTTCATGACAGTCCTTCCGTTCATGCCAATAATTTATTGAACCGGATGTCTGTACACAGCCAAAAAACCTAAGAAAGAAACTAACACACAATGTTGGAAGGAAGGAAGGCAGTGTTGATAGGATAAATATGAGGGTGAGGGAAATTATCCACAGGCTGCACCCTGGCTCCCTGGGGGAACCGTCAATCCTAGATGATTTGAAGATGGAAAGGGAAATGGGGTTTGGGTCAATCATTGCAACATTGCATTAAGAAAAAAATTATCTATTTACAGGGAAAATGGAAAAAGGAAGCCATTTTAAGGAATATAGATGAGGAAAATATGTATTTACAGCAGGAAGGGAACAGGCATTAAATTAAAACTTGCCTTCTCCAGTTCCCTTTGAGAACCCTACGCCCCCAGAGGTCCACAAAACTGATTTGCAGTGCTGGGGAGGAAGCTGCTATAGGGAGCAGATGCAACGGAATTCAGAGCAAGCTGCTGCTATTTTCCTGCCTGCTCTAATACCAGCTTGTTCCAGATACACACGCACGCACACACACACACACACACACACACACAAAAGGATTTCCCACAAGAAATCCCAGTGCTACCTCTGATGGGATCGCAGGAGGAGCAAGGAATGGTTGGCCATGCCCCCCTTACAATCCAAGGCAAGGGGGAGAGGAGTTTCTTGTTCCCAGTAAGACTGCGGTGGAGGCATGGCAAGCAAATGACCAGGTTGGGAGGGATGGGCGTTGCCAGGGGAAGAACACTGATTCCCCACTGGAATGGGACAAACTGAATGTTTTGGGCGATAAAACTGACCCGCTTAAAAATACAGCATCCGTGTTTCATAGGCAGACAGGTCTCAGATGGAGGGCAACCTGGCGAAGGAACAATACAGTGTGAAGGGCCACAGAGATGGAGGTCAGAAAGCATGAATGACATGAGACTGGAAATAAAACCATTTTTTCCTCCCCAGGGGATGTTAAAAACAAGAGCAACTTAAAACTCAATTAGGACATACTTGGAATTAGCCAGAGGGAGAGGAGGAGGAAGAAAGGAAGATGACAGCAGCTCTCCGGTCCTTCCCCCTCTCCAGAGGCACCAACCTGAACCACTTTTGACAAAGAAGGGAGCCCTCAAGCCATGGGACTTTTCTGTTCTCCCCCCTGAGCCAAGGCATCAGAGGACAACCTGTGAGGAAATCACAAGTGATACGGAGGGACAGGGACTTCCCCTCCCGTCCAAGTGGCCATCTCATCTCCAAAAGGCCTCCCCCTCCACATGGTCCCCGGGCCAAGATTGCTTTCCCCCACCATTCACAGTTCAGAGAAGTCCATGTGGGTGGCCTGGGGGTAGGGGGTAGTGGAGGGGACCTGCCCCCTGGCCCAGCGACCCCTCAGGACGTATTGGCAATGGATCCTGCGCCGTCTCCTGGTGTGACCTGGCTCCTGTCAGTGCTCATTCTTCCCTCACCTAGAGAGAGAGAGAGACAAGAAACATTCAATGTGAAGCCACGTTAGACCTTCCTTTCCAAAAAGAACCAGTGCCTTTGTTGTACACTTCACACAAATACCCCACTTGTGTCACATTCCCCCCCCCCCCAAAATTCAAGTGAAGAAGCAGGAAGGAGAAAGCACTCACTGTGCGAGGTTCCAGAGCCAGACACCGACCCCACTGAGCTAGCCTGGGACCGGATGTGTGGTGGAATGAGGTTGGAATTCAACCCCGGCTGGATGGACAGCTCTGCAAGGAAAAAGAGAGGATGAGGCACCCCAGTATCTGTTGGAGAGCTCTCTGGTAGACTCCAGTCCATAACTCACTTGGGGAGGATTCACTCTTTTCCACAGTCCCCTCAATCTACCTGAGCCATTAACCTACAAAAGCAGAGGGCCCCATCTGAAATGCTTTTTTGATGTAAGGGCCGTGCCACTGAGCATAAAAAAGAGCAACTTTGCAAAGAATGAACTGATAACCCTCTTCACCAGTTTAAAAAAAAAAAGCACTTTGCTCCTCTAACACTGCAATGCCTCAGATCCCAATTAATTATTCAACAACAATGCAAAAAAGAACATTGTTTTAAGGATCATTCACACTGCAGTACTTGGAATCATGCGTGGGACTAGCCCAGTGTTTCTCAACCTCGGCAACTTTAAGATGTGTGGACTTCAGCTCATGCTGGCTGAGGAATTCAGGGAGTTGAAGTTCATGCATCTTAAAGTTGCTAAGGCTGAGAAACACTGGACTAGCCCAACACTAAAGGCTGCAGGCAACAGGATACCATCAAGGGCACTTTTCTCCATTGACGACAGCATCAACTTGGCCAACTGTACTGAACGCTTACTGGATCAACTGAAAGGAGTGAGGCTGTTAAACAAGAGCATTCCACATTGAGCCAATTCTGTTTCTAGCTGCAGTATTTTATTCCCTCCCCAGTTCTACTTCATTGAGGCTCAAACTCTTCCTGTGAAACCTCACATGACCTTTTGTACAGAGAGGGACCAAACCAAATAATTCCCTCAATCATTTACTCATTCAAAAACAGGGAATATGAAGCAGCAGAAGGTAGAATGGGTGGTGAAAATGGCTACCAAAAATATAAAGCCAAAATGTTATGTAACAACAGAATAAATAGTTTATCCCAGTTTCCCATATTCAACAGCATTTGATTTGATTCCTGGTCAATTAAGGAATATTCTAAGGAGGACATTTTCCATAGCAAGCAGCTGGGCTTCCCTGAATTTTTCAGCATTTTGGGGACTGTTGTGCCTGATCTCCCTATGGATTTTTTCTTTAAAAAAAACTTCCCAGTTGTGTCCAACTCACTATATCCCAGCCACTTACCCACAGGGCTGAAGTTGAAGAGCGGAGGCAAATCACGGCCATTGGGCAACCGAGCGTTGGGCTCACGCAGCTCGTCAAAGAAACTGTTGGCACAGGCCTCGAGTGGAGAGAGGCGAGTGGCTGGGGTGTACTCAAGCAGGCGACTGCACAGCGAGATGGCCTCTAGCGGCGTGCGAGGCTTAAACACCTGGAGAGGGGGAGTCGAGGGTGCATGGTCACGCCAAAACCAGATGCTCTCTGCCTCTTAAAACTCTCACTTATACCCAACACTGAAAGTTCTCCAGAAATCAGAGTTAATCCTCTAGACTAGTGTTTCTCAACCTTGGGAACTTTAAGATGTGTGGACTTCAATTCCCAGAATTCCCTAGCCAGCCATGCTGGCTGGGGAATTCTGGGAGTTGAAATCCACACATCTTAAGGTTCCCAGGGTTGAGAAACACTGCTCTAGACATCAGTTTTGTGAGTTGGTACATTTGGAGTTCATGACAGTGAATGTGCAGAGAGGGAGAGAGAAGATAAATAGCAGATTTGACACACATTCTCTATAGAATGCCTACCAAGAGATACTAAGTCAGCCAGACAAAGCAAGAAAAACTGGTAAATATTGATAACCAGCCCCTGTGCTTATCTCACAAGCATCTGAGTTTTGCCAAGAATCAACACCCACTGTGCTACCACGTTTTGTATCTTTTTGCCCCATTTTGCATATCAACGTAGGGTAATTGAGAACAGCATTCCAAGGGCTTCACGATGTGGCCTCTAGCCACTAGAGCAGCACATGCTTCAACAGTCTGAAGCGAAGAAACAGAATGCCACAGTCTGAAGAGAGGCTCCAGGGGCCAGTTATCATTTTCAGCTATTATTCACCGCCTTTCAAGGGATATTTGGCGGGACCATGCTTTCAGTAGGACTGTGACAGAAAGAGAGGGAAATCAACATTTCTCTCTCACAGGAGACACGCAACCTAGCACTCTCTAAGTCAGCTTCCCCAACCTGGCACTCTCCAGATGCATGGGAACTGCAGTTCTCACATTACTGCAGCCAGCACAGACTTACAATGTAAGCCAGCAGCCTTATAAATATAATGCGTATGTTTGCTGTACTGTACTTAATTTGCACAACAGCAGATTGCAGAATTCTACTTTCCTCGGGTGGCCTGGTTGCAGAGATTTATTCTAAAGCCAGGCGTATGTAACCGAACCTGTGCCAGAACCCCTCAAGTGTGCCCTTTTCAATGATACTTTAGGAACATAATTATCTCGGGCAATGGCAGGAAGTAACTCATCATCTTTCAAACTTTTCCACAACCTCCCTACTCCCCTTTTACCTTTATCCATGGATGTGCTTTGATCTGGGGAAACTTAAACTCTGTATAGTTGGGGTTCATCTCTCGTATCTGTTCTCGCGTCGGTGTTCCCAGCACCTGCAGAAGGGAAGGGGAGAAGAACAATAAGATTACAGCAAGCCTCTATGGTACTTTAAGGACAAGACAAAAGCCTGGTTACTCAGCCCATTAGGGTGACTCTCCAATTCCACTTTTTGGGGCACATTTGCAGTGCTGAAAATAGGTTGTCAGCACCCTCCCAAAATGGCGGATGGGAAGACTGTCTTGCCCAGTGTTTCTCAACCTTGGTGGCTTTAAGAGATGTGGACTTCAACTCCCAGAATAGCAAGTTTTATAATACAGCAAAATGGGGCTGGCAGCTTTTGGGTTGTTTTTTTTTGGATGGAAAGCGGGAAATCTGTTAAAGTCCCTCAAAAGCAGCTCTTGAGGGACAAGAGCAACATGGTGCACCAGCTTCTCTGAAAGATTACTTGCTCTACTGCCTTCAAAACACCTGGGTATTGGTCATTTAAATAAGAATACATCAATCCCCTCATCACGAATGGAGTTTATCAAACTAAAGAGCAGGTGTATTAGCTCTAATTGCCGGCACATGTAAGTAGGCACTCTAAAAGGATGTGCGAAACAGACTCAACTTTTATATTCAAGCAGATACAGCCTTTGCTTATAGGAACCTTCTATGCAAGTTAACTTTATAGGGTTTCTCCCTTTTATATACATTTATACATGTGTTAACTGTGTGCTATATGTTTTTTTTTTAATTTTGTGCTTGCACCATCAAACAATCAATCAATCGCTTGCTTATCATCATGTGTCTTCGGGTATTCACATGTTACCTGTAGCCTGGAGTCAAGTGCCATGAAAAGGAGATGGATAGAGCTATTCAGTGTTCTCTAGGAAAAGGGAGGTTGGGAACCTTCTGATGCACAAAACCACCCAACCAGGCAAGTTCACAGGGAAAGAGTTTACATGGATATCCTGCCTTACGTAGTTATATATAAATATATATTTCTATCCCACTTTTATTTTCCTTGCTTTCCCTACAGGAGGAGGCATGGAAGCCATCAAGGGAGGTCAAGCCATCCCTGGCAGCAGCAGAGACCTCACAAAGAGGGTGGCCCAGTCATTACCTTGATGATCTCCACTAGCTGATCCACTCCACTGTCCCCAGGAAATATTGGCTGTCCCAGGAGCAGCTCTGCCAGCACACAGCCAGCAGACCAGATATCTATGAAGAAAGCAGGAAAGGAGTGTCATCAGTCCCATGCAGAGAGAAGCAGTACCCCATTGCTTGTAGTAAAGAACTCCAGTGCTTCCACTTTGTTGCAGAAGTCACCATCCTAGCTCACTGAAGTTCAGGGCAGGCAAAAGATCCCAGGTTCAAAGCTGAGCATCTCCAAGTAGATGGCAAAACAGTAAGGTCCAGATGAGATGCTTGCCAATCACCACAGAAATACTGAGCAAACTACGGGAATCTATACGCTTGCTAAACAGAAGTGGGGAACTCAATGGCCCAACGGGCACTTCCGATTCCCACCTGACAATTATAAGTCTAACTTCCTATGATACAGCAGACTTACAGCTATGGTATATTGCACCATGTTTCCAGGTGGACTAGATTACAACTCCCAGAATTCCCCAGCTAAGGCATTTCTGGAAGTTGTAACTCAACACACCTGGAGGTTTTGGGAAAGCCAACTCAAAACTGTTCAAGCAATCTTTTTGCAGTTCATGCACAGAGTTTGCTTCCAGAAGCAACCACATCTATGGAAGGAAATTCACTTGGTATGAGCAGCAAAAACTTACAAGATGCCTCAGTGGGCACCTAGGTCATTCTCACCTATATTTGAGGTGTAATCCGTGGCTCCAAAAATGAGCTCAGGCGCACGGTAATAGCGAGAACAGATGTAGGAAACATTTGGTTCGCCTCGCACCAGCTGCTTTGCACTGAAAAAAGGGAGAACGGTATATGGGGATCTACAAAGAACTAGAATGCTGTTAAAATGAGGGCAGAGATGCATAAATTGAAGCCCCAGTATGGCCCCCCACCCTCAAGACCTCCAAAATGTGTTAACTGTATATTTTATCTTACAAAAGATGGAAATGATTTAATACATGACTTAAGAATAGTAATATAAATTACAGTAAATGTACAATAAAGTTACATGTAAACAACATGAATACAAGGTTAGGTTTTGTCCTGGCTCCATCCAGTTTTTTGGGATGCAGTTTGCTCTCAGCACCCCACTCAAGAGCCTCAGGCAGATCTCAGCCTAAAAAAGGATACTTGCCCCCAAGTTTACAGCCTTAGAGTCTCAGCAGGAAGATGGGGATCCATAACTTGCTTAACCTTGGAGCTCAACAAGTGACCTCTGGCCAGTTGCTTTCACTCTCAACCTCCCCACAGCGTTGTGGGGAGGGAAAATGACAGGAGAGGGAAAATCTGGCTATGCTGCCCCAAATATCTCAGAGGAAAGGCAAGATCTGTAACATTTATTTACAGAACGTGGCTCATAAACTCTTTCTTGGGTAGCCTTGCAAGATGATCCATTAAACCGTGCCAGCAACAAAAACTAACGGCTGCACAGAAACAATGTCACAGAATGACCAACATTCTGAACACCAGGGGTGGGGGGAGGAAGGGTCAGTCAAGACCGTTGACCAGCCACGTGCAACAGCTCTGAAAGAACGATTTTGCCTGAAAGGAAAGCCTCATCTGACGCAGCCAGGTGCAGCACAAAGGCATCAGACACAGGGAAGCAGAGTTGCATGTAAGGCAAGAAGCACATAAATCTTTAGGGAAAGATTTCAACTCCGACAGAACGAGCCTACTTGTAGGTTTAGAGCATCAGGCCAAAGATAACCCCAGTCCTCTGGTTAGAAGTCTATGTTGCACCTTCTCTCACCTGCCGAAGTCGCAAAGCTTCAGTACTGCTGTATCAGGATCCACCAACAGATTCTGAGGTTTGATGTCTCGATGACACACACCTTGAGAATGGATGTAAGCGAGGCTGCGGAACAACTGATACATGTATACCTGAATGGAGGAAAGGAAGCAGCCATTAACGAGAGCCAGCTCGGTCTAGTGGTTAAAGTACTGGCCTAGAACCCAGGAGGTGGTGAGTTCTAGTCCCACCTTAGGCATGAAAGCTGGCTGGGGGACTTTGGGCCAGTCCCCCTCTCTCAGCCCAACCCACCTCACAGGGTTGTTGTGGTGGGGAAAATAGGAGGAGGAAGGAGTATTCGGTATGTTCGCCACCTTGAGTTGACCAAAATATATATTTAAAAAGTAGGATAAAAATATAATAATACAACAACAATACGGTAATAATAATACTTTAAAGTAAAAACTACCTATAAACATCTACTTTCTTAATACAAATTACAGCAAACATAGATAAAGGATAATACGACAGTAAACCATGTGCTCACTCTCATTATGGATAATGCAATGACCTGCTGTTTTAAAGCAGCTTCCCCAGTCTGCTGACATCAATTCCCTTACTCTCTGGGAGATTCTGGGAGTTGAAGTTCAGCATATTTAGAAGGTGTTCGCCTTCCCCAACCTATCTTAAGATTACAAGAACAGAATGTCCTTGTTGTATCAGAGCAGATACTTTCAGCAGCCGGGCAAGTATCTTTCAGAATTTAAGTAAGATAATCCCCTCCTTTAACATTTGTCCTTACCATCTGATATAGTACTTCTGCAAAAACAGGATCACATTCGGGCAGCTTGCCTATCAATGTTGGTAGACCCCGGCACCGTGGAGGCATCAACCCTTCCTTAAAGCATCTATGCTCGCTGTCCTCCACTTTTGCCAACAGAGAACGCATGGGGAAGATGCGATGCCTCTCACAGAGATGGATAAAGAAAGAAGGAATCTTTTGTTGTATCATTCTGTCTGCTAAGCTAATGCTAGCTAACTGGAGAGAAAACCTAGGCAAGAGGCAGACAGAAACAATCACAGCCCAGAAGAAATAATTGGAGATGTTTGAGAATCCCTGACAGGGAACCTAAGGGGATTTAGAGAATGAGAGGAAAGAGAAACAACAGAGCATGAAGAATGTGGGGAGAAAAAAAAAATGAACAAGAAGACAGGTGAATAGACCTGCTCCAATATTCACATAGTGAACGTTCATGGGTTGCAGACTTAATTGTGGTAGGGAATGCCACATGTTACTTTATTTTGCTGCTTCTTCAATACATTATTGAAAGAAAATCAGGTTAGGAGTTTTTTTAACTACAAAACAGTCCAAGTAAGTTTTTCCCCCCATGGGGAAATCCACTTCTTTTTGCTTGACCTGAGGCGACTTGCAGTTGCCACCCACATCAGCCATCAATGGCAGATGGGTATCACTACGGCATCCAACTTATGAGTCATACTTTGGCCATCTTTCATTACCACTTGCCCTGAGGGAAGGATCCCTGGATAGACAGCGAGGAAGACAGGCAGAGTCTGTCCCAGAAGTCTGTTCACTGGACTCTCCTCCGCATACGGCCCTCACCACCCACCATCCTGTGGAGTGATTCTAGAGGTTCACTGGTTCTCCTTAAATAACCATTTATTTACAATCTTTTGGATTGCTTAAATGCCATTTTGAGAGGACTGCTCTCCTGAAAGACTTGAAAGAAATAAGGATATTAAACAAATATATACTAAATAGCCATAAGGGCAAAACAGATCTTTGCCTTTGGATTTCCTACAAGTAAAAAATAATACTAAAGAAGTAGCTGCTAAGGCCATTGTAAAATGCCATTCCTTTCCATGATTACGCCCTGCCACTTGAGGATAAAGACAAATCAAACTCGACCCACCTTTCAGACAAAAAGATCAACCATTAAAAATAAGAAAACAGCAATTTAAAAAACCCACAGCACCACAAAAGCATTATGTTTGATGAAAGGGTAGTCTGAAAAAAAGACCAAGGTATTTAAACTCAAGTGATTAGGAAGAATTTAAGGCATGGTGGCACTCAGAACAGGTTGTACAATGGGGACCAAATCTGTTTAAGTGATACAGGGTGGGGGGGAAGAGGGGAGAGATAAAAAAAGAAAAAGCATAGGCTTTGTGTAAGGAAAGTCTCCTCCCAGCATTTCTGATGAAAAGGAGCTCAGGTCAGAGGTGGTGGGAAAGACTTCAATTAGGACCCCTATAAAGCTGCTATTCTTCAAGTCAGATAATGCCCAGCTGGTGGAACCAAAGGTTTTCTTTGGAATTGGGCATTTTCTTGGTACACGCCCCAGTCACCCAAAAGGTAAGCAGAAGGCAAAAAGCTACTAGTATGCAAAGAGGTGTTAAATGAGAACACTGATGTCCCTTCAGATGGAGCTGGACACCAACTTCCAGCCAGTATGGCCAATTGTGAGGGATGCCAGGAGGTGCAGTCCAGCAACAACCAGAGAGCTACAGTTTCTCCTATGCCTGTCCTGACATTGTAGCCCAAATATTATTTTCCTTCCCTGAGTAATTCAAAGGTGCAGGCAGGTAAGTAGGGGAAGAGAACAGTAAAAAGTTGTATCCAGACTGAGCCCTACAACAAGCAGATCCATTGAAAAATCAAGGGACTTTGGGACTAGTGAATTTGGACCCAATCAAGCACCTTCCACGCACGATGTAAAACTAAAACAGGCACCAGGTAGGAAAACAGCAGCCATACCAAATTCATGCAGTATAAACAAGGTTCACTCTGGAGAAGAATCTATCTCTATGGCTGCTAAGAACCGACACCAACTCAATGGCACATCAAAATCAAATGGCCAGGGAAGGAGCAAGGCGTGAGTGTTTCGTGGACAAAACAATCTTACAGGGATAATTTGGGATAAAACAGGGATAACAGGGATACAGAGATACCAGGGATAAAAGAAGACAGTATTATGGGCAAAGGATTTCATTTCCACCAAGTTTCCCTTTATTTTTGATAAGGAAACAAATGCTCACCAAGGTATTACCAACAAGGAACCCGCAATTTCCCATGTTTGACACGAGTTCTGACAAACCAGAAAACTGTAACTGACTCCCACCAACTTCCTCCAATCCTCAGCATGAAGACAACAGCTTGGTTTTCACATAAACCTAAGCCATGATTTTTAAACCCTGGTTTGCTGAACAAACTTCAATGGCTTGCTCATAATGCTAAGCTGTGAGTGAAGAGGCGCCTAGAGGGACAGGGAGGGGAAACACAAAGGGAGCGTACCCAAAGTGAATGTGTGTGGAGAAGCACACTCACTTCTCTGCCCTTATTTTTCTCTGCAGACTCGCCTCCAGCAGTTCTGTTCAAGGTCACCCTCTCCCTTTTGGGGAAGGACAAGTATTTAGATTCTCCTCATGCCCCTGCAACATGTTTGCAAAGTTCTTCACAGCCCAAACCACTTGCATTTGCTTAAGAGTTGGAGACCACCTCAGCAGGGCCTACTGAGGCAACCTGATGGATTCTCCCATGATGCTAAACCCAAATCTCCAATCTCCTTTACAGGTTTGTATGTGGCCAAAATTAGCCACAGCCTCCCTTTGCTGCTATGAGAGGTTCTGAGAGAGGAGCCATACTTACCTTCACATAGATGACAGGGATGGTCTGTTTGGCTTTGGTGAAGTGGCGGGCCACACGATAGACCGTTTCGGGCACATAATCAAGGACTAAATTAAGGTAAACTTCATCCTTCTGCAAAAGAGTGCAGAGTAGAAGAGGTCAAATGGAATCCCCCAGCTAACAGCATCTCATAATAGGGCAGTAGACTATATTATTATTTATTTGGTTTATATGGCTGCCCATCTCACCTAAGCGACTCTGGGTGGCTCACAACAGGTAAAAACCACCCAACAAAAACAAGTATCAATATACAAACATATAAGAATGGTCTATATGGAAGGCTCCTGTTCGAAATGCCACTTTTAATTTCAGTAAAGAAGGATTCTAGCCCTGATAGCTGCAGTATAAAAATGCAGAGATAAACATGTTTTATTTATAAAATGAGAAATGCCCTTCCTTCTCACCCTCTCAGAAAGCCATAGCTGAAATTCCAGGTTCAGACAGCACGGTTGTGGCTTTCTTCCCTGTAATTCTTGAGCTTTTGTGCTCAGAGGCATCCTGCTATTACTACCTTCAATTATTTTTGGATTGAGCTTCAACAACAAACGTGCATCTTGCAGCTGAGCACCGAGAGTCCTGCCTCAGATTAAGCTTTGGCTAAAACACCAAAGGGTTGGAAATGAAGAGGACAATTAAACACCTCTCAATTCATTATTGCTTTTCATTTTTTAGACATCCCTACAGCCTAGATTTAAGAACTTGTACGTGTAGATTTGCCAACCAAATCGCTAAAATAACCATCTCCCAATGTTCACTCTTTTAAGCTGACAGATAAGGATGTCTCAAGATCTGGCAAGCTTTTCTGGATAGAAACACAGTAGAATACAGCGTACTTAACAATTAACCTGTACAGTATCCTCATTACATAAATCTTGTTAATCCACATTCAAATTCCCTTTGGGACAGAGAACTGTCAGTGTGGGAGGTCAGCTTGGCGGCAACCAGGTTTAAACCCCTATTTGGCTACCAAGCTTACTAGATGATTTGGCACACTTAGCTGTGTGCCACTTAAAGCACACATGCAGTGCTTTAAGACAAAATCAAACAAACCAGATTTTGGCTCAGTATAACTGGGAGATCAGACAATATCTATCAACCTAATCTGCCTCACAAGGCTGATGTGAAGGTAGAATTGAGGAAAAGAGGAGACCAAAAGAACTAAGTGTTGGAAGGATACTTTGGACATACGGTACAGAAACCAAGAGCCAGCTCAACCAGAGAGAATCCATGTCTGAATGGAGTGTAACCTCTCTGCAGGTTTGTCCAGAAAATGACCTTTTCTAGTGTTCATGATGGATAATAAACTTAATGAACAATAGGATGAATATACAATCTAATGGAGTACATATAGTCCATCTGAATACACGGGTACATGGAAGCACAACATATGGTAAGGTGGACTTAAAACAATGTTGTATCAAAGACCAGGAGAACATCAAAGTATGACTGATAGATAAAAGTATCAAGAGTCAGGACATGAATTTCCATGATCAAGAACTAGCCAAGGAACTAGACCCCTCCCCAAACTGTCTTCTAAAAATGTAACAATATTTTATGATGAGATGGATAAAAACCAGCTGGTCACAGTCCAATATTTTTAGCTTATAAAATGAGACAAAGGAAGTTCTGTAAGAAGTAAGCAGTATAAAGAATTTCTCCATTCTATAGCCTGTCTGTTTAACTGCTGTTTTTTCCCTGATTTCTCTTGCTAGTTTTTCCACACTAAGAAATCTTTCTGGAATCAAGGAGCTACAAGACAATTGTTGGTAATGATCTAATTACTAATCCAGATACCATCTATACCTACATTAGTTGGGGAAACTGTGTTGATCAGCAACATGGACTTCTAACTAGTCATGGTGGAACTGAGAACTATTAAAGGGACACCTGTATTCAAGCTTTGATTCAATAAACCTAAGTAACTGTTGCACTTTGAACGGTTTCCTTTTGAAGTGATTGTGCCCATCAAGGACAAAGATCCTGAGAGGGAAGGAAATAAATTATGTTTTCTTCCCCTCTCAAGACCAAGTATACTATCCTGATACATTTCTAGGAAGAATGAGATATGAAGTAGAAAGGGTATACTTTGATTGTGAACATGAAGGGGCTTCAAGTGTTAACCTGAATTTGATAACTTGAGTCAGAAACTTGGTCCTTCCACAGGTCGTGGATTCCCATCAATGCCTTCCAGGATAGACCAGGAAAGGGACTGTGGGAGTTCCAGTCCAAAACATAAAGTGGGCACTAATCTAAGACAGACCTTCAAAGGCACAAGGAGGGAATAGAGAAAGCAAGCCCTGTCATTCTTCCTCTCTCTCTTTCCAACTTTCCCTCACCTTTTCTCCACTCGAGTAGAAGAAATATCGCAGGCGGACAATATTGCAGTGATCCAGTTTTCGCATGATCTGCAGCTCACGGTTCTGAAGTAAAGACAGACAGACCAAAATAAGGGATGAAATCCCAGTGGTAAAACCAGCGAGACAGACCAGCCCCTTTCCTTCCAGTCTCACCTTGAAACGTTTATCTTGTAACACCTTCTTGATAGCCACCAGCTCACCAGAGTCTGCTAATCGGGCCTGGTACACGACCCCAAAGGACCCATTGCCGATCACTTTGATATCGGAATATGAGACTTCTTGAGGGCGATCAGGACCCTGGCCAGGTGTGGCCACAACAGTAGTCACTTTACTACTATCTCCTGAAAAGAGGAAGTATGGTCAAGTCCAGACGACTCAGACAAAAAGTCTGATTTAGTCCAAGCAGCCTAATGTACCGTTTGAACTCCCTAAATAACTTTCTCTGCCCTTCCCAATCCATCTCAACAATGAACAATTAAAGGAATTAATTAATAAACAATTAACAGTTAAAACACTTCCAGTTCCAACTAAAAAGGTGATCTACACCCAACCCACATAAAAAAAAAAAAAAAGCTGGTTCATCATTTGCCCTGTGGTTTCCAAACTCAAATTCTATCCTTCCTAAGACAACCCAGACTCCTACGGAAATCCATCACATCCCAACTCCTTACATGTTTTAATGCCTGGAAGCAGCAACTAGGTGCTGTTGTAGCCAACTTGACCCTTTCAGGTGTGATGCCTGGCTGCTACCAAATGGAGGGACGAGTAATAAGAGAATGTATGGGCAAATAGTCAGCGAGAAGACCAGAAGGACAGAGGGTTTGGGCATGCGTCTGCTTTTTTCGAAGGAGCTGGCAATTACCATCATGGGCTACGTCCTTCTGCCTGCCTCACCCGGTTTTCCTGCTGCAACTTGCATCCTGGCGAGTTTCTCTTTCAGCCTTGCCACTCCAACGCCCTCGCCCCTCACCTGGCCCCCTCCCCCAGCCCCACCCATCGGACACCACCTTTTATTGGGCCCCCAGGCCCCCCCTCTCCTCTTCCATCCCGCTGCCTCCCCTTCGCCCCCTCCGGCTTCCACGGAAAGCCTCCAGCTGAAGGCACCGGGCGCTTCCGTCCCTCCGCTCTTCTCAGAGCCCAACCGGCGCTAAATAAAGGCTACGTGCTCGCAACTGGCAGCCGGTGACAGCCCCAGGAAAGGAACACCTCGGGCTCCCCTTGCCCAATCCCTCCCGCCAGCCCCCAGCCCGTGATTTCATCCTGACGTCACTGGAGTAATTCTGGAGCCCTCATCCAGTCGCTGACCTCAGATAGCTTCTTCCTCCAGACCCGGTCCTGCCGAGGGAGAACCTCCAGCCGGAAAGGCTCACCTTGGGCGAACCCAGTCTGCCTTCCCTTCCTGCCCCCCGTCGCGCTCTCTCCCTGGCCCCGAACAACGACGCCCCCCACCCACCCGACGGGCATCCTCTCGCCCCCCAACGTGCTCCCTCCCTCCCTCCTCCAGAGCCCCAAAACGCAACTCCCGCCGCCCGGGGGCAGATGAGGCGCGCGGGGTCTCCTCCCCGAGGCCCCCAGCAGACCGGCCAGGGTCTCCCCCAGCGCCGCCCCCGCCCGATTCCCCCTCGCGCCTCGTGCCCCGACCCGCGCCCCCTCTCGGCCTCCCGCCCCATCCCACTTGAGCCCCCTCCGCGCTCCTCCTTTGTGTCTCTCCCCCTCCCGCTTCTGCCCATTCATTCCCACCCCGCCTCGCCCGGCCCACACTTACGCCCGAGCTTGAGCCCCGGGAAGGCGACCGTCGAGCTGGTCCCGCCTCCCCCCGGCCCAGGCCCGACAGCCCCCCCGGGTTTGCCCCCAGGCGCTGCCCCCGAGGTTGGGCCGGGCGCGGTGGGGGCCGTGGCGGGAGCCCCGCCGGACGGGTCTGCGAAGGAGCTCGTTCGGGGCCGGGAAGAACCGGCGCTGCCGCTGCTCATGGTGAGGCCGACACCGGGGAAAAGGGAGGGGGGGCCGCGCTGGCTGGCTCCGTCCGAGGCGGCTTGGGAGCCGGCCCTGCCCGGCCCTGTTGCAAGAGCCGATGGGAAATGGAGTCTCGGGCACGGCCCGCCTACTTATTTGTTACGGAAGAGAGAACTCTATTTCCCAGAAGGAGTCGCGGAGGGGATGGCCTTAAGAGCGCCTGCCGAGAGACATGATGGGACGGAGAGTCCTCTCATTCCGCACCCCTCTACTGCCGGCCGGGTTCAGGACTATAAGCTCCAGCGTGCCTATGACATGAAGCGAGGGAACGCGGGAAATGGAGTTCTAATCTGCATAGTGCCAAGCACAGATCTGATAGAGAGGACTCCATTTCCCAGCATTCCTCGCGCGGACGTGGCCAGCCTATCGCACAAGAGGCAAGGGGAGGGCTAAAGGGGAAAGATTTGAGTTTGGCTCCTCCCAACCAGAGCAGGAAAAGGAATCATGAGGTGCAATAGAGAAGCGGTGCAAACGCTCAGCCACCTGAAAAAAGCCAAGAGACTTAACCTTGTGCCCATCGCGATTTCTTATCCATTATCTCACTCAAAGGGATCCGCCCTGAGGCCTATCAGGCTGTGTCGCGATGCATGAAGGGAGACGAGTTGCGGTGCTTCGGCACTGCTTTTCCCGAAGTGCTTTGCGCGGACCTCGTGACTCGATTGGGGTGCGGACTACGATGGGCGGACTACGGCTCCCATAGTGCTTTGCGAACAGAAAAGCCGTTGTTACGGGAAGGGAACGAGGCCGCCGAAGCATCGAGGAGCCGCGAAACCCTTCGCCCCCGCCACGGCAGGCGGGAACCGCGATGTCCAACGAAGCGGACGGTGCCCCAGGTTTAGAAACCAGCCAGGAGAGCTCTTCTGAGAACGGCGGCCTTCAGGGCATGCAGTGCGGCCCAGGTACGCTTCCCATCGTGCACCGCTCTGCCCCCGAAAGGACTTCTGGAAGTTGTAGTTCGCACTGCTGGAGCAAAGGCATCTTGGAGTCTCTAGAGAGCAGAGTCTTCTGCTCTGCAGGTTCGCACGCCTTAACTCTGCTAACCTCAGTGGCTCAGGCACCAAAGCTTCCTAAGCAAGCGGTCTTTTTTTCCCACGATCGTTTGCCTGGAGGATCAATGGCAGTGAGGCATGTTATATATTTGCATTTTTAAAACATTTGTCTTTCCCCCAAACTGAAGGCGGTGCAATATAGCCTTTCCTCGATTTATCTCCAGAGAACCCAGTGAAGTTGGGCTGTTAGATCAACCACTACATTTCATAGAGGTGTAGGAATTTAATTTAATTTAATCCAGGTCTTTCTGGTTTTCATTCTAACAAAGTGTTTCTCAACCTTGGTCACTTTAAGAAGTGTGGACTTCAACTCCCAGAATTCCCCTGGATGTGTGGGAGTCCACACATCTTAAAGTGGCCAAGGTTGAGAAGCACTGTTTAGAGCCTGCCTAGCTCTGTGGCTGCTCTTCTGAACTATGTAGTAATCAGTATTTCCCAAATACTTGAGCCCATAGGCAGAACTTGGGGAGCTCCTGGTGAAGTTTGTGAGGAGCTGATAGCCTTTTCAAAGCTCATTATTAGCCACCTGACATAAGGCAAATTTAGCTAGTCTACAACCAGTAGGGCTGAGGTGGCTGACTTACATAATCTGCATGGAAGACAGAACACCTTCCCCAAATGGCTGCAGTGATTTAAAATAGAAGCAGTCATGAAAGAGAGGGAGAACGTCCTACATTTCACATCGTTTTGAAGAACACATGAGCATAAAGGGACTGAAATAGAAATTCTTGCAGTCCTGTTGTTGGTGCAGTAACCATCTTCCCCCCCCCCCCCACCCCACAGTTAGGAAGAAGTAGCAAATTAGGAATGAATTACTTAGTGAGATCTCATGACCTACGTTTTGCTTGCATTTATCTGCGCTAGTCTTTCTTACTTTATTTTATAGTTCAATTTTAATTTCATTACTAGCCACTTTGCAGATTGTGATAATACAGTATGAATAGCCACATGAGGAGACTCTTAAAACAGCACTTCTGCTGTCATCTTCCAAATATTGGAAGTTGACCAAGCTAAAAGATGTTTTGACACTTGTCTCTTGGTGCTGTTAAAACCTGAACTAGCCAAGAAAGAAAATGGGAAAAAATGCAAATAGCTGAAATTGGCACACATCTTGAACCAACATAAGTCAGAGATGAAAATATGTGTTTATTGCAAATCTGGAAGGCCTGAATTTCATTCTGGAATAAGCAGGAATGACCGAACATAACAGAATAATATCTATGTTCCTTGTTCCCTTTGGGATTTTTTAAAAAATAAAACTTGAAGCTGTAGTCTTCCCCAAGCGATGATTCATCTCAAAGCAATGACTCTGGGTGATGTATTAGGATAATATTGAGATTAGACGCCCCATATAGGAATTTGGGGATATAATTCCAGCATTTCTGGAGAACATGATTTTGGGGAAGGCAGCTCCATATGGTAAGCCCTATTGAGCACTGTATTTATTTGATTTCTCTCCCGCCTTCTATTTTATCAAACTATTTATGCTCTCACCTCCTATTTTCCTTACAACAACAGCCCTGTGAGGTGGGTTGGGCTAAGAGAGAGGGATTGGCCCAAAGTCACCAACCCGGCTTCCACGCCTAAAGAAGGACTGGGACTCACTGTCTCCCGGTTTCTAGCCCAGCACCTTAACTGCTATACTGCACCAACTCCCAGTTTGTAGGATTCATATTTCAGTAGATTTATTGGGATTACCAAATTGTTGCAAAGAACATTTGCATGGAGTTCACTTCCTGAAACAACTGCTTCCCTGAAACGCAGTCCCCCCCCCCAGTAAACAGCTATATACAAAAAGGAACGTGGGCTTTTCTTCCGAGGAAGGAGAGGGAGCCTATATTTGCCATGCCACTAATGAGGGAGAGGTGGAAGGGGACTGAGGCTATGGTTAGTTAAGAAACCAAGGTATTGTGCAAACTCAGAAAATGAGGGGATTTAGTAACCAGGTTATGTGTGTGATAAAATCCAGCCCACATTTGGTGCAAAGTAAAAGCTGGATGGGTTGTGTCCTGCTTCCTGATACTATTCCAGTAAAAACAACTCTAGGCTACCGTGATATGGCGCATTTCTGGAAACTGGTTGCATTGACCTCTGAGCTGGTACATGACTAGCGATATATAATGGGTGGGGAATTAGTTCCCGGCTTCCGATGTCTGGAAGGCTACACGTAGCCTCTCATGTGTGAGTCAGTCAGGGGAATTCCTTGTATGTCCTCCATTATTGCGGGGAGAGGAGCCAAAGCTTTAGAGCAGTGCTTTTCAAACTTGGGAACTTTAAGGTGTGTGGACTCCAACTCCCAGAATTCCCTAGCCAGAGTTGAAGTCCACACATCTTAAAGTTCCCAAGTTTGAAAAACACTCCTTTAGGGCAAAGATCCCAGGTGGGTTGTTTTTCCCCCCCCCCCCCCATGTGGAAGATCATCGCTGGCATTGCACAATCTTCTAATCAGCAATGTGGTTTGTGGTTGAGCACATTGTACAAACTTGCTATTAACCTTCATTCAGCAAACCGTAGCTTAGCGTGTTAAGTGAATGCAGCCACTGTGAAATCTCTCTCAACCACTGTTGACAGGGAGAATCGATCCTCCCCACCCTTCCACCTTGGCAAATCAGTTTCTCTCATTCAGGTGATCCATAAGCCCGTTCAGGGAGGGTTTGTCTCAACCTGGGGGGGGGGCTGGGGCGGTGCTCCTGTGTGGGATCCACTAGGGGGCACTTGGAGCACTTGAAAGACGACTGCTTTCTACCTACACATGTGCGCATGTAGCCTGCTTCTTAAGGCAAGGTCAGTTTGGGCAACCTGAAGCCCAAGGACCCTCTTTGTAGCCCACAGAACCCCCCTCTGACCACAATGGCTGAAAACCGACAACTGGAATAAGGCTCTCCAAAGCGAGTGCTGGGTTGAAAATGACCTACAGGGTGAATTTCGAGCCCCTGCTAGACTTGACCCAAATCCACATCAGAATTGCCTGATTCCATCCAAGGCCCACCGAGCCCAGCAGTCGGTCCGAGGCATCTGGCTTCTGCTGTTGAAAACCGGTGGAGAACACGCTATCAACCCCAGCCAGTCAAGCAAACGGTCATCACCCAGTGGCCCTGGTTCCTTCATGGTTCATGAAGCTTATGAGTTAGGCTACAGTGTTGATCGCCTCCTCGTACTCTTTCTTCTAATAATTATAGAGCTAAACAGCTTTTGGACACGAAGGTAGCATTTTGCTCTCCTTTGTGTATATATACAGTATATGTCTACGTCAGCCTCTCCTAATTTGGCACACAACAGATTTGTTGTTCAGGGTAAGTTCCAGACTTCCCAGCTGAGAGTTGCAGGCCCAACTTGTTGGGGTGCTAGGTGGGGGAAAGTCGGTGTAGCCTTTACGATAGTATTGGCATTATGCAAAACACTATTTCCTGACGTTAAATTTTCTTTGCTAATCAACCTCCTGAGATGAACTCCACACACGGTACTAGGATCTAGTATAATTAGCAAACCGGGTGCGTTTGTGTCTGATCGACAATTACTGTAGTCTAAAAAGCTCACCCACTTGCCCAAACAAGTTTTGCTTTGGAACAGGACTATATCTGAATCAGAGCCTGGCTCTCTCAAACCATTTTTTAAAAATTCTTTCATCTCTGGAATTATGGGACCCAGCATATTTCTGCACCTGTGCAAAATACGCCTCTCTGCGCAGAATGGAAAAAGCACAACCTCTCCCAACACATCTGGATTTAGGAGTCAGTCGTCCAGGTGTTCTCCAGTCTGTTTGCCCCATAAATGTGAACCAGGCAGTTTGGACAGGCACTGGGCAATCCAACCAGGAAAAGGTTGATTTCTACCCCAGGCTGATAGCTACCCTAGTGGTGGACAGTCTCCTGGGAGATCAAAAGTCAAGAGACAAAGAAGATCTAGGTGGAAATACGGTCTTTCTTAGAGCGCCGATAAAACAATAAGCAGGGGAAAGAGAACTTTTAGACATACTGAACCCTGGAGCTGCACACCATTAATGTTTCCAACCAGTTAATGAATCGGTGCTAGCCAATCATATCTGAGCTTGGAAGCTAAAAAGAATCAGGCCTGTTTGTACTTGGACTGGAGACCAGGAATCCTAAGGCTGTTGGCCAGATTGGGACGTTGGAAAAAATAATCCTCTAAGTCAGGACTGTAGTGACTCACTTCCATGCTGTTACCAGCAAAATTTTACAGATGTGTCCGTACAGTAAACAGAAGTTGAGTTCAACTCAAGGGGATCTTTATTTTTTTTTAATCCGCTGCCATTATAGTCTGATTCTGAACATCTTTTCTAACTGTTAACTTTTTCTTTGAACTGCCTACGTGCCTCTTTCTTTAGCATCAGTTTGTGGCAGGTGGTTAGATTATCCTCATTCCACAAAATACTTTGCCTGATGTATTATTTATCTGATAAGTGATCTAGAGCAGGGTTGGGCAAAGTGTTTTGCAAAATGTTTGGGTACTATGGCCTAAAAGAAGTTTGAAATCCCCTGATCTAGAGGACGGCATAGAAGGGAGTGAATCAGAGCAGGGAAGCCTGGCTTGGGGGCCAGTGAATGGGAGAAGGGACTAGAAAGGTCTTGGTCTACGTTCACCTGAATGTGAGCAATAGCGTAATGTAGCCACTAACAAGGCCGGTGCAATCTTGGGCTGCATTAACAGAAGCATCATGTCCAGATTGCAGGAAGTAATTGTTTCATTATATTCTGTGCTGGTTAGACTGCACTGACTACTGTGTCCAGTTCTGGACTGCGTTTTGAAAGAGACATGGAGAAGCGGGAGCAGGTTCAGGGGAGAGCTACCAGGATCTGGAAGCCAAGTGCTGTGAGACCTTGGCCAAAGGGACTGCATGCATTCAGCTTGCAAATGAGAAGACTAAATGGAGCAGTCTACAAATATCTAAACAGGTGTCATGTACAAAGGGGTTAAAACTGTAAGAATAGGAGAAGGACCAGCAGGTTGACAAATGGAGGAGATTTAGCTGGCATATTAGGAAGAACGTACTGGCAGTAAGAGTTGTGGCACAGTTTAGAGCAGTTGTGGATTCCCCCACTAGAGGTTTTTGGGTAAGTATCGGAGGGCTACCGGTTGGGAATAATTGGGTTGGTAATCGTTTGACAGATTCCTGTCTTGAGACGGGGAATGGATTAAATGTGCTCTGTGGTCCCTCCCAACTCATACCTTCTATAATGTTCTGCTTTCTACCGGTAAAATGGTTACTAAAGTTCCAGCACTAGGCCGGGGCCTTAAAAACCCACTGAGGAATGTTTAATCTATTGGAGTGTTTCTCAACCGTGGCAACTTTAAGACATGTGGACTTCAACTCCCAGAATTCCCCAGCCAGCAGGCTGGCTGGGGAATTCTGGGAGTTGAAGTCCACATGTCTTAAAGTTGCCGAGAAACACTGATCTATGGAATATGTGTTGGGCATGACTCTATACCAGAGAGACCGATAAACCTCTTGGCTAATGTGCCAGAAACCTGAGCATTCACCAGAAACACAGACATTAATCGCTACTAGTAATCACAATGGCTATACAACATCTCCAGGACTATTGTTGAATATCCCTTCTTGGAGTATACGTGGGAGGCTGCAGAAATAAAACTGGATGCAAACGTTTGAAGCCAAGTTAAGTAAAACCGAGGTGGCCCGAGACTGTGAGAAGTTGACGTTCTGCGTAGTCCTGCTCATTTCCCAGTGCCAGAGTCAAGTCCCTAGAACTGGTCCTCTTCGTCTCATCCTGCTTGCCAACTAGCCAGGCTGATCATGCTGGAAGTGGCCCGTTAGGAGTGACCATTCCTAGCCATCGCCAGCCCTCATTAAATCCCTGGAACGAACCAATTCCTGCGCGACTGCAAGAGAAATCTGGAGCTTCGCCGTCTGGACGCAGCAGTGCTGACCACTCGACTGGCCTCATGATAGCCAAGTAGCCATCGACAGGGGAGACAAGACCAAAAAGGAAGTATCTTCCACACCCACAGCCTTCCAGTACAGGAATGTAAAGGCTCCCCCCTCACCATCATCAGGTTTTGGGGGGGTAAGTAGAGGAGTGGGGACTGGGGCGTTCAAGAGAGGAACCCAGGGACAGCGAATGCAAGTCAAGGGTGAAAAACCGAGCCTTTTCTCCTGGAGGCCGTTGAGTTTAATTTAATTAGAAGATGATGACAGCCTTGCACCACGCGCACACGCCCTTCTCTGGAGGCCCATGGCCCCTGCACACCAGGGCCCAAGGCTGACCCGGGCAGGACCAAGCAGGGGCGTGCAAAACGTGGGTGCACTGACAAATGTCTGTCAGCCCGAGCGCTGCTCCTCCCCTCCACTTCCTGGCAAGGCATCCGCGTTGCTAGGAGACAGGAGCCTTTGGGTTTCCCGAGTTAGCCGAGGCGTCCCACCTCATCCCTTGCCCCTTCAGCACCACCGACGGGCCGGGCAGGTGGATCGACCCCTCCGTCCGCCCACCAGGAGGCTTCAGGGGTCGGGAAGGGGCAGGCCTTGGCCCAAGGAGCATCTTTCGCCTCGGATGGCCCGAGCAAAGGGAAGCCTCGGGGTCCTTGTGGGCATTTATCGGGGTTCGGATCCAAGGTTGCCTTTGAGTCCGATCCGGGGAAAGGGGCGGAAACGAAAAGCAGGGTTGTTCAGGGGTTGGGTTTTGTTTGCAGGGTTCACACAACACGCAGTTGTTTGGCTAATCCAGGATTAGGATGCTGAGTTGCACGCACTCAGCCTCGCAGAGCGACGGGGGTCTGTGTCACAGGAAGACCCTGGAGGAGAGAAACTGAACAAACGCAAAGACTCAGAATGCCCGTACTTGTTTCCGTGCCTGTCGCTGGCATATCCCCTTGTGTGTTTTTAAAAATGTTTTTCTGGTGGCAGTTTCACAGGCCTCAGCCTGTCTTGCTCACCTCCCTGAACATCCCTCCTGCCTCTAAAGCGAAGCGGGTCAGGCTCAGTTGCGCGCGAGGTGGTGGTGGTGGTGATGGAGGAGGAGAAATGCGCCCTCTCGCAAAGCACTCCTGCCCGGACAAATGCAGCTGATTTCACACGTTGCAGTTAAGAGGATCGTTCGGCTAACACGGTTAGAGGGCAGGGATACACTTGTGTCTTGCTTAGTGTAGCTTCAACCAACCCCACTAACCCAGAAAAATATTTCTGGCTTTTCAATTGCTGCTGCAAGTATGTACTTGAGCAGGGGGGGGGGGGGGGGGAATTCCAAGCCAAACCAAAACCTCCCCACCCTTGGAGGTATTGTTGAAGCTTTGAAACATGCCTATTTTGCATTCTTCTGACAGACACGGGATATATTATCATCCACTATTGACTAGGGTGCAACCTGTCTGAAAATAGGCCGGGATCTGGCAAACAGTTCTATTTTCTAGGTCCAAATGTTAGGCTTCAGACAGCTGAACAATTACCTCTATTCTAAACCAGCCCTCCGCATTCCCCTCGTTTCCGATACGCACTTAAGGAAGTTGGGCAGTTCCTGGAATCGTGGATTTCAGCAGGGTTGGCAGATTTTCTTTCAGGCAAGACGAGAACGGGGAGGACGAGGGTTTGTGGCACCACCATCTGACCCAAGCTTCCTTAGTAAGCTAACAGAAAAAGTCCCTGGGGACTTTCTAAAGACTTCTGTAACCATAGAACAGCGAGCTGACATGTCTAAATCTTCTCCGCAGATTCCCAGCCTTCTGGGCACGGAGTTACTCTAAGTCACCATTGTTTATGTGATTAGCAAACTTGCAGTTTCAATGTGACTGCCTTCTGCCAAGAAACTAGAGGAACAGTTCCCTGCCCCAAAGGGGTTCCATTCTGAAATCCACCAGAGCAAGAACAAATGTTCGGTTACATGAAATTACAGAAATTTCAGGTGCAGAGCATGACAGGTTTGTGTGCCGAAAATGGGTTTAAAAGGGAATTGCATCTAGAACAAATATTACATACGTAACCCTTCCCAATCCGTTGCCTTCCAGGGTGTGATTCCCCTGATGTTTGTTTGCCTGTTTGGGATGGAGACAATTCACATTATGGTAGAGGTTCCAGGCGTAAGGCAAAGTAAAGGAGAAAGAATGCCCGTGCTTCAAAATACAACAGACTTTGGATGATTGAGGAATTGGGAACATGAAGATTGTAGGAATATGTTTAACATTAAATGATGCGTAACACACATTGCAAATCAGAAAGTTAGACGAGCAAGAGTTGTGAAGATTTTTTTCTTTTAATGGCTAATATCTAATATTTTCCAAAATTCTGCCTGAGATGAAGTTTCCTTACTAGTATAGAAATAATGCATACCTAAGACCAGTCACACCATTTACACAAGATCCCTTCCCAAGAACGAACAATAAGCAGCAGTGCCTTCATAGAACGGTACTTCTCCCAGTTCTCTAAAAAGAAACCCAAAGATTTGCCTTCTTCAGAAAGAATTTAAAGCTTTATTTTCATATTCTGTATACTAAAACTCTCATGTCTGTAACCTTCAACTGGGAGAAACGGTGCGTCATAGGGCATAAATTTTTGAACGAAGGTACCTCAAATGGGCTAACTTACAGAATGCATCCAAAATCTGGGACCTATGGCTCCCATAGGATTGAAATTTGGGAAATTTGTGACTACTTCACCGCTGCTGTGCTGCTGCATCACCATGGTCAGCCCAGGTTACATGATCATCATGGGCATATCCCTGATCTCTTTCCCGCCTCAATTAAGATTGCAGGGAGAATCATCAACAACCTCAGATATGCAGACGATACCACCCTAATGGCAGAAAGTGAAGAAGAACTAAAGAGCCTCTTGATGAGGGTGAAAGAGGAGAGTGCGAAAGCTGGTTTGAAACTCAACATTAAAAAAACTAAGATCATGGCATCTGGACCCATCAATTCCTGGCAAATAGAAGGGGTAGAAATGGAAGCAGTAACAGACTTCATTTATTTGGGCTCCAAGATCACCGCAGATGGAGACTGCAGCCATGAAATTAAAAGACGCTTGCTCCTTGGGAGGAAAGCTATGGCAAGCCTAGATAGCATATTAAAAAGCAGAGACGTCACCTTGCCGACAAAGATCCGCATAGTCAAAGCTATGGTTTTTCCAGTAGTAATGTATGGCTGTGAGAGCTGGACCATAAAGAAGGCGGAGCGCCGAAGAATTGATGCCTTTGAACTGTGGTGCTGGAGAAGACTCTTGAGAGTCCCCTGGACTGCTAGGAGGTCAAACCAGTCAATCTTAAAGGAAATCAACCATGATTGCTCATTGGAAGGATCGATAATGAAGCTCAAGCTCAGATACTTTGGTCACCTAATGTGAAGAAAGGACTCTTTGGAAAAGACCCTGATGCTGGGAAAGATTGAAGGCAAAAGGAGAAGAGGACGGCAGAGGATGAGATGGTTAGATAGCATCACTGAAGCAATGAGCATGAAACTGAGCAAACTCAGGGAGGCAGTGAAGGACCGGAAGGCCTGGCGCAGTATGGTTCATGGGGTCACGGAGAGTCGGACACGACTTAACGACTAAACAACAACAAAGGCCCAATGGGCGAGTGGTGATTGGCTGCTTTGGAAACGAGCCAAAAATTTGAAATCTCTTAATGGCAATGGGTGTTGTGAGAAAGATGAGGGAGCAACTTGGATGCCTGCTGGTGAGGTAGGGCTGGCTGGGGGACGCTGATGGCTGAGCCCTCTTCCTCCCTCAAGGGAGGGGGCCCTTGGGTGCACGCCAGAATGGGGAATGGAAGTGGTTTTCCTTATGGTCCGCATTGCCCTTTGTTCCACCTCCCCCTGGCAAAGTGGGAGGCAGTTCTGCGGGTCAGCCAAGGAGGTGGAGAAGGAAAGAAGGGAGGGAGGGATTTCTGATGCTCCCTGTCAGCTTTGCACAAGCAAAGTCAATGGGGAAGTCGCTTACACTCCCAGTGCTTTTTTGCCCTTGGTCTTTCTGTTCCCTGTTTAGGTAAGGAAATATCTCTGAAACAATGACTCAACGGGTCATGGGTTGTCTAGTAACCTTTTAAAACTAGACTTCATCAAGTAAGGTGGATCCTCACACTTTGGAATTTCTCACATCCAGGTATGAAACTTGATTCTCTTTCAAAGCACCATGTATTTTCTCCAAATACTATAAAGTGAAAATGCAGTTCACATCTCCTCACCTTAAGAGTATCATGGAGTCCAGGCAAAGCCAAACCAGTCATTATCTGTTAAATGCAGTAAACAGATTCCAATGTCTTTCCTGCATCTGGGGAGGTCTAGAAGAAAAACCCAGCTAAAAATGTTCTTATGGCAGTGAAAATGCAAGGATTCCTTCAGTGTCTATCTAATGCTGCTTTGGGGATGGCAAGCCAGCCCCCCTTCCTTCCTCCCCCCTTGGGGTTCTTTACTTGAGCATTTACAGCAGTGTTGTCCAAACTTGGCCACTTTAATATGAGTGGACTTCAACTCCCAGAATTCCCCAGCCAGCATGGCTGGCTGGAGAATTCTGGAAGTTGAAGTCCACTCATATTAAAGTGGCCAAGTTTGGGCAACGCTAATTTACAGCCTTAAAGTGGAATGGGTGAAGAGAAACACAATGCTCAGAAAACAGACAAAATTTTTCCCCAGAGCATGATGCAAGGTGTACTCTTTCAACACAAACCAGTCTTTCTGGAAGCAAGCACAGTGCTGTGGTAGCAATGGCAATTTTAGGAGGCGATAGTGTACATGGTGTGGGGGGGGGGTTGTTCTTACTCCAGGGTCCTAATACAGGCTTCTTAAAACAATTTTAAAAAAAAACACCAAAGCATTAACTTCCTTAAAACAAACACATCCCTTTCTTGTTTGGAAAAGTTAAAAAAAAAAAAAAAAAGGCCCCATCAAGCAATCCAAATTTTACAATTTATTTAGTATTTACTCTAATAGTGTATTAGTTGTGGTAAAAGGGGTAATAGTAGTTCTTTATTTCTCCCTTCCCTCTCCAACTGTCTGTGGTTTTCAAGCTTGCAGGAAGCAGTAGCTGGCCCAATCTAAATGTTTAGATTTTTTTTTAAGAAGAAAAAAACTGAGATAGATTCTCCAAAAATCAAATTCTGCAGCCAATATTCCACAGCCTTACAGCATACACTACACTATGGGGCGGGGAGGGGGGGAAATTTTATCAAAGCTTCAGAAACAGGATTATCCTCCTATATTGGTTTTCTTAGGTAAGCAGCAAACTTTACATAGGTTCCCACATACAGGAAAAGCAAATGAGTCCAGAGTTCAGTGCCAAGCTAAAAAATCAGAGTAAGAAAAAGAAAATGGCACCTACAGATTTACAGTCAAGTTTCTGTTCTCCCCGTTTCAGTTAAAGGGAAATAAATGAGAGCAGAGGAGATAAAACTGTGTGTTTGGGTACGTGCACATAGGATGCACACACTCACAGGGAGAATTAGGTTTTGCAGGCACAAGAGAAGCAGCACAGGATGAACAAATGCAAATTTCCACGTTCTTAAGCAGGTTCATTACCTGACCTTGCCTACGAGAGAAATTTAGCCGTAGTACATGTGTCACAAGTTTGGTTTCATTAGCAAAGAATTTTCATTACCTAGATATAGACTTCCTTCTTCTTCCCCAATGCGCCGAGGGATCGCTGCTTCCCACAAACCAAATACCGTACATAATATTTATTGGCCACCATGTTCCAAAATTCATAATGGACCACAAAGTTATGAAATCTCAAAACCCTTTATTGGTTTTAAATTTTTTTTTTTTTTTACATTCTTAAAATGAACGACACCCCATTTTCTTTGATATGTACAAGAATCTGAATAAGGCTATATATATATATGTATATATATATATAAAAAAACAACCCTCAAGCATGTTGCTGCTTTATATTGACCCCACGAGGAGGAGGTTAAAATTCCAGATCCCACCTTCAGGTTAATGGCAGCATCCCGTAGCCTGCTCTTTGGGGTTTTTTGTCTACATGCAAATCTCTCTTTGGGGAACTGGGAAGTCTCTGTCCTACCAGAGTGGAGAGCAGCTGAAAGCCAAGGCGAAGATGCCTGTAAGGATCTCGGGAGGTAACGTAGGTGCATTGCAAGATTCCCTGTTTTTTTCCAAGGCACCATCACCCTGCAGCGTCCCCTTTGTTGTCCCTCTTCCACAGAAGTGGGGAGGATGGGGGGGGGTCCGGACATTCCCTTGCAAGAGTGAAAGGCGGAATTACTCAACGAGGTGATGAAACAGTGCCTTAATTTCTGAGGTTGCAGGGAGAGAGAGCAGGGATGGGGAAAGGAAGAGCCGGCTTTCACGGACAAGAGTTGTGCAGACAGAGGAAAAAAAGAAATACCCACTCCCTGCTTAGGTTCCCTTGGAAACAGTATTTCAACAGGCACTTTAAAAAAACCCTTGAAATCCCACCCACCACTTAATTCCCCAACCCTACAGCGGGACAGGCTGAAGGACTATGCCCAAGCCCATCCTTTTTTTTTTTTAATATTTGGTTACCTAAAGCAATGTTATGAAGGGAAGTCTTTGGTGGGGTGGATGGAAAATTCCTCTCTTGCCACTGGCCATGATGATGAAATTTCGCAAAGGCCATCCATCAACCATCAACAGGGTGGCAAGGAGGAGAGGTTGCGGGACTCCCTTTAGGGCAGGACGAACGCTTTGTCCCGGCGCATGAAAACGTGGGGACCTCACTCTTTTTATAGGTTAGAAGACACAGCAATACGACAGATGGGTTTGAAAAACAAGGATGTTATCCACGATCCCACACTAACCGTTTATGGTGCCATGGGGAAGGGGAGATGAGAGGGAAGTGGGAAGATATGGCTCTCTTTTTGATCCACTGGGGGATTAAAAAGTGTATTGTGCTTAAGATTGCTAATTGCAGGCTTGTGGGGGGGGGAGAGGAAAATAGTGGGGTGGTAGCTTTCATAAGACTACTCTATCCCCCTACAAAGGCCCCCCAAATTCTTTTTTTACTACACCGTATTTGGGGGCAATCTTAATTAAAAAGGTCCTGAGGCTTGTATCATGTTGGGAAGGGGGAAGAGAAAAGAGAACCCTTAAAAATTAACCTGGCATATTAATTTTTAGAAATCCCCCACCCCTGCAAAGAGGTTTTATATATATATATAATATATATATTTATATTTATATATGCATATAGACAAGTAAAAACTTCCCCGCCCCTACATTTTTTCTGGCTTCCAAAGAAGAAGAATATAATGTACAGAGTTCCAGGCCAAAGAAGGAAGGAAAGGGAAAGTAAAGTAAAGTAAAAAGATAATCTCTGAGTTAAGGCAGCAAATTCAGCCCACTACCCCTCGTTTGTCCATCTGTCCCGGGGGGGGGCTGCACGTCTCAGTCTAGGAGTCCCGATTCTCAAGGGTCAGCTCTGCCGTGGCCTGTTGCAGCTCCGTGCTGATCCGCCGGCCTCCCCCTCCGTCCCCATGGCCGCTGACATCATCCTCACCCTTCACTTTCTTGTCTGTTTCTTCGCCCGTTGCACCGGCTTCCAGCCGCTGATCCTCACTCCAGCGGCGCTTGAAGCGCAATTTGAGGGGAATGCATTTGCCGCTCTCCCCAGCCCGAGAAACGGGGGGCACCAAGGCCTGAGTTTCCTCATCCTCGGTCTTCTCAAGGGGGGCTGAAGGGGCCTTGAAGACTTCCTCATCGTCCTCGCTGATGTCAGTGACCTCCACGGTGAGGTCTTCCTCGGACTCTCCCTCGGAGATGGGTTCCACCTTGATCTGGGGGACGAGGGACTCTGGAGCAGCTGCAGAAGAGGAAGAGGAGGAGGAGGAAGCAGGGAGGGCACTGCTGGCTTCTCCCGGGGGCACGGCCGGAGCTGGCGGAGGCTGCTTGTCACGATTGCGGCGCCCCAACGGTGGTGGCTGTAGCTTGAATTTGAAAGGGCTTGGGGGCTCCTCAGCTTGTGGGGGTGGAGGGGGAAGAGGGGGCTTCTCCAGGCGCTGGGGCTGCGGGATGACGATATTGGGGTAGTGGAGGAAGGCTCTGGGGCTGAGATGGTAGTTGTACACACTCTGGGTGTGTGCTTGGAGGTAGCGCTTCATGTCCTCGGGGTTGAAGGAGAAGTGGGAGCCGCTTGGATACATGGGGCTGAGGGTGGGCGAGGGGGTGTAATTCATGTGGGTGGGGGTGAGGGGGAGGGCAGGGGACAACTGGGGAGGCAGGAGAGCAGCAGGCCCGGCCATGGGGGACACAGGGAACGGGCTGAGGGGCTCAGGAACCCGCGGGCGAGGATAAATCCTGAAGAGGGCATCGTGGGTCAAACGTGGATGGCTGGGCAATGGGGGGCCACGGAACCCGCCCGTCTCTCCTCCGCCACGTCTCTGCTCTTCGGCCAAAGACTCTTCCACTTCGGAGTTGGCTGAGGTCCCGTCGCTGCAGTCACTGACCGAGCCTCGAGCCAGGCGGCGAGCCACAGCGGAGAACACCCCAGGCGAACGCAGGTCCTCAGCAGGTGACAAGACATCAGATGGGGTGGAAGGGGGGAAGCGGAAATGCGAGCCACCGGAGGGCACAGGTGGAGCACTCTGGGGCACTGCCCCACCTGCAGGAAGGAGGAAAGCAAATCAGGGAAATCAACATCAGAGGACAGAGGAAGAAAAGGCCTAAGAGCAGATCTAACCTTCCTTTCAAACTCTTCATTCAACCAATGCCTTCCCAAAGTCCAGGGTGAACAGATTCAACTCAAGGAAGCATTCACAAGGCCGCCGATCTGCTCAATAATGTCTACTCCACTTGTCAAAGACCTTTTCCAAATCCCCAGACATGGTGGCCTCTAGTCTATGTCGCCCTAGATCTTTGAACTGGCCACATCAAGGACTGAACTCTCCCTGTGCAAATATGTTCTCCTCCCAAATGGTAATTTCTCCCCAGGGCCAATTACTCAAAAAGAAGAGAACCCAGAATTTAACCTGCAATCCCATCCCCCCCACCTTCACCTTAAAGGAAACTCCACCCATACCATAGTCTCAGCACATCTACGGCGACACTCCCATTCCAAAGTTAAATTATTTGAGGGGAAAAATAATCTTCCTTACAGGTAAATATACTTTTCCATAACTAAAATAAGACCTTTGGACTGTTTTTTTCTTTGGTGCACACCCAATGCAGCCACCACGGTGTATACATGTATGTGTGAGTAAGGGTGGCTGGGTGTTGCTCATTTCTTATACATTACGTTAAGTGGTACTAACTTAAATGTTTTAAACTTAAGTTTCTTTGGCTGTCTAGTATCTGGAAGTTCCAGAATTTCTGCGGAAGAGCAGAGAGAAGGTTGCCCAGAGATAATCTACTTTGCAATATGCCACAAGTCCTCCCGCCATGCTTACCCGCCATGCCCACGTCAATGAACGGGTAGTTGACCAGCACCAATTTGTTAAAGTTGAACTTGTAGGTGAAGCGTTTGCCTTTGGTCTTGTGCAGGATCCGCTTGTTGTAGTAGTACCTGAAGGATCAGGAGGAGGAGGAGGAGGAGGAATGGAGTTGTAATATGCCACAAGTCCCACTTCTCCCCCACCAAAGAAACCAAACTCGGGAGTCTGTGGGTGTCTGCACAGCCCAAGCAAGTGTTGAACAGCATCTGTTCATGTGGAGAAGAAAGAGGTTTCTAGGCCTGGTGACTGCAAAGGAATGTTATCACAGCCTTGTAAATAGCCACTTGCCCACAAGCTTTGCATAGTAACAACTGCTTATTACATAAGGATGTGAAACCAACCTAACCAGGTTGATTTTCACCACCCCAACAGGCAGATGCAAGTAAGACAGCTAATATCAAATCCGTACCCTTGAGGCACGCGCACGTTTCCTACCCTTCAAGCTATGGGGTTATTTCTCTATTATACAGGTGGGAAAGAGGGATCTGTCAGTGTCCATGAGCTGGTATCTGTATGTGCCAAATACCTTCTGAGGCAAGTCAAGAATGATTTTTTATTGGAGCGGCATATAAGCCTCAGTAAATAGCTGTGAGTTGGACTAGGTGGCCCTTAAGCGTATTCCTACTCCTGTCATTTCAGGAGATCCCTATGTAGAAGAACCACATCTAATTTTTCCAACGTTTTATTATTTAACAGCCAAAACAAGGGGTCCTGTCTTATAATGAGTCCTGCATGAGCAGCAATATTCCACATTTTCAGACAGGAATCTTTTCCAATCTATACAAGAGATATTTCTGAATGCAACACAGATGCACTTCCCTTGGCCTTGCACTTTCAAATAAGGAATGGAAATTTTATAAACCAACCCAACAAACTAAAGCTGGTCTTAACTAAATCAGCACTTGAACTTAAAGCCAAGTCTTGCCAAACACCGGTTGCTTAACTTGGTTTCCCATCTACCTTGCAGGGTTGTTTGAAAGGCACCATTAAAAAAAGAGGTGAACAGTAAGCACCCTATTTAGATAATGCTCTCAGCTCCTCGTGAGATGAGGGGGAATACAACAACACACCCCTTAAACATTCCAGATTTTGCACTACTGAAGAAAGGTTTATACTCTCTCGCGAAACAGCCACAATTCATTTTTCGCTGGAACACTCAAAAACTAGCACTTCCAAAGTTTTCCATATTTTGAGAGAGAAGAGCTGGGAGCAGTGGCTCGGGCATGTGGATGGATGGATGGCTGGATGGGTGCCTGTGTGTGTGCATGTATGTGCATGTTCCTCAATACACATTAAAAGCTGGCAGTAGAGCCCAGTTGCTTAATTCTGCAAAATCTGAAGCGCTCCCCTCGAACCACTCCCATTGGGATTTCACCAGGTGCTATCCCCTCATTTCCAAGACTGCAGCAGCATCTGGATTCAGAGGCACATCGTCCCCAGGGCCCTGAATTCCCAGCTTAGGCGGGAAGCGAATTCTTGGAATTTCCCTTCGCTGCCAGTTCAATGCCCTTTCCCGCACGGCTCACCTCAGGGCCCGGCTCAGCTTGTCGTAGTTCATCTGAGGCTTGCATTTCCTCACCCCCCAGAGCCGGGCCACCTCATCGGGGTCCTTGATGACAAACTCCCCGTAGTCTCCTTGCCAGGCGATGACATCATGATACTCTTCCTTGCGCAGCAGCTCCAGGATAAAATGCCAGAGTTGGATCTGACGGGAGCCAGGACTAGACTCGGGCTTGTAGGCCCAGTCCGGGAAGGCGAACCCTGGCAATCACAAGGGGAGAGTTAGCCAGCTCTGTCTGGGAAGGCGGCGGGGAGGAGGGTTCAAAAACAAACACCAGATCAGGACGGCAAAGCAACTCCCCCCACCCAGGAAAAGGAGTTGGAAGGAAAGTGCTGGCGTTTCCCATACTCTGACGCCCTTGCTGCATCTCATCAGGACGTGCTGGCAGCAGCCCTGGGTGGCTCAAAGCCACCCCCCACCTCCACCAGGATGCAACGCTGCGGCATGTGGATTCTAGCCCCCCCACGCCCCAGTGTGCCAGGGGAGGGAAAACAGGAAACCGGCTGCTGCTGCCGCCGTCGCCTCTCCCCCTATGCAGCCAGGAGGCTGGGAGGGCAGCCAAGCCGCCTCACGACTTCCAGGCTGGGCCCTCCAAGTGTGGGAGGGCGGGAGCCGCCAGCGTTGCTCTTCAGGGAAGCCTCCCTGCCTGGAGGACAAGGGGACCATCCCGGCCACCACCGAGGCCCGACTTCACATGGCCTGCCTGGCATCCCCGTGCCTCGCAGCTGCCCCAGCACCCAAGGGCGCTCGAGGGCGGCAAGGCAGAATTTGCAGCGGAGGGGCATACAAGAAGCAGCCCTGGGAGCACAGCCCGGGCACCCCCTCCCCGGGAAAGAGTCAGCCCCATTACGGCCTGGGGAAGCTTCGGCGTGTTTCAAAGTGTGGGGGGGGGTGGCGGACGGGAGAGCCTTTGTGCCATGTTCTTCCTGGGCAGCGCGCTTGGGGAGGGCGCGGGGGGGGGGGGAGAAATGGTTCGCGGCTGAGGTCAGCAACTCCAAGACAAGGCTTCCTTTTTTCCCAGCCAGGAGGCAACAGCAGAGCCCAACTCCCAAGCATTCCTGGGGAGGGGATGAGGCAGAGAAGCCGCCACCATCAAGAGCAGGCTTCCCCCCACCCACGAAGGCCGGACAACATTCAGGGTCGTGGAAGACCCCTTCCCCAGATGGTCATCAGCATGCCATGGGCCCCCAAAGTGGCAAGCAGGATGAGCAGGGGGTGCAAAGACTGGTGAAGCGTGCACCCACGGGGCTCAGCCCCCTCCTCTGAAAGGTTTCGCAAGGCCCCTCTGCCCCCCTTGTCAACAGGAAGTCAGAAGTAAAGACCGCAGGCGGTCTCTCCAAAGATGGGGGCCTCTCCCATTGTTTCATAAACAACCTTTCCAACACAGCAGCCAGAAATGTTGGCCTTCCTCCCTTTCGAAGGCGGGGGTGGGTGGGGAAGTTATCCTTCCTCAGCCATTTGGGGGGTATTTACAGTACAGCTTCCCTCTGGAACAGTGCTGCTCAGCCTTGGCCACTGGACGATGTGTGGACTTCAACTCCCAGAATTCCCCAGCCAGCATGGCTGGCTGGGGAATTCTGGGAGTTGAAGTCCACACATCGTCCAGTGGCCAAGGCTGAGCAGCACTGATCTGGAAGAACTGCCATATATGACTTTCTACAACAGCCCTGTGAAGCTGGTTAGGCTGTGGTAGCCGCTGATCCAACTGGGGCTTCCTTGTGGCATAGCTTTTTGTGCAATAACGCGTGGCACCAAAACAGCCCTTATTGGAAGCCATGATATGGTTTCTTTATTTGAGCCCAGCGAGCTATAAAATTGCAACTGTGTCTCGCTACACCTGGGTAAGAGGTTGAAAGTACTGCATGGTACGCGTGGCACGGACTCCCGTGTGAAGCAGAGGATAAACCCTCTGCTGCATACGCGTCTTCCCCCATCCTCTGTGAATCTTTTACGCATAGCACAGGACACGTCGCACACCCCGGGGTGGGTTCTGCTCACCCCGACTTAATACAGGATTTCCCACCTTGTCCATACATCCGGAAGTGGCCACGGGAAGTTGCCTCTGGCTTAGCATGTTGTCTGAACTCAGCCTGCCTGTGGCCCAGGAGATCCACCCCCATGCCTTTATTTCTCCTTGGCTGAAACTGCTGAGCCTGTGCCCAATGCCTTGAGGGAGGGGTGTCAGAGCTTCACGAGGAGGAGGAGAAGGAGGAGTGGGGGCGCTGTGGTTTCCCATTTCCCAAACCCCAGGCGCTCTGAGCCCATCAATAATTCAGGCCCCTGTAATGGAGGCCAGGGACGCGGGCGCCAGTTCAAGGGCATCAGCAGAGACCGAGCCATTAGGATGGTGATGTCATCTTGAGAGAGGGGTGGGAGGGCTAGAGCCAATCCCACACAAGGGAACCTGGAGGGGCTTGCATGCCTCAACTGCATCCCCCTCCACGCCCACGAAGGACAGAGTTGCACGCTAGCCAGTTCGGAGTTGTGCCCCCCCCACTTACAAGTACAATTCAGCATCCTTTCCTCTTCCTTGCTTCCTGGCACCACAGGGCCTAAAAAGACCCCCCATACCCTCACACACACACAGTCCCCTCTCTCTCTCTCTCACTCTCTCTCTCACACACACACACACACACACACACACACACACAGACACCGCACTAGTCTCCAAGCAACAGGCAACAGCAAGGGAGGCAGAAGCTAAAAATAAACGGGAGGAAGCAAAGAGAGACAGCACGAACTGGGCAGCACCCCAGGAGCGACAACCACAAGCACCCCACAACTGAGCCCCAACTTCCCAACCCCAGTGAGGAGGAGGAGAAGGAGGAGGAGCACGTGCTGGACGAGGGGACAACTGCTCCTCAGCTCCAACCCGTCGCCTCTGAGTGCCGCAAAGGGGTTGGCGTGGGAAGTTTGCTCCCTCTCGGAGCCCAGGGAAGACGTGAGGACATCGCGTTGCAAGCGCAACACGTGAGTCGGGGCCACAGAAGCCTCCAGAGGGGGCCATGTTGCAAGTAGGAAGTTGCCTGCCTGTCACAGGTCTAGCTTACTTAATACCCCCATCTGCCGGTTCTTGTGAACTTGGGGAGCAGGGGGTTCAGGAGCAAACGGTTTGAGAAAAACAGTAACACACATAGCACTCTACTGTTCCTCCAGCTCCATCGTCTGAGTCAACCCCTCTCTCACATGCATGCGCGCGCACACACACACAGCCTGTTCTCACTAATTAGCAAGGCAGGGGAAGAAGGGGTGGTGGTGGAGAGACCGTGACATCAGCTGCCCAGCCCGTTGAATGGATTACTGTTCTCAGGCTGGTGCTGCCAGATACGCTGGTGCAGTCTTCCACCACCATCCGAGTGACGGTGTCCTCCCGGGGTGTAACAGAGCCCCTCCATCTCATGTGACTGGGACAATCATGACATTCCTCTGCGTGGATATCCCGGGACATCTTCCCATTGAATTCAAAGCATGGCTGTTTGTTATCCTCTGTATACAGCTGTCTTCTCCAGGCATGAGTTTAGCCCTACAGCAACTTTTTGCAGGGCACAAGAGAGGGAACGGCCTGAAATCATCCTTCGAGTCCCGGTCCGACCCAGCGCATCCAACAAGCTGGGCTTCCACGCTGCACCGCTCCGTAATGTGGTTTGCTTGGCTGACTTTACAGGGTGCTTATTAATACACCATGGTCAAGCAAACCAGGATTGAGCACAGTGTAAACCCAGCTGGTGTTTTATACCTTAAAATGAAAACAAATGAACCCTGCACACTCATGGCCTTCCTCAGAACTGGGAGGGCCACAAACTCTTTTTTAGGATATGCAACAGGTCTTGTACGCGACCAGAATGCGTGCAAAAAAATAGGAAAGCATTCCACATAGAAGTGCATATATTTGACTTTAAGGCTTCTGGAGTTATCCACAATAGTGCTCAACACTCAGCAGAATATCAGACCCATTACAGATATCCAACCCCTAAAAACCAACTTTATCTCTGTGTGTCAGATCCTAAGGTTTTGGCTGCACAAGACACAAGGATGTAGGACATGGCAGACAATGTAGTTCGGTAGGCAAAAACTTTAAAAAGACAGCACTGACCCCGAGGGGATTAAGTTCAGCCTGAATAATCCCCAACGCATGGAAGCAAGATGAGACGTTCCAGACAAAAACAGACCTATTCTGGGACTGGAAAACTTCAAAACTGCTTCTGGTTTGGAGAATTCGCTTCTAAAAACTGCTGAACTACCCCAGGAAAAGCAAGGTCCAGGAAGAGGCTTGATGTGGTCCAGGGGGGAGTCAAATGTTCTGTTTCTAGATTCACAAATTTTGCACAGCCCACACAGTCTACACGCCTTCTTTGCAATGGCTGGAAAGATTCAGAAAATGTCTGCTTCTTTATTGATTAGCTCACCAGAATTCTTGCTCAGGCAGGGCAGAAAGGTCACCCAGAGATGGAAAAGCAGTTAATTGGGTTAGGCAACTCATGTGAACGTGGTCCAGGTGTACCTTATGAGTGGGGTAGGCAGGGAGGAAATGGCCTATTTATCCATCCCTTCTTTGTGGGGCAGACCCATATGAATGCTATCTGGATTATCCATTAAGCCTTTATCTCACAATGGGAGAAGGAAAAGATGCCATACCACACACTTAAGTTCCTTCAAATGAAACGCTGGGTGCTTGTGGATAAAGTCCAGCCAGTGGCAAAACAGGAAGCCCATTCAACTGTTCTCAAGCTGAGAGCCTCCAGGATTCTGGGAACTCCAATTCCCAGAATCCTCAAGGATTATATTCCCAGAGCCCCAGGTTGAAGAAGGCTGAGTAGCTGAAACAACAAGCCTTTTTCAAAATCCTGCTCCATCAATTAATCTCCCAGGCCCTGGCTTGCTATGTATGATGCTCTCACTCAGTAGCAGCTTTCCAGGAAGATACCTGCATATTCCTGCTCTTATGGCCGATGGGGGGGGGGGGGGGGGTTGGGGGCAGGGGTTGGGGAGAGGAGTCTCTTTTCTTATGCCATGCTTTACAATCCTCTTATCAATCAACAGCCACCCATTCCAGTATCTTCAGTTCCTTAATGCTGATCAGGCCGAAGCAGTTATAACCTTCCAGAAAAAAAAAAAAAAAAAGATTCTATGCACCAAACCACCCTCTCTTTAAAAAAATAAAGTTGCACTTAGTCGCTTCTCATCCTATCTTCCTACCTGCCCCCTAGCATCCCTTACCAAAAGCTTCTGGGGTCTGCTTGTTCCCACCCCGAAGGGAGAAGAGGGAGCCTACAGAATATTCCCCTAGATTCCCTCCCCCCACACCTCCTACGCCATTGCCAGCATATCTCCACCAACTCAGCCATCTTCTTTGCCAAGTCCCGGAGGGAGGCGGTAAAAAAAAAAAAAAACACCGTCTGTTGGCTGGCATTGCCCCCAGGCCTGGCACAAACCAACCACAGACCAGTGCCAGGGCGTGGGGAGGGAAAAGACGAGACACCAAGAGCCTCTACCACAGAGGCCACGACAGGTCTGTACCACCCACACAATCCGGATCCTCCGCTGAGCTCCAAGAGCGCGGGGATCCAACCGCTGCCATCTCCCCCTCCCCATCTTCTTGGGGTCCCAGTCACCCCGCCAACCATTATCCTCCCACGTGCAGCTTCCCATCCTAGCGGCGAGGGCTCGGCTCAGTGGGCCACACACCTCCAGGATGGGAAGAGCGCCAACGGCAGTTCTATTCCGAAATGGGATGCAACCTTCCAAGCAGGCCTTGGCGGAGGGGCTGAGAGTAGCAAGGGGCCCCGCTTTGGTGGGAGAAGTGAAGCGCAGCACACAATGCCTGAGTGTTTCCAATCCCAGCTCTGACTTCCAACTTTCTTTACAGCAGGCTCTCTGCCCGGCCCTTCATATTTTCCACTGAGAGCGCAAGCGTATGTGGGAGCGTGAGTGTCTGTGGGCTCAAACGGCTCTCATACTTGCCAGAGTTTAGTATTTTTTTTTTAATTTCAAACCTCAGCTGAAAGGGGACTCCATCTTAAGACACTTTCCTCCCCCCCCACCCCCCTTCTGTCTGGTTTTCTAACTCAAAGCCAGTTCTACGGGATTTGCCGCCTGAGGAATGAGGGTCTATTTTGGACGAAGTCGTCTATGATTATTTGTTGAGGATTTCCTGGAAGATGATGCACACACAGACCAAAATAAAAAATAAACAAAAAAAGGGGGGGGGAGAGAACTAGAAATTATGTTGGTATCTCTTTAAACCATGCCCCCTCCTTAACACACTCTAAACCACACCACCCCTGTGACTAATCCCCGGAGCCAGAAGCTAAAAGGGCTGGAATTCAATCCCAGCTTTAGAAAAAAAAAAAAAAAAACCTTAATATTACATCACTCCCCAATGCCAACAGCGTCTTAAAGATACACACACAAGCACACCATTCTCTGGCTTGGAGCAAGCAAGGGAGTGAGGGGGAAAGGGGGGGGACATACTAAGCAAAGGGAAGCCACATCAGAGACTTTCTGCTTGCAGTGTGCCAAGGTGGGGGGGGGCAAAAACACACACACACACACCCCACACACAATGTACCAGACAACTGTTTTGCATGCCCCCTTTCCATCCCCACACCCCCCAAAGCCGTGGCTGAAACTACACATGCACCATTTTTGAAAAAGTGTTTCAGGCTCTGGAAAAATTAAGTGTGGCTGCTGAGCGCCGAGTGAGCCCCGGGTGCTCGTGAGGGGTTCCAACACGGGGAGGTGCCCTGCTGCAGATTTGTCTGGTTAGCAGTTTGGGCGAGGCCCAGGAATAATTATTATTAGGGGTGGGTGTTTTTTCTGTTTTGTTTTTGTATTATTTTTTTTTACACAGGCGCCTAAAAGAAAATAACTTTCCCAGAGTTTAAGGGAAGGAGGAGAGAGAACTTCGCAGCGGCCTCGATGACTGCAAAGAGGAGGTGTGAGGGGAAAGACATGTCTGAACAGAAGCAAGAGGCACTTAAAAAACAACAAAAAAAGACATACAGGATTCCAGGAGACAGACAATCAGGCAAGGAAGGGAGGGGGGAGGGTGGCGCCAAGGGGGGATGGGGTGGAAGCACTGAACAAAACCAGAGAGGGAGGGAGAGAGGGAGGGGGGAAGAGAGGAAAGAATCTATCCAACCCTTCCCCCGAGCCTTTGCAAAGGGGGGTAACCTGCCTATCCCCCCCCCGGATTTTTTAAAAAGCCATTTTCAAACAAATGAGCCCTCCACCTCTTAACGCAAACGCAGCTTTGTCTCCTTCTCCTCCCCCTCCCCCCCTTCCAGGAGCAAAGTCCACCGAGACCCTGTAAAAACTCGTCCACCGCGGAAGTTACTCAAAAGCCGTTTTAAAAAGCGCCCTCCGAAAGAATCCAGGGTAAGCGCCACCCAATTCCAACCTCGACGAAGGAAAGTCCTCCCCAACTCGAGATAACTCAATTACTCCTCCCCCTGCCCAGGAAACTTAACCCAGGCGAGGTTGGAATCTGGCGTTTGTTTGAAGGAAAGCGGGACTCGACAAAGCACCCCCCCCGCTTTTTTTTTAAAGAGGGTTAAAGTCCTGGGTTTAAGGTTAGAGTTTAACCCGACGCCCCCCCCACCGCAAGACTGAGGTTAGATTTAAGGTCGTCGCAACTTGTTAGAGCAAAGGTACAATAAAGCTCCGCTGCTTGCTCCGCTCACACACACCCCATCTTAATCTACCTGGCTCCTTCTGCATGCTCCTACTTCAGATTTGAGGCGGGGGCAGAGAGCTTCGCGCTTCCACGGCCCATTCCGGCCCGGGCCACCTTAACGTCGCGTTGTTGGTCGGAAACAAAAGTTGCTTTTTTGAACGCCTGATTTCCAGTTCGGAAAGCTTTGCAACTTTTTCTCCACTCCACTCCACTCCCCGCCCCCTCCCCCCCCGCGACAGGACACTCCGACAACCATCGAGAACCGCCCGCAATATTCTGGGGATTTTTAAAAGGAAAGGCAGCGGGGGGGGGGGGGAGCGTGGAGGAAAAAATACCGAACACACCCTCACTTCTTCACCACGGAAGCACCCCCCCGACCCTATTTGCCATGCCGGTTAGACCTTTCCAGCGCTTCCGCGTTTCAGATAAAGACAAGAGGGGAGCCCCACGATCGCTCAGATCCACTAGGAAGCGAGTTGTTCCTTCCTCCAAAAGATCCCCCCCCCTTTCACCATGGACGCTTCAGCTCGTTGCGCGGAGCAGCAACGTGGCGCTTCGTATCTGTGCAACACTCTTTGAAATCGCCCCCCCCCCGAAATCTGGATTTATTTCCTTCTTGTCCAAGTGCCAGAAGTTGACAGAAGGAAACTACCGTCCGCGGTGATTGGCGCGGGGGGAGGCCTCGACCCAAGGCCTTTTCCTCCCCAAATGCCACGCGCGCGTAATCCACCCCCTCAAATCAACTCCGCCACCCCATTCATTCTCCGGCCCCCTCAGCTCGCCTGCAGCACTCTGCAGAACTGGCGGCGGCGGCGGCGGCGTGGGGGGGATGAACGAGGGATGAATTCGAGGGTGCAACGGACGAGGTGGGCCCCCGCTTCGGCTCGCCGCCTTCGAAAAGCCGCCCCCATTATTCATCCCCCTCCGGTCCCGAGGGCGGGGTGGGGGGCTCCCCCCTCGGCTTCGGCAGCCGATCCTTCGATCCCAAAGGCAGGCGGCGACTCGCAAACCCGAGGCGGAGGAGCGGCCAGCCAGAGAACCAGCGAGGAAGGGAAATGCAACAGGTCCCGCTCGCAAACTCCGGGAGCCCTGCCGCGGGTTCCCTCCCGCCCGCGCCCCTCTCGGGCCGGCCTGCCAAGGAGCTTCCCGCCGGGGCTGCCGAACTCCTGCCCCGTCTCCATTCGCAGCCGGAGACGGATCCGAAGCGGGCGGGGAGGGGGGCGCGCGAGAGACGGGGACCTCGCCCGCAGCACCATTCCCCACCCTTTCCCAGCAGGAACCTCCATTACGGTGGCACCCAAGAAGGGAGGCGAAACCGCCGCGGACCTTTCCTCGCCCAACTCCCCGCCAGCACGTCCCGCTTTGGATCGGAGCGGAGGCGTTTGCTGCTTCCTCCCAGAAGCATCCTCTCCCGCCCCCCGATTTGGCGCCGGCCCGGTCGGCGAACTACAATCTCCATCAGCCGCAAGTCCAGCGCCTCCGAGAGCGCAGGTGGGGCGGAGGGGACGAGCCCGTTTGGAGGACCCCCCCCCGCCTTGATTTTCCTCAAGTTGGCCTCTACGGAGCAAATCCGGCCCTCCTCCGTTCCCTCCTCCATCTCTCCAGCCCTCCCCCCATTTCCCCGTCCCTTCGCCCCATTCATTCCACGGAGGGCTCCCCAAATGTCCACCCTCCCCCTGGGTCGCCTCCCCCTCCAATCCCCGAGAATGGCGAGGCAGAGCAGAGGACGGGGGGATGAAAGTAAGTTGCCTGCATCCCCTCCAACTTTCCAGCCCACGTGTCCTGGTGGTCATCCACCGACAGACCACCCGCCCCCCAGCCCCCAAAGCATCAACGTGGGACCCTCTGGCAGTCCCCACCTGCGTCCGCCGGGGTCTTCATGGCTCCTCGCACCGCAGCTCCAGCCGCCGGGTCGGTCTCGGGCTCTGGCCCCCCTCGTTTCCCCCCCTCTGCTTCATATGGAGCCGGGACGCCCACGCCCCCCCGTCGCACGTCACCGCCGCGTCGCCATAGACACGCTGCGCCCGCCTCTCCGCCTCAGCCTCCCTCGGCTCCGCCCACAGACCTCACGACGGGGGGAGTTAAAGGGGCAGCAGCCGGCACCTTGGGTGGGATGGCCGTTTATAGGGCCGGGGGTGGGCGAGGAGGAGCAGGACTACAGGAGCGGCGGCAGGACGCCCGGCGACGCGCGCGCGAGAACCCCTGCAAACTCCCAGCCGAGTTCTGGCAACGGCTTGGGTGTGCGAGCCTTTGGGGAGAACAAGAAAACAAGACGGCTTCGCATTCAGAGGCAATGACCTTATTTACGCCAGGGAAAAGTGGATGTCATAACTCTATAAAGTATGCAGAAGTTAAGCCCGCGCGCTTATAATGAATCCCTTTCAAAGAGTTGATTATAGGGGTCCTTAATGGTTAAACTGAGAGCCAATTTGGTGTGGCCGGTAATTGCAGAATTCTCTGCTCGGAGAAAAGATGAAGGGTCAGGGGCAGAATATCTTCATGTAGATGAAGCCACAGAAATCAAGTCCTTTCTGGCCTTGATGGCAGGTTTTCTCAGGGAACGGGGAAAATGTTTGTTCAGAATGACATCCTGCAGCGTTCTTTGGCATTTACTCTCAGAATTGTACAAGACTGCAGCTTAAACAGAGGTTTAATCACTCCCAGTATCTCTTTAAAAAATGAAGCTGCATGTGGCAGAGTATCTTCCTTATAAATTTGCATCACAGTTTTCCTTAAATGCCACCTTAAAACAAGCAAAAATCGTTATAAAAATGATATAGCTAAATACTTAGCTCCTGATTATCATACCCCAATCATGACTTTGGAAAAAATCAGAAGAACAAAGAAGAGGGAAAAGGGCTTATCTGATATTTCCCAGGAGCATCATCACAAGGTTTCAGAAAAACCTTCAAGATCCATTTATTTTTCATGTCTTTCTCTTCACTTGTATAGTTTCGACTGCAGTGTTTTTTTCTGGTCTTGGTATTTTTGGGTGTGACATTTTATTTGCATTAATTCTAATGTTTATTTTGTCACACCGTTTTATCTTAATAGCTGCCTTGAGAGGGCTTTGTGCCCTAAAAGATGGCCTAAAGGTATTTTAAAGAAAGAAAACATGATTAATATGAATAACCCTTTTATAAAGAAGAGCTGGAACACGATCCCAAATAACTTGCGGTTTAAATTTCAACCCAGTGGCAAGGTTCACACAATGTGCTGTGTTCATGGAAAACATTCTAGTTTAGTATGATAGCCTGGTTCCCACATGCTATACCACCTACCTGCCCCCCCCCATTTTTAATTTAGTCTAGTGCAGTGTTTCTCAACCTTGGCAGCTTTAAGATGAGTGGACTTCAACTCCCAGAATTCCCCAGCCAGTCTGGGGAATTCTGCTGGCTGGGGAATTCTGGGAGGAAATCCACACATCTTAAGGTTGCCAAAGTTGAGAAACACTGTGACAGAATCTAAACCTCATGGAAGACCAAACTGCAAAACTGTATAAGAGAGGGGAAGGATATGGAGTTGAAATCTTAGAAAGATCTATGGTTTATTATTACAAATACCCTGGAGGTGTAGATTTTTAAAACAAACAAACAAACATGGACATAGCAGCAAAGCAGAAGAGAATCAGGAGAAGAAGGAAGAACTAAAAATGTTCTGCAAACAGCCTAGGGGAGCAGAGAGAGGGTATGAAAGCAGATAAGATGAGTGGCTGAGGAAGAATGTCCAGACAATGCCCTAAAAGCACATGATGCTATTAGGTTTGTTAAAGCTAAGCAGGGATCAAGCCGAGGCACCTAGATGGGAGACAACCTACTCGCGGCTGGCTTAGCCACCCTGGCAGTTACTTCGGGGTACCTGCCCTGCCAGAAGCAAATTCCAACACCAATGAGGTTAGACCCACTCCCCAAATCTTTGGGGATGCAGCAAGCAATTTTTTTTCAGATATTTTATCCCACCTTTATTCTTTTTTATAAATAACTCAAGGTGGCGAACGTAGCTAATACTCCTTCCTCCTCCTATTTTCCCCACAACAACAATCCTGTGAGGTAGCTTTCATGCCTAAGGTGGGACTAGAACTCACCACCTCCTGCTTTCTAGCCTGGTGCCTTCACCACTAGACCAGTGCTTCTCAACCTTGGCAACTTTACAAGGCCTGGACTTCAACTCCCAGAATTCCCCAGCCAGCATGCTGGCTGGGGAATTCTGGGAGTTGAAGTCCAGGCCTCTTAAAGTTGCTAAGGTTGAGAAACACTGCACTAAACCAAACTGGCTCTTTGGGGATACATTATCAGCTAAATATCAATGTGCCTGAGGATCTGGCTGTCATTTGGAGCCTGCCAGACAGCTGTATTGGTTGACCCATGACTTTTACTTGCCTGCTTATTATGTTTTCTGGTTTTATATTGGTTTTAATTGGTTTTTAAAGGGTTTTTTTTTTTAACTAACCTTTGTATTTTGTTTATTGGTTGTGTTGTTTGGTTGTTTTAATTATGTGAGCCGCCCAGCATCACCAATGCGAGACGGGCAGCTATACAAATGGAATGAATGAATAAATAAAGTAATAAAGTTTGTGAACACCTTCACAAACTCCACCACGGGCAGGAAAAAACGTCCTTTTATGTGCAACATTATGATTGCTATTTTTTTTTCCTAATCTGCCTTATAGCCAAAGCTCTCGGGAAGGATTACAGATTTACTAAAAACAGTGAAACGTTCTGGCTCTGTTTGCAGAAGTTGCTAATCCAGCAGAGCCATAGTTTCTGAACGAGGCCAATCGCTCAGTTGGCTGAACACACGGAACCGCAAGGAACCACACAGGCTGAGCGCACACAACACACTGCTGCAGAAACTGGGCCACCCATATTTTATCCTAGCGTGTTCTGCAAACCCGTCTTTATAAATCCACATTCCCGGAAAGGGAAAAACTGAGCTTTGAGTTGGCCTATCGGAAGCATAAAGCCTTTTTAAAAGCAAATTCCCGCTCAGTTGGGTCAACTCCTTGTCTGAAAAGGCTGGGATGGTCATGATATTCCTGCACAGCGCTGTGCAGAGGCTGAGTGGGGTCATTCTGGCAAAGCCCCGGGTGGGATGCAACGCAGGGCTCGCCAGGACCCAGAACGCTTAGCGTATGAGGATGAGAGCATCGCAGTTGCTCGTCCCTGGGCCACAGGGCATACAGCAGGCAGCAGCAAATTTGAAAGAATGCGAATGGGGCGGGATCCCTGCCCAGGCACGTCGGGGAGTGTGGAAGATTCCACGCTGCCTTGTGAGAGAGACAATGATCAGAGCTAGGATGGGGGAAAGACTAGCTGGGAAATCCCTGAGAACCGCAGCTGAGAGGGCAGAATTGTTTTGCAGCTGCACCTAAAGAAATGGGGACAGGAAGGAGGGCCAGCTGTGCTCTGCAGGGCTCACATCACAGATCTGGGGGACTGGCTTATCCTGGATCCCTACAAGGGAAGGAGGAACAGCAGGAGGGCTTGACTACCACGAAGACAGACAGGGAGTTCCGTACAATTGGATTCCAGCACCGCTGCAGAAAAGTGAGAAGGGTGAATAAACCACAACCGGCTCTTCTCATAACACATTAAGCCATAAACCACAGTTTATAAATCACACTGGCTTGGTTTACACAGCATGCTTAGCCAACACTAAAGCAACCACATCACAGCCCAGCACCGGGTGTGAACCCCACCTGCCTCAGGTGCCATTTGCATAAGGTGAACCTTCAGATTCAGAGAAATGTAGCTCCTGAGCAGAGCAGTGAGACATGGCCTTCATATCCTAGCAGTAATCCCCAGAGTTATCAGCCAGGTTGGATGATAGCATTCTAACATTCTCAGATTCCATTTAAGTAGCTCAGTAAAAAAGAAGACCAAGTTTCCAGTCCTTATGGTTTCGACTCCTTTCTCTCTCTCTTCCCATTAAGTCCATTGTCTTGTGATAAAGTCTACATAGACATCACTAAGAGGTTTTTAATTTAACAGCATTTTAACCTTTTTTTTTTCACTCTCCCTCCCGAGAGTAAATAGTCATGGTATGAAACAATATAAAGGGAAGTGGGATTTTTTTACAAAAAGTTGCTGTAGTTCCAGAAAAGGAGTTGGAGGGAAGTAAAATCACTAAAGAGAGAGAACAGAAGAAGGAAGGACCAGTTTAAACTTCCCCAAAGTGGGACTAGTCCTAACACATCTGGAAAGCACCAGGTTTAACAGCAGGGGACCTAACTAACATTTCCAGAAGCTTTAGACTACAATCTTCTGCACATAAGCTCCATTAGCCAGGAAATGATGTAGTTTTAAAACTTTCTCAATATTCAGGCACCATTGCACCTTAGCAGTTACTGGATGAGCCCCAAATAATTGCTTGGATTTATTTGGATGTCCCCTGAAAAGTCATATGCAACACAAGCATTAAATCATGTGATTATTATAGGGCTGGCCCTCTGGACCGACCCAATGCATCCCTTGCTGGACATATGGGATAGTCATTCTAGATGTACTTTGCCCCAAAGAGTATGACTGGAGTCACAAAAGGTGCTAAATTATGATTTAATCACAACACATACAAAATTATACATCAGCCTCCCTCAATGTGGGTGCTTGGGAGCTATTCCGCCAATTTGGAAAGTGTCCAGGTTGGGGAAGATGCCCCTAAACCAGTGTTGTCCAAACTTGGCCACTTTAAGATGAGTAGACTCTGGCTGGGGAATTCTGGGAGTTGAAGTCCACTCATCTTAAAGTGGCCAGGTTTGGACAACACTGCCCTAAACCATCCTTTAGAAATCCACAGTGGGTGTGTGCGGGCAGGGTTGTGTCTCACCCAAAGCCCAAATCAAACAAGCAGTATTATGACTGAGTGTGAGATGAATGAACCAGGTCTATTTCTCCCTTCCCAATGAGCAGCAGCCATGCCAGGGGGTTTCTAATCCAACATCTGGAGGGGAAGGGGAAGACGGAGTGGCAAGGGAGTGGCCTGTACTCTAGATCTGAAAATGGTCCAACAGCGTGTGACGTCCTTCTGTTGGTAAAGCTAAACAGATTTTGCCCTATAAACTATCTGGAATGGGAGATCAGTGTGGAACAATAAATAAGTAGCTTTGACTGCTTCAGAAGGGCCTGTATAAGTTACTGGTAAACTGTTCAAAAGTATACTCTGAGGGTATCAACTGAAGAACAGCAAGATCCTCAGAACTACCCAAATACCTAGCACACCACACCCTTTGTTTGCAGGTAAATATTACTGATTGACATGCTTTAATTTTTCCAAAATCCTGGAGTCAGCCTTCAGCACTGGCTCCCACCCCACCCCGTCCCTTGCCTCGTCCCCCAGGCTGTTGTGAAATGGATGATTCCCTCTACAATGATCAGGGAGGAAACGCTAGGTGCGCAAAAGCAACACGCACATCACTAATGGAACAACAGCGCTGGTCTGGTTTTAATCACGTCCTGCCTATTGCCAGATAATGAACTGACATTTGGATTCTCTACCTACCAACCCTAAATGCTGAGAAAATGATATGTCAGGCCTGGCAGTGGAGTATTCAAACCTTGGTATCTCAGGAGTGGATTGCTAAATAAAATCTGATGGATTGCGAACTGTGAAGATCTAAGGAAAAGTCTGTTGGTTCAAGTGAGAGCTCCATTTACTCCCAGGTCCTGTTTTGTAGATGGTCACCCTGGTTCCCTATCAAGGAATGTCATTCAGGAGCATCCTGAGGCCGTCATTTGGTCACCCAGCCTAGGAACCCATGCTAAAAGTGGCCCGCTACATATCTGCCTAACTTCACACAACGTACAAAGCCAATCTGTGAAACAAGCCACCACTGGTTGGGTTCACACACCTCGTTAAACCATAAACCATGATTTACAACCCACAATGTCTGTTAAGTTGAAACCTATTAAGCTGAAACCAAATAAACTACGTTATGGATTAGTGTGGTAAACTCAGCCTTTGCCTGATCTATTTTCAAGAGCTATCTAAAGGAGCATCTGTCCCCACATCCTGTGGTGGTGTATGCCACATACTTAAGTCTTCTCAACCTGATGCTCTTCAAATGCATTGAACTCCAAGCTCCATCATCCTCTAACCTCCATCATTATTGACGTTGAAATCCAATATATCTGGCAGACCAAGGTTAGAGGAGGCTAGTAACTAAGTGATGCCAACTGTGAAGAATACTGTCTTTTGTCTGTTAGATTTGATATTCCAGTTCAGTGGCTCTTGAGTCATGGATTTCCATGGAAACTTATCTTTCCAATGAGAAGGTCAATAATGGAAGAAAGATTTTTTTTAATTTTTTTTTTTAAGGCAGTTTGTCCACCAATCTTCACAATGCACAGCTGCGTGAGAGGGCCGGGCAGCCTTACGATACCGCCACATCACAGTTTTTTAGAATTTGTCCCCAGAATCTGTCGCAACATGCTGGGTTTCCATGGAAAACAGCCACCCAGTGTTCCTTAGCAGAAAAATGACAAGTGGAAAGGGGGTTCCCTGAGAGCAAAAAAGTTTTTAAAGCTCGGTTTAACATAAACTATTGAAGCCCAGAATTCCGAGAAAACTTTCTATTTCTCTCACGTTCTACACAGGCCATTATCCGTAGCTCAGATGACCTGTTCCAAAGCCATCTTTTAAATTTCAGCATTGTCTTAATGGCAGCTGGAGAAATCCACAAACCTTGAAGTTTTTAAAAATACCCTTTTAAAAACGGGGATATTGGCCACCAAAAATTTGGAAACAAAATTTCCATTCTTGCTCCCGGCCTCTGACTTCAACTTTTTTTCACTGTATTTATATGATTGATATTTTGCATTTCCAGTCTTGCTCCCACTTTGGGTCAATACTACATTCTTGTTAGCTTTCTTACCTCGGCCTTCATCTAAGGAGGCTCAGAGGAAGTTACATAACTCTCTGTTTTTATACTCACAACAGTCCTGCTAAGTAGATTAGGCTGAGACAGAGAGGCTTTGTTCATGCGTCCTGCTGAGCCATGATGATGTAGTTGATTTAAAAAGCCACGACTGGCTCAGTTCAGGCAACACATGAAGCCCTAAACCATGATTTACAAACCACAACATACGGTTCACATAACACTAGGGCTGTTGGGTGCTTTGGATTCAAAGAAAAAAAGATACTCTGCAGCTTTCAAGGACGTGCCACACAGCACCTACTGGCCACTCCTTCAACCAACATGTTTTTTCGTGGGAGGGCCCCGTTGCGCTGTATTGGGTTGTACAGACAGTAGTTGTATAATCCCAGGGAAAGATGCAGTGGTGCTTTTTTTCATTTTGAATCTGAAGTGCAGCACAACCCTGTGTCACACACTAAACCAGTGTTCCTCAACCTTGGCCACTGGAAGATGGGTGGACTTCAACTCCCAGAATTCCCCAGCCAGCCATGCTGGCTGGGGAATTCTGGGAGTTGAAGTCCACCCATCTTCCAGTGGCCAAGGTTGAGGAACACTGCACTAAACAAGCAAAAACGTTAAAGCTTAACGCAGTGAGAAAATCCTGTTGATACAGGCCAGATTCTACAATAAAGCTATGTTGGAGTCAAGCAAGGCAACCTTGTCTTCTGGCTTCCTTTTCAAATGAACCTCAACATTGTCAATTCCAAAATCCACTAAACATGTACGGTCCTCGTGGGACTATTTTCATGGGAAAGTATCACCTTCTGAGGGTGTTGGGGTTTGTTTTGTTTTTACAGGGAGGCTAGTTTTGTGGATCTTAGGGTTTGCCCATCCCCTTCGGTGGCTCCGTTTGGGCTCTCCTTCCACTGGGACTGATCCATCTGAGTGCTCTACTAAGGGGAATGAAGCTACATCATGTCTCCACTGCTGCGTTTTACCTGCTTCTTCTTCTGTTTAAATAAAACAGGTTGGAGGATGGGATTAAGATTGCAGTCCAGCAGGTTCCTAGCTTGTCTGACTGTTATAGGTTGGTAGCATCTAATGTTTATTTAAGCTGTCGTTTTAAACCATGAAGATTTTTCTTTCCATACCTATAGGTAAATACGTTTATAGGCGTGCATGCGTGCGTAAGCCATCGCTTGGGAGCTGGAAACCTGAGTTTACATTAGGATCTCTGTGGAGAGAGTAGCGAAAAGGTTGATGATTTTGTTAATGAGCAAGCTCATGACAAATTCAATTTTTTCAGGGTTTCTCTGGGCTAAAATCTGTTCTACCATGGAAGATGTCGTCTGACTACTATTACTACTGCTGCCAGAAGTAGACTTCCGTCCCACGCGTGCTTGCTTCTAAGTAAGATCCACTGAGTTCAATGGGATTTATTGGCTGTCCTCACGATGTGCTTATCCTGATTACCGAATCAACCCATTTCTGACGTTTGTGCTATACACTGAAAGATAAACTAACCAAATGATCTGGATTCACACCAAACCACCAATTAAAACCTTAAGCAAGCTCAGCGTACTGTGAGAAATCAGCTGCTAGGTTTGTAACTGGTCTGCTTAAGCGTGTCATGCGAACATGGCCATTCTCTACTACTGGGCTGGGGATCCTGTGGCCCTCCACAGATTGCTAACCTACAACACTCAGCAGACCCAGCTAGCATAGCCAGTGGTGAGAGATGTTGCCAGCTGTTCTCTAACCCTGTGTTAGTAGGTTCAAGACTGCAAGCGAGGAAGATTTCTAACCATTATTAAAAGTACGGCAACTATCTAAATTGGCCTTCCCTAATCTAGCCTTCTCTGAATATGTTGCAAATACAATCTCCAACAGCCTCAGATACTATGGCCCCAACAGCTAGGAATTCTGGGAGTTGCAGTCCAGCCTCTGAAAATGGTGGCGTGCTTCTCTAGGTTGGATTTAGAAATTAGGACTTTTCAGTATCGTAAGAGCCAGCGGCTGGGGTCACACAATGCCCTAAGCTATAATGTAGTTTGTTTGATTTTAGCTTTCAGTATTATATGAATCCAGACCTTGTGGTTTGCAAACCATAGCTTATAATTTAGCCTGATGTGTAAAATCAGTCACTATGGATTATATAATAAACAATGGTTAAAAGAAACGATGGCTTAGTGCAATGTGTGAATCCAGTAATTGGCAACGGGCACTGTTCTCAGTTAAGATGGAAACTCTAAGACATGTAAATTACAGATAGTCCTTGCTTAACAACCACAGTAGGGACCAGAAAATTTGTTGTTAAGCGGAGTGGTTGTCAAGCGAGTTGCACCCAATTTTACAACCTTTTTTGCAGTGGTCATTAAGTGAATCACCTTGGCTGTTAAACGAATCACACAGTTCCCCATTGATTTTGTTTGTTGGAAGCCATCTGGGAAGGTCAAAAATGGTGATCACATGACCCTGGGACACTGCAACTGTTGTGTGAGCTGGTTGCCAAGCACCCGGATTGCGATCACGGGACTGCAGGGGTGCTGCGATGGTTGTACGTGTGAGAACTGGTTGTAAGTCCCTTTGTTCAGCACCGTTGTAACTTCAAATGGTCACTAAAGGAATGGTTGTTAAGTGAGGACTACTTGTGTTGCTTAGCTGCAAAACTCAAACAAGGTGGTAGACTATGAAGATAGCACACTTTTTCATTACCTAAATGTGACATCTCATATAATTCAGTATAAGGAAGTTTCACGTAAGTGAGAATTCTGTGGGCATTGGAATTTATGTCTATCTGTTTTCTACATGTCAAGGTAACCCCTTTACTTTTGCAGCTGTCCAGAAACACAGCAGGAACACCACTGCCCCACCCCAAATCTCAGTGTGGTTTTCAACCACTCGAACCCACAAGCCCGACACTTGGTTCACCCACTGCCACAGGTCACAAGGCTCCATTTAGCTATAATTAATTTGCATGCCTTTTTTCTCAAAGCTCAGATAGATGATGACCCTCAATGCATCTCGAGGTGTGAATTCCATAGGTTAACAGAAGTCATAGAAAACGGCTTGGTTTCCTGAACCTTGCATGGTCATTCCACTGGGAAGCTGCAGCTGAGAGGATAGTGTCACATTCGCACAGAACAATAAGCCACGTTTCCAGCCATGCTGCCTTCCTGTGAATCTGTTCCATGCCTTGCACACAAACTGCTCACTGCTGGTAATGCAGCAAGTCAGAAAAGGTTTGTTTATGCTGGACTGATCATCCTGGCTTGAGGCTTCCTTTAGCAGCCAAGCTGATTAAAACAAGACGTGTTGGTGGTTCATGAATCCTAGCTTGTAAAGTTTTACACTGTAAAGCATGTCAGCACAGCAACTAGGCAGGGGTCAGGTCTAGACAAGCCATGAAATGCTTTGCATAGCCAGTCATGCTAGTGGAAGATGCCAAGCGGCGGTTAATGGCAACGCCGGGGAACCCTCTTTTTGATGAAGCCAGGCCACTGCTCTTAAGGACACTATCTTTGGTCCAAGGGTGCACCTGCACGGTGGATTAATCAATAGGAGATTCGAACTCACTTCCCCCGATCAAAATGCACAATAAGCTCAGGGTGTATACAGTGTATGGTATGCATGTGCAGACATCAATGTCTCACACTACCTATCTCCATGGGGACCCTTCTCTCTTCTCCAAGCCAATCCTCAAGGGGGTAATTATAAAGATGTTTGTTTTCGATTGCCTCATTTAGACACAAGTGACTTTTGTACCGTACAGAATCCGCCTCGTGTGTGTGTGTATCTGCATATATATATGTGTGTGTGCATGCGCACGTGTTTTCATGCATGTAACTGGCTGATGCAACAACACAACATTCATGGAAGGATTGTTACCCCCTTAATTAGAGGGAGCTGTACCTTCTAGTTCATAAGCTAGGAGGAGGAGACCCAGAACAGGGATGGATCCTCCGAAGCAGGAACTTGGGGAGAATAGTCTTATATTCTGCCCCTGTCCCTTATTTCTACAATATCCCATCCAGGTCAAACTAAGGCCTGGACCATCCCTCGAGAGGGACTCTTTGAAACAGCAAGAACTAAAATTAGAAGCTCTGTAACTACGAGTGGAAGCGTGGGAGGACTTAGTGGCTAGGGAATGGGCCCAAATTATTCCTAACTTTATTAATTACAGTGTTAGTAACACCTGAGGCAGCCTGGAGCATGCATGCACACATACACGCACATCTGCACGCACACACACACATGTACTAGAAATCCTGGGGCAAGAGGAAGCGGGGCCCGACAAGCAGGTCTAAGGGGTAGGGAGGTCCGCAAGGCGCCACCCACCTGGTCTCCAGTCTGCCGCTGCTCCATCCCGTTTGCTGTCTGGCAATCGACATCCGCAGTGCATTCCACAGCTGGGGACTCTCTAGCTGTGCCAAAAAAGCCAACAGTCCGGCATTACACAGTAGGCACAAGAAGGGGGAACCCGTGCTGGAAAATCACAGTTTAAGTTTCAAGTCTGAAGCAGTCATCTCCCCACTATAACTCAGCTGAGTGACCAGTCCTAAAGCTCCTGAAATAGCTTGAGAATCACTGCTAAAATATAGTATGGGAACAATGATCAAGGCTACAGTGGCAGTGGGTCATCTCACCCAGCGATTTGGCACCTTAAGAGGAAGGGGTTGAATGAATATGTTTTTCCACTTGCCTCTAATTGTGACACAAGCATGTCTTGGGAATATTTATTTTCTGCTGTCTCCCCATTACTGTCCCTTCAACTCATCCCATCCCAGCCCCATCCCAGCTCATCCTGAGCTATATTGGTGTTAAATTAGTGTTTTCCCTCTTATTCCATCACCAACCAGGGGCCGTTTTAAGGTGGGTAAAATCTGTTACCCTTTGCCCTCCATTACCTTGGGGGGTTGGCAGTGACTGGGCACAAGGCAGGAGGCGCAGGATAAGGGGACAGCAAGAATCATACCAGTACGGTTCTCTGTGGGCTCAAGGATGGGGGAAGGAGCAGTGGAGAAAAGCTCATAGTTTAAAACTAATGAGGTTTACTCTGGCCCCAGAAATTACACAATGGAATGCCGAGTCCAGGGCTCCTTCCTTCTCATCACCTTTTAATAAGCGACCACCAATCTCTAATAATTACAATACCTTAGCTGTTTTGCCCACAGCTGGGACCCTGGAGAAAAAGCATTCCTGTTTCAAACACCAGCATTTATGTTTTGCTCCTGGAGATCTTTGTCAGTAACTTCAATCTGCAATTGACCTCTGAGCTGGCAACACGTAGAATGGCTGCGAAGGACTTTTCTGCTCCAAGCAATCTGTTTATCAGAGGTGCCTAAATCCTGCTACCAACTGAAGGACAGACTTTTAGGATCATGAGTTTAATTTGATCCAGGACCCCCTAAGCGTCAGCCCAGAAGCTTTTTTCAGCCAGGATTCTGCTGACCGATCACCCAGCAACTCCCCATCCTAAAAAAAAACATCACCTCTAGAACAGGCTTATCCTCCAGATGGGTTATAATTTGCAGCCCTGCTGACTAAGGAATCACGGGAATTTTAGTCCAGCACACAACTGGAGGGCAGCAGGTTGGAGAAGCCTGATTTCAAGTGACCGACAGCTGGACAAGGGAAGCTGGCAAGTCTCAGAGTACAGCTCAAGTCTAGTACATCAATCTCTAGAAATAAACAACTGATCTCTGATTGCACTCAGCACCCTGTTCTTCTCAGCCCGCAAAGATAGATACACATCTTTGCTATGAGGCAGAATAGAAAGACCTCACAAGGACAAACTCATGATTTGGGTGTCCTCTTTCCCAGAGAAAAAGGGAGGATGCTTAAAATGCTGATTTCCAAAGGCGGCTTCCAACAGGTTCATGGATAGATCCTGCAGTCCTGAATCCCACTCAGCCTCTTTTCTGTTTTGAAGGATCTTTTTGCCCTTCTACGAGGCTCCTTTAAATGGAAGGCTGAGTCTCTCTCAGTCTATGAGCGGTGCTTACGTTCTTTTACTTTTGAACACCTTTGGTCTAGGTGTGCAAGACAGAGACAGAGAGGAAAAAAAGATGAAGGAACTGATATGTGAGGCTGGAACTTCCTACTTCAGTTCCTATATTGCCCTAAAACCTAGCTGTGCTTCAGGATCTGACCTCTCCATAGCATCGCCACGAAAAGCTTGAGTTCCTGACTGCAAAGAAATTTAAATGCTGTAAGCATTCCCTTGTTCCCCAAACATCCCATCTACAAATGGGAATGCTGATCTGTAGGAGTGCGTAACAGCAGCCTACATTACAAGGCTGTTGGAATGACTTACTGAGATGATGCATGCGAAACCTTTTAACAGCTCCTTGCAAATGGTGAAGAATATTACGCAGGGGACAATTCAATCTCTGAGAGGTATTACTGGGCAGAACAGTTACAGAAAGGATCTACTGAAGATGAGCCAGAACATGACACCCCCTTCTAGGAACTCCTTATTAACAGAATATTTTTAACGGAAGGTGTTAGCCGGTGAATGGCATATGCGTATCCCTAATTTCCACCCTGGTGTGTATGTTGGAAAATAGCATATACATAAAAATTTTAAAAAGCCCAGTTCCTCAGAGGATCGCATAGTGGTTACTTGCAATTTTATTTCAAGTTTAGAAATAAATGCCTCTCTGCCAGGACATTCTGAAGCAGGAAAACCTTGCAGTCTGATAGTGCCTTTTCCGATACACAAATTTTATTTTATTCCAAGCTTCTGCCTTGGAATAAAATTTGTGTGTCAGAAAAGAGGCCATCGGATTCCTTCCAATTTTGGGGGGACCAGACCTACACAGTTCTTCTCCTACATCATCTGAAGTTAGGAGCAAACAAAGAGAAGGGAAGGAGGAACGGTTGGGCTGGGCCCAGAGTCCAAAGGGTTAACTTATCCTTGCGCTCTGGCACCTGTTTAAAGAGACATGTGGGAATTTTGCGGTCCTGACCCTGCCCCGGCCACTGACCCCTGGCGACCAGTCTACCGGGGAAGCAGGCCAAAATATGGGAACAATCTCCCCAGGCATGAAAAGTGACAACTCAGGGGGAATGGAATGAAAAGAGGGTGGGGAGTCTGTGTATTTAGGGGGGAGAGGCTACACAAGGACCAGGGATGGAAGACCCCACTCACTAGATCCACCCCCCTTCGTCCCAGGGCACATCCTGACCTCCAGTCCCCCCCACCATTTTTTTTTTTTTCAGGGGAAAATCCTGTTTCAAGGACCCTTTCCGGCCCTTCGGTGCCCCTTTCTGCCCTTGAGCCTAGGTTGGGTGCAGGACAGGGGGGTAGTGGTGGGTCACCCTCCTCAGGCCAACCACCGCCACCGAGGTCTGGTGCCACATTTTCTGGGCCCGCGTTATAAATAGTCAGCTTTATAAATAATGCAGCATTATTCTCTCTATAATTATCTGGTGGGAAGTTTGCGGCCAAGCGGGCCTTTTGCACAAGGCTGGAGGGTGGGTTGACGGCGGGACGGCGTCCTGCTGCTGCTTCCTCATTTACACCCTTTCTTCGCTGACTTATCGGCTGCTTCTGGGCTGGCTGGGGAACCCAACCAGCGAATCCTGCAACCTATTCTGTGTGAGTGTGTGTGTGTGTGCCCCCAGTGAAGATTCCAGTGCTCCAGGAACTGCATCTCTTTCATCTAAACCAGTAGTTTTCAAATGGGGGGGGGGGGGAACAGGTAGGTGGTATAGCAAGTGGGAACCAGGCTATCATGTTAAACTAGAATGTTTCACCTGAACACAACACATTGTGTGAACCTTACTGCTGGGTTAAAATTTAAACCGCAAGTTATTTGGGATCGTGTTCTAGCTCTTCTTTATAAAAGGGTTAGGGTTAGGGTTAGGGTTGGGGTTGGGGTTGAAAAACACTGATCTAAACTCTGGGGAAGGTAAGAGGGTCTCAGGAAGGAGGGAAAGGAGACTGTGGAGGTTAAATTTGGAAGAAAGGCCCTTGAACCCCTTCTTAGGCCTAAACCCTCCTGAGATGAGGTGCCCCTTTGACCCAGGGGCCCGTTTTTTAAGCCAAAACGGGTCTGGGGTTGCCGGTGGTGTCTTGATAGCAAGGAAAAAGGGGTGCTGGGTACAGTATGTTTAGAAACCTTTGTGAAGTGTTTTTCAGGGCACAGCCCACTATCAACTCCTAGCCAAATTAGGGAATTCATCACTTTGGTGATCCTCATAAATGATTTGCTTTTACAGTAAAAAGATTTTATCCATCTTTTACAGTGCCCTTTGGGACCGACAGGCACACAGAATGGCTTGCTGGTCGGAAATATCTTTGCCATTAACGTGGCCCAGCATTGAGCAAGAATGATCTAAATCTATATTTTTATTAAAGTTTTTTAATTTTATAAATTTAGATTAATAATGATTTCCTTTCTAGTTCCTGCATTTCTGACACAAGATGAGATGAGATTTGCTTCTACCTGTATTTCGTACCTCAGAGATCGTACACTCACTTTCACGGCATTACAGCTCCTCGTCGATCAGCTGAATTAATTCCACACATACCATAAAACCTATTCTCATATTAGATGAGCCTTGCCCGGCTCAGTGTCTTCCAGATGTGTTAGGCTCCTAATTGAGAATCCTGGCTGTCATCCAGCACATCTGTGGAACATCAGGGTGGGGTGTTTGCTACACCCTGGATCCTAGCAAATTAGTGAAGTCCTGCCAGTATGAGATGGAGAAACTGAGGCAGGCACCCTGAAATGCAGACCCTGGGAATGCAGGCGTGTTCGTTCCCAACAGGCGGCTAGCTCAGAGCTGCTAAGAGAACCAAGGGCATGATTGGTTAGGCCTCACCCTATGCGTATTTACTCAGAAGTAAATCTCACTGAAGTCAATGGGTGAGCATAGCTCTGTTTCAAATATATGCCCACATGTTACTCACTGGGTGGCCGTGGGCAAGTTATGCAACCAAACGTGTGTGTGTGTGTGTATACATACACTGTATATATGGTGTAAATCTCCTGTCAAATCTGTGGTCAAATGAGAAGAAAATAAATCTTCCTTACAGGCAGAGTTAGGAGTCAGACTTTTATTAGTTCTAAAAGGATGGCCTTTCTCACAAGTGATGCTTTTCCTGCAGATGTAGCACATATGAAGTTTCTGGCACTTTCTTTTTTTAAACTAAATTCACTTTGCCATGCAAAGAGTAAAAACAGTTTTGGCTCAGAGTACACATTCAGAATTAAAAGGGCTCCCTCGCTTTTTTCCCCCCCTAACCTACATCCATAGGTGGTCCAAAGGGTGACAGAATGCCAAAAGCCCCTTGTTAGCACCCACTGCAAGGGGGAAAAAGGAGTTTAGAAAGAAAATGAAAAAGCTCTACCAGTTGGGGGGGAAAAACTTTAATTATTATGATTCGGCGGGTCCTCTGCTTTTAAACTGCTGCTTTTGCACAAAGATGTGCTACATCCTCATGTTGTCCTTCTACCATCCTTTACAGAAATCACATTCTTTGATTTCACTGTCCATCCGAATGGAGAAGCCACAGGCATCAAAGTACGGTCAGTGTAGTTCCCCCTATTCCAACCTCCTTTCACAGCTTCCCCCTACCCCAAACGAAGGGAGGCCTTTTCATCCACAACCCCCCAAGGGGTGGAAAAAGCCAAGAATTGTGCCCTGCGACTCAAGAGACCCCAAATCCTCCCCCCACCCAAAAAGCAGGGGCTAGGAAAACGAGCGTAAAGTCACTTACAGAATAAAGAAGAGGTCGGGTCGCGGGGGAAGCGGGGTCCCTCTTTCAGAGGACCCCACCGGTTGGAAACCTCGACCCCCCCTTTGGTCGCGGCGAGCTCCGAAAGGCGACTCAGGGAGCCGGTCGCCGGGCAGGGTCCAGACAGAGGAAGGGAGAGGAAGGGAAGGAGATTATATTTAGCTCCAGGGCGGGGTCGACTTTAGGAAGAAGCGAAGGAGGAAAAGAAGGAGTAGCGGAGGATTAAACTTAGAAAGGAGGGCCGGGCGCCGTGTGACTCCTCCATTGCCGAAATAGCAGCAGGAGGCAAAAGTTTGTTCCTGCGGCTGAATTAGCAGCAGGCACTAAAAACAGCTGCTGTGAAATCTTTCCTCCCGCTCCTGCCGCCGCCCCCGCCGCCGCCCCGGGGAGCCTGCCAGTTGGCATCGCCCTGCTGCCCTGCCCCGGGCGAGGGGCGCGGGAAACGCAAGCACGGGCCCGCTCCGCCGCTCGCACGCACAAAAACGGCTCCCGCCGGCTCGCCTGCCCCGCTTGCTTCTGTTCCCAGCCGGCCGGCCAGCCAGCCAGCGGGGCGCGTTGCTCTCGCCGGTGCGCCGGCTTCGCGGCGCCTCCTGCCGGCCGGCAGAAGCCCGAGGCGGCGCTGCGGGAGAGCCGCGTGGGCTGCGCGCGTCCCGACGAGACGCTCTTCGCGGCGGCATGCCCGCAACGCGCTGGGCCGGGACGGCTACGCGGGAGCGGCTGCAGCGGGGCTGGCCAGAGCCGCGGCGAGCCTCTCCGGGGCGCGGCGCGAGGCGCGCACCCAGCCCGTCGGGTTCGGTGGCGGGCACGCGTGAGGACCCAGCAACCGGGTTAATACGGCAGCGGGTTGTGTGAATGCAGACACTGCGGGCTGGCTTCCCGGGGGGCGGGGGCTTTTGCAGACTTTGAGAAGGTCGGGGGGCCAGAACGACCCTTTCATCCGTTCCCACGTTTTCTTCTCCCATGTGGACGTCACTTTTTTTCTTTCCCCCGCTGAAGTCGACAAACGGGAACGGCTGGGAAACCTCCAAATAACGAACCAGCCCTTTGGATTATAAACCGCAACAGTAATCTAGGAGCTGGCTCTTTAAAATCTCACGCCCAAAAAGTCTTTGCCCGCCGTGGGCATAATCGATTGGCACAACATCCTTGTGGTGATTACAGTCTGGGTTCCTATATTCGCAGAGGTGACCATTGATCGATAATCCTAACCCATTTGGGGGGAAAAGTGCAAGATAGTCGAAATAAGCGGACGTAACCGATTGGTGTGCAAAACTCACTGGCAGGCAGAAAAGGAAGAACAGTCTAGTCCAGTGTTTCTCAACCTTGGCAGCTTTAAGATGTGTGGACTTCAACTCCCAGAATTCCCCAGCCAGCACAGCTGGCTGGGGAATTCTGGGAGTTGAAGTCCGTGCTTCTTAAAGGCTCCAAGGTTGAGAAACACCAGTTTAGTAGTTTTACTGATTCGACTGAAAAACACTGATCTAGCTCTATTAAGAGATGTAGCAATTCAAAACCTTTTTTTATACGAATGAAAAGCAGTAAAAATCCCATGTTTTGCATTCTTTATGGGATTTGAATACATCCAATATTTTATTCATTGGATTTATAACCAGGCTTTCCTCCAGCACCTCAAAGCAGGTATACAGCCCTCCACAACCACCACCCTGCAAGGTAGGTTGGGCTGAGAAAATGATGGGCCAAAGTCACCAAACTTCCACGGCTGAAGATGGATTTAACCCCAGATCTTCCTCATTCAAACCCAATACTTTAGCTGGTGTACCACACTCATTTATTTACAACCATTTATTAAAAACCTTTCTGTGAGAGATCCCCTGCTACAGTGTAAATTGTTTCAGTTCTGAAATAGCAGTTCACTCCATTTGTAGGCTTTTTAACTTTGTTTTCTGTTTTTAACTGTTTTTATGCTTTTTATGTGCGAGCCGCCTGGAGTCACTTGCATAGAGATGGGCGGCAGAGAAGTTTGATTTATAAACAAGCAGAAATAAATATACTGGATTAAAGGGGATACTCACATTTCATTTCTCTGGTGTGGGAGATCAGTGAGCTCTTAAGGGTCAGATGAAAATGTAGAGGCCGTCTACCTAATGTGACTTTTCGGCATTTTTTTTTTTTAAAAAACAGGGGTCCATTCCCACCCACATCCTCCCTCTCTTAGAGGCTGTCTGAAGAGACCAGGTGCAAATGTAGGTTTGCAATGAAACCCTCTTAACAAATACTGTACAAGAGAAACAAAACCTGATCAGACAGTCACTGATTCTACCTGATTGATGGGGAGGAGAGAAAGTCGGAGGGTGGTGGCTCTGATTGGGGGAAGAATAAAAAGAAAGAGCAGGAGGGGGAGAGAAAATAGCAAATTTTATTTATTTATTTATTTATTTAATTTTTCAGCCGCCCATCTCCCCCCAATGGGGGAACTCTGGGCGATTCACAACAAACATTAGAACATAAAATATATAAACACATAAAACCTTAATTTAAAACATTACTAAAAAGAAGAAGGAGAGACCAAGAGGATGAAAAATCTCTGAAATACTCTTAAATCCTGAGTGGGACCTTCCAGAGGGCACCATGTCCCGGATCCTTCAACCACTGTAGGGCCAGTGCATGGTATAGTAAATCTTTATTACGTGTGACGGCCAAACTTTTATTTATTTGATTTCCATCCCATGCAGGGCTCAGGGAAGCAGACACGGTGCCCCTTCTTAGCTCCCTGCAACAACCACCCTGTAAGGTAGGTTGGACACAGAGGGACTGCCCCGAAGTCATCCAGGGAGTCTGTGGTCACGGAGGGACCAGACTCTGCTCTCCCTATTCTGGTCAAGCACCTTCACCATGATAGAACACTAGCTTGGCTTAAGAGGAGGAGAGTTCACACAACGTGCTGAACTGGAAACTACCAACTCTATTTTAGCCTAGGCCTGTGTTTCTCAACCTTGGCAACTTTAAGACGTGTGGACTTCAACTCCCAGAATTCCCCAGCCAGCCATGCTGGCTGGGGAATTATGGGAGTTGAAGTCCACACATCTGCAAGTTCCCAAGGTTGAGAAACACAGGCCTAGCCTGTTGTCTGAACCCAGCCCCTTTAGAAGTTTCCGCTTTTTAATAAAATGTGTTAACTGGAAAAGGGTCTCAGAGTCTTTTTAAGTCCCTAATCCCAAATACAGTACTGTGCTTAACTACAGCTGGTTCCCAATGTAAGAACGGTGTGTTTTTCGGAAACTTCTCTTCAGCCAGCATGGACCCGAAGGGAACAATCCTGTTCTGCCGATAAGGAAAAGCAGATTCGAATCTTGACTCAGCATGGCACAAATCGCATGTCTGTTCCTTTGTAAGAAAAGACATGTGCAAGATTTTTTTCCCCCTCCTTGCTGGGGGAGGTGAAAATCCCAAAAGAAAGCAAAGAAAAATGAAAAAATGAAGGAAAGCAAAGAAAAAAAAAAAGAAATCACAAAAGAAAGCAAAGAGGAAAATATGATATAAATGGGGTTGAGCTTCTAAAATAAAGGCTACATTCTTCATTCCAGGACAGTCATTACAACATTCATTTTGTTTGGAAAAATTACTAGAGGATGTTGCAGGACCAGTTCTGGAACGGAGCAAGCTTGGACATTTGCCAGGTCCTAGAGCCAATGGGGGGCAGCTTTAATTTCCACTCACGGGTTGCAATTCTGTTTATTTTCTTCTAATTTTAAGAGACCCCCCCCCCAACATTTTGAAATTGTTTTGTTGGTACCCACATACAAGTTTTGGGGAGATGAACACACTCATGTGGGGTGCAAAGCAAACTCTACTTCTTATGTACTTGTGGGTGATGTCACAATACAAGCACAAAAGGGTGGAGCTTGTGCTATGATGTCATGATGCACATTTTACCGTTTTGACTCAATCATGGCTAGCTGGAGACCCTTATGGCCACAATCTAAAAGAAGGTGAAGAAGCAGGAGGGCCGGGGGAAAAACTAAATTTGATTCAGTTGACTTTAAATTGAAGTTGCCAAGGTTGAGAAACACTGGGCTAGAGGAACCAAGGGCCCAAAATAAAGTTTCCTACTTAAAAGCGTGGCCCTGCTCTTACTCTTAAAAGCAAAGCTAACAGATCCTTCCTACTGCACATACCAAGATGTTTTCATGAACTTGAGAATCTGAAATAGCAAAGAAATCAATTGACATCCAAGGATTGTGGATTCTCAGCCAGATCGGTGACCTCATCGCACAAGCCCTCAACATCGGCCCAGCAGAATGTCATTAAAAAAATAATAAAAAGAAATGCAAACTGCTGTGAATTAAGAAGGCTCTGGAAATTGCCTGAAGGGACTGACTCTCCAGCGGGGAATTCTCAGCTTCCTCATCAAATTATAATTCCCAGGATTTTCATGGGAGTGCATGACATTCAAACTGGGATGAGGTTGATACGACTATGGCAGTTTCTCAACCTTGGCAACTTGAAGATGTGTGGACTCCAACTCCCAGAATTCCCCAGCCAGCCATGCTGGCTGGGGAATTCTGGGAGTTGGAGTCCATCCATCTGAAAGCTGCCAAGATTGAGAAGCACTGGTCTATAGAGTAGATTATGTCATTTAATAGGCATTTGAGAACATGAATTCCCCAGATATAACTGATTTCACTCAAGAGATGACAGCCTTCCTAAATTTAGGACTGAGGATTGGTACTTACGATGAGCAAGATGTTATACACTGATCCAGGTCATGGCTACAACCACATTGAGGGCTCCATCTCACCTTTTAGACAAGGCATGATAAACAAAAAACAAAAAAAACCGGATTGCACGCAGCAAACAAACCGATCTGAACGGGGCATACAAACCATGCATTGTGAAGAAATTTAAAGTGGCTTTTATACCATACATCCTGACCTTTGCATGTTGACAAGGATCCTGTGATACATCTCTTAACTAAACATTTTGCACAGCCTCTAGAGCTGTTCACTGTTGCGGGCAGAAGCAGCAACTTTGACAGAGTTGGGGCTGATCCAACACAGTAATCCTTATGTTTTCCTTTGCCTGTATTGGCTCTGACTGCATCAATGGTGTTTTGAAAATGCTGCGTACTTTCAAACCTTACAGGATACTTTTTTTTCCCAGTTAGTTGCAGCCAAAGCAAACGAAAGACATACAAGTAGAATCAGTTTGTACATGTCCAGGCTCCTGGTCACCTGAGATGCTTGTGAACAAAGGATTTTTGGGCGTGCACATACAGCAATAATTCAGTTGCAGAGAAAGTTTCCAAAATACCAAAGCCTAAGAAACAGAACAGATACCAGAAAATAAAGTACATGTTTGAATTAAGCCTGGGGTTGAAAACATGAGCTCTTAGAGCCACAGGTAGCCTTCAGAAACTCAAAAGCATCCTGGTAGCCCCCTTTCCAACTAACACAATTTATTTAAAAGCTTACGCCTTTTAATAAAAAAAACTGGAAAATATGCGACCAGATTCCTTCAGATTTTTTGCCACCATCAACTAACAAGGCCGTCCTTCTGCAAGGCAGCTTCTGAGTTCCTTCTTTTGCATTCTGATTCCAACAGCAGATCATCGGCAGCATGGGTTTCCAAAATTTGGAGGCAGGACATACCTGAAAGCAGCAGCATAATCCGTAAAACAGGCTTAATCAAAGAACCCAAACTATTTTTCCAAACCCAGGGGAAAGACCCAGAAAATCTGGCCCATATGATGTGACATTTCCTCACTTACTCTGCCTTGTTACTTAACTCACTGTAGTATAGCTTTCTCCCTCCCAAAAATGCAGCCTCCAGCCACTAAAAGATTGCCCATGTCTAAGCTGTTTCCATACTTGTTCTATATGCACCACACCTTAATCCACAAAGAAATTTACCATGGCAAACATCTTTCCCTGCCTTGGTAACCACAGGGATCTTTCACACTTGGACATGACTACCAGCAGTTGGGACAAATTCAGGCACTGTCTCAAATCTCTGCTTCTCATGAATCGCAATTTACCTGCAGCTTTTTACCTAACACATTTTGTGGGTGAAGAATGTTTTTCACAGGACTGGATGGATAAGAAACACGGATGTAAAGCCAGAGAAAAGGTTGCATTTTTTATATTTACTTTCTATCCGAAAACATGGAAGCCTGTGAACAGGAGAACTTTGAGCACAACTTCAAAGCACTTTGTTCCCTGGTTGCTTTTGGCCCGGGGTGTGAAGAAGATTCCCTGCAAATATTCAGTAGCACTTCGCCCTCAGGTCATTCAGCAACCTTGGCAAAGCTTTGTACAGCATCTCTTGAAGCAGGGTGGCAGGGGAATAGGCTACTACATATGCTCAGAGGCACTGTGTTACAATGTCTGAAACAAGCAGCCACAAATCCTAGTTGAACGGTTGCACCAATGACAATTACTCCCCAACATTTGGAGAGTCCCACATCTCCTGATTAGGCCTCTATGCACCTCTGTATCTCCCACACCTTAATTCCCTGCTTTGATCAAATGCACTATCTTCCATTTCCATGTTGCACTGCATGACATTTCCTGCAGTGGCTCTAAGTGTAAATTTGTGCCTTCAACCTTTGGCCAGAACTTTCTTAAAAAGACCAGTGATGGGAGGAGAAACAACATCCCCAAAAGGGTGGCCCAGCAAATAGTCCCTACTTACTATCCTAACCTACCTCACAGGGTTGTTGTGAGGATAAAATGAGAGAAGGCAAATCAACAACGCACTCAGATCGCGGAGGAAACGGGTGCATGAATGTAACAGCTGCAGGGTTGAGGGAAGGAAGGAGGAAAGGTGGGGTACAAATGCAACCGATAAAGTATTTTACTTATGATTGCTGTCGCATATTCATCCATTCTTCTGTGCGAACGGAAGCCAAGGCATTTACAGATAAAAGGGCTCGAGCTTTCCCTCTGTTCCTGCAACCCCCAGAATCAAGCTCGTGGGAATCGCGTTGCCTTCCAAAGACCCACGTGCAGTTCCTCTGCACGCGCCACTCCTGTCTGGGCTGGGCAGAGCAGGGCAGGGCTTGGCCACACCGCACTTCGGGTAACGGTCTTGCCACGAACGCCCTGCGCACCGACTCGAGGGACCGCGCACAAACCCGGGGTAAAGGAGCGTTGTGCGCGTTAACTTTATGCTGCTGGAAAAGGAGGCACCTCCTCGCGATAAGAACAATCGGAAAAAGAGGGGGAGACGGAAAAATGGACTGCCCGCGCCCGCGGGCGAGAAACCCCAACTCCAAAAAACAGCCGCATCTCCACGTTGCCAAATACACTCAACTCCCGACTTCTCGCCCATTCTTGTCCTGTTGAAAGCGTTTTCTGATTGGCTGACAACAGTAGCTGCAGCGACCAGTAAAACTCCACCATGGTGACCTCATTCCTCGGCCGCCCCAGGTAAGGATTGGCTGCTGTTGGTCCCGCCTCTCCATCCCCACGTGGGAAAGGGGATCCCGGTCCGGGCGCTGATTGGCCGCGGCGTTGTCGGCGGTGGCTCCGCTGTTGCTGAGGGGAAGCGAGAGAGGCCTGGCCGGGGCAAGAGAGGCCAGGAGCGGACCACCGGTAAGTTGATGAATATGCTAATGACATGCAAATTGTATTCAAATGAGTCCTCCACTGAGGGGATTTCTGATGGGAACGAAGTCTACCTTCCCGCACCTCAGGAGTTGTACTTTGCAGTCCTGCAGGGGGGAGGGGACGGACTCGAAGTAACCTGCAGAGCCTGATGGGAGTAGTAGTTTTTCCATAGGGAACTCCCCAGGATATGCGAACGGAGGGTCGCCGCTGCGGACTACAACCCCCATGGAAGCCGCGCGCCGGGTCTGAGCTTGTTTAGAAGCTCTATTTCCCAAAGCATGATGGGTGCCCTAGTCTTTTCGCTATCGCGTTCTTCGACTTTTCCTATGTCAAGCGCTGGTCCTGAAGATTTTCGCTCTCATGAAATATCCGGCATCACCACTTTCCTGAGAAACGGTACGCGCTGCATCTTGGGAGTTGTGCGTCCGTCTAGGAGAACTTCCTGGTTTCTTCTGTAACACTTTAAAGGATCCGTGACTACTATGACCGTGAGGCTTTGCGCGCCCAGCATTTCGAATACCGGACGGCTTTGCCCTGGTGCAAGATGGGAGTTGGTGTCTTTTCCTTCCATAGTTGTGCCATTCCCGTTATGAAAGATAATGCGCGGAACTACAAGTCCCACAAAGTAATGCTCGCTCTCCTTCGCTCAGCTTTGTTCCGCAGTACGTTCTGGGAATTAAAGTTTTTCTGGGAGAGCAGAACTGCTTAATCAGCTAAAGACGAGAGCCCTTGAGAGACTACATGTCCCATGAGGCTTAGAGTAGGCGCCTTCTTCCTGTTCGCCTTGCGCCAGGTAAACAAGTCTTCGTTCTTGCTCCACCTCTTCATTCCTATTGGTTACTGTATGTTGAGTTTCTTCCCCTCCTTCCCTAATTCGCCTTTTCACAGGTTACTGTAAGTGTTCCTCTCAAGGGAGGGGCAGGAGTCCTTTGAACGGTATAGCCCTCCCCTTCGAGCGTTGATAGGCGACGCTTACTGCCTGTCTTGGGAGGTGGGGAATGGGAAACCTGCGGTGAAGAGTTATTGGCTGGTGCGAAAATCTGTCACAGAGTTGTGGGTGCTGATTGGACGGCTGTTCCAGCTGGTCCAGATTCATTCACCATTTTGTCTGTTGGAGTAAAAGGGGCTCGGAGGGGCCGAGAGGGGCTCGGGCTGGACCATCGGGGGGAAGAGGGGGGGAGTTGAACTATTCCAAGATTTCCTGGATAAAGACTTTGGCTTTACTCTGGAAAAGGGGGATCGTTCAGGTAAGGGGGCTGGGAGGTGCCAACTTTAGTACCCCCACTAAGGGCGGGGGGAAGGGGAAGATCTGCAGAAGGTAAGATCTGCATCCTAACCCTTCAAAGTAGGAGGAGGAATACATGGCATAGCCAACTTTACTGATTGCCCCCCCGTTCCAATTATGTCGGGGAGGTACCAACTCTGGTGCCACAGCATGGGAACCGGGGCATTCCCCACTTCTTGCCCCCAAGTTTTAGTGGTTCGCCCCAGAGGGAACCTGCAGAGGTGGGACAGTCCTTTGCAAAAAGGGAACCAAGGAGCGCTCCCAACTTTGCCCCTTTTCCTCTTCCATCAGAATGCAGGGGCTGGGTTGCGTGTCTGTGTGTGCGCGTGTGTGTGCGCGCGTGTGTGAGAGAAAGCGAGCGAGCGAGCGCAGGCATGTTTATTATGGGATGGCATAGAGGTGGCAAGGTTCCAGGCTGAGACCCAATACCAGTTATTATGGGATAGAGGGATTGACAGGAAAGCTTGGCCAGTGTCTGCCTGTGGCAGGAATGGGACCGAGAGGCTGGTAAGTAGAGGAGTTGCATAATATGGGAGGGTCTTCCTGAAGTGCAGGCGGGGGGGGGGGGGATCCATAAGATCCAAGAGAAGAATCGCAGCTTTGAAAGCATTGAGGGTGGGGGGAGTGAGCAAGGTCACCTGCTGGAGGAGGGGTTGAGGGCTGGCCTTTTGAAGATAAGGGTATAGGCAAGCGTTGCCACCGGCTGGGGTGAGATGAGGGGAGGAGAAAAGATGGCACAAGCTAATATGGGAGCAAGGGTAAGACAGTGACTCTGGAAAATCCCTTTCAGAAATTTCCCATGGGGAATGGGATTTGGGGCTAGGGGGAATTAGAGGGAGGGCTGTGATGAGAAGCGCTGGGGCTGAATTGGTTGCAAGCTTTGTCCAGTCTGAGTTTCAGGAATCTGAATTAGATGCCGAGGTTCAGCCCAAGAAGATGTGGTGTAATGGAGAAAGAATGCCTCTAAGCATACACAGAATTCTGTGCATTAAATAAATTCAAGGGTAAAGCCAGACATCTAAGGAAAGGTGCAAGAAGACTAACATGTGCAACTGATTTGAAGCTTAGGGGGGCCACTGGTGCAGTGTCTGTGGGTCATTTCTCTTGAGACAGCTGATGCTTGGAAACTGGGAGGAGGAAGTTTAAAACAATAACATTAAGAATATTGTAGAGTCAATCCTTAGATTGCTTTTTTCCAGGAAGACTCTCCCCCCCCCCCTTGTTTTGGTAGGGTGGGGGAAAAAGATGGAAATTTGGCCTCAGTCCCTACTTGACTAAGTTAGTGGATAGGTTGCAACCATTCCACATTCCTTTGCACCCTCCTTCTCTCTCTGGGCAGCAAGGGAGAGAGGAATTAAGGAGGACTCTTTGGGAGGCCTCCAAACAATTCTGTTTCCACCTCCCCCCCGCTTCCCCGCCATAATTCACGATGGTATATGAGTTAAGCTCCCCCAATACTGTCCAAGCTTAATCCTATAAAATTCAGAATCTTTTCAGTTGGGCCAGGGTTGGTAGTGAATGAATGAGAGAACATATAGTACTAGGAAAGTACATGAGCTTCATTAAGTGTGGAGAAAATTGCTTGTTTTAAGCTACTTAATATTGGGAATGGCAAACCACTATTTGGGACTTCACTGAAGTCCAGGGGTGTCTTTCCGCAGAATCACCAGTATTAAGGATAACATTTGTCCCCACCCAGATAGACATTCTTATATATCTCAGATCTTTTTGCATGATTCAAAATGCAGGTAAAGACTGGCTTCACATCTCACACTAAACCATGGTTTGTTTTACTCATGATTCAGTAAGGTATAGTGGCTGGGTTCATATGTCATGATAAGCTATAAATCATGGTTTATAACCAGAAAGGCTGGGTTTAGGCAGACACTAAACTAAACCCACATTATGGGCTATTGTGAACACATCAATGGAAGTTGTAATCTCTCCTTTCCTATGCTGATGTTGATACTGAATTGGGATCTAATATTAAAAGTGCTGGAGCTCCTGATGCTGAATAAAACAGAACCTTATTATAATTTTTTTTGACACCTTAATTTTGTATCACTTGAAAACTTGTGTTTTTGTTATTTAGGACATAAATCCCAGATTTATTGTAAGTTAATTCTTTGCTTAGTCCAGCATGAGTGAATGTCTAGACTACCACCCTCTCCCTTTAGAATGGGTTTACATTTAAATTGAAAAAAAAAATCCCTTTGCCAGCATATAGATATTCTTGCACAATGTCTTTTTGTACGTACACATATGGCAGCTGGTTAAAAGTGTGTGTGCTCTTTATTTCTGAATGCTCCCAAGCTGGAATGGGTGCCTTCTTATCGTTTGAAGTAAGAGAGTTCAGGATAGGGAATTGGATGAGCATAATGGGGAAGGGAAGCCTGGGCATGAAGTGAAGTGGCATCGAGTTCTTAGAAGCGAGAAACAATAGAGAAATTGCATTTTGTGGAAGAGTAGTTTATGGCTGAAAGTTATTTTGTTCATATTTCAAAACATGTGATCGCCTGCTTTAAACAAAAATGTCAAGTTCTTGAGCTTGGAGGATTGAGTTGACGATTGGAGAAATCCAATGACAGAGGAGGAGTAGAACTCAGGATGGCCCTGGCACGGTGAGCAGAGGCTGGCCTTGTAACCTTCTTCTTGTCTTTTTCTTCTTAGCTCCCTGAGTCTGTGCCCAGCCTGGGGGGAAGATGAAACCAGTGAGAAAGGCTGCCAGTTCCTCCTCTTCCTCCTCTTCAGGCAGCAGCAGCTGCAGCCGCTCGCCACCCTCCACCCGGGCCAAGACTCAGAAGCGCAGGACAGCCGTTGAAGAGGGAGCAGAGGAAGAGGCTCCTGATCAGCCCCCAGCCTTTGTGGGTGCCCGGCGCATGCAGGTGCCGATGGACCCCGGCCTGCGGGACTTGGCGGGGGCGCATGATGACCCCTACAAACTGCCCGAAGGGGAAGCGCAGGTGGGGGCTGAGGCCTGCGGGACAGAAGCCTCACTGAACCGCAAGACGGCTACGTTTAAGTCGCGCGCGCCGTGCCGGAAGTACCCCGGGGGTGAAGAATCGGATGGGAGCGAGAACGTAGCAGCAGCCTCGGAGGATGAACCCCGGCGCTGTCCTTCTTCCAGTACGGATACGGCCAGCGAGCACTCTGCAGACGAGAATGACAAGGGGGCCGGAGACGTGTGGGTGATGCCCCCCAGCGGATACGACCTGCGCCAGTTGCGCTCCCAGCGGGTGCTGGCTCAGCGAGAAGGACTCTTCCAGCCAGCCGTTGTGAAGCAGGTCAGGCGAGGGCAGGACTTGGGGGTGCAGTTTGTGGGGGACCGTGTCACAGCATATTATGAAGGGGCATTGGGGTCTGGCACTGTGGACGTTGTTCTGGATGCTACCCCTCCACCTGGGGCCTTGACTGTGGGCACCCCTGTCTGTGCTTGTGTGGACCCTGAGGAGACGGCTTATCAGGAGGGCACCGTGGTGGAAGTCAGTGCCAAGCCTGCTTCCTACAAAGTGCGGTTTGCCCATCCTGTGGTTCTCCCTGGGGCTGCCAGCGCTGCCCGCAAAGACTCTGCCTGGGTGCCCCGCTCTGCTCTGCGCCTTCTGCGCTCCCCGTGGCATTGTGACCATCCTTCTGAAGACAACAGGCCCCCCGAAAAAACGCCTCCGTTGCCAGAGCCAGAGGAAGCTGCTCTGGCCCTCCCGTGCCCTGAGCCCAAGCAGCCCGAAGATGCTGAAGTCTCTAAGATCAGCGCTGGGGTGCGGGCAGAGGAGAAGTCTGTGGTGGTGCCACCCCAGATCCTCTCCCCCCCGAAGTCACCCGCCTTCCCTCGCCTTCCCGAGCAGCGATCGCCCTTGTTGAGCCCAGAAGCGAGTGGAAGCCGCAGCAGCAGCGTGATGTCCGTGGACAAGTGCAGCACGCCAGGGTCCTCTCGCTCCCGTACGCCCCTCACCGCCGCCCAGCAGAAGTACAAGAAAGGGGACGTGGTGTGCACCCCCAACGGCATCCGCAAGAAGTTCAACGGGAAGCAGTGGCGGCGGCTCTGCTCGCGGGACGGCTGCATGAAGGAGTCTCAGCGGCGGGGCTATTGCTCGCGCCACCTCTCCATGCGCACCAAGGAAATGGAAAGCCTCTCGGAAGGCCGAGGCAGCGGTTTGCGGGAGGGCAGTGCCGAGTTTGACTGGGACGAGACTTCACGGGACAGCGAGGCCAGTAGCGCTCGAGGAGACTCACGGCCTCGCCTGGTGGCCCCTGCTGATTTGTCGCGCTTTGAGTTTGACGAGTGCGAAGCGGCCGTCATGCTGGTGTCCCTGGGCAGCTCCCGTTCAGGCACCCCTTCTTTCTCGCCTGTCTCCAACCAGTCCCCCTTCTCACCTGCCCCCTCCCCCTCCCCCTCCCCTCTTTTTGGCTTCCGTCCAGCCAACTTCAGCCCCATCAATGCCTCACCTGTAATCCAGCGGGCCGCTGCTCGCAGCCGCCATGTGAGTGCCAGCACCCCAAAGGGGGTCGGGGGTGCGGTGCTGAGCCCTGAGATGTTGCATCACGCCACCTCCCGGGAGCGCCATCATTCAGGCATCAGCTTTCAGACCAACCTTACCTTCACGGTGCCAATGAGCCCCAGTAAACGGAAAGCCGAGTCGCACCACAGTAGTACCAGCTCAGCAGCTGACTTCCACAAGAATGACAGTCTCGACTCAGGAGTAGAGTCCATTTCCCACACCCCTACCCCTTCGACCCCTGCTGGCTTCCGGGCTGTGTCGCCTGCGGGAGCGGGGCCCTTTTCCTCGCGCTCTCAGCAGGCCTCTCCGCTCTTGCTGGTGCCCCCGCCAGCTGGACTGACCTCCGATCCTAGCCCCACCGTGAGGAGGGTGCCTGCCGTGCAGAGGGACTCTCCGGTTATTGTGCGCAACCCAGATGTGCCGTTGCCCTCCAAGTTCACTGAGAAGCCCCTGGAGGGGCGAGTGGGCAGTCCAAGGATGGGGAAAGCTGGCTCCAAGGAACACTTGCCAGGGAAAGGGCAGTTGCAAATGCCAGTGCCCATTAATGTGGGGCGAACTCTGCCTTCCAGCCAGCCTAGTGTGGTATCTGCCCCTGAACAAGCCCCACCTATTTTCAGTGTGTCCTCCCCCTTTCAGCCTGTTGCCTTCCACCCCTCCCCAGCTGCCCTCCTGCCTCTCCTTGTCCCTGGAGAGTATACCAGCCACCCTGCTCCCAAGAAGGAGATTATCATGGGACGACCTGGCACAGGTAAGATGTGTTGATTACTGTGATTCTGCTGGGTTTTGTCTTTTGGTGTAGCTTTCGCCTCTCTGTGTTTATTTCACTTTTTCCATCCCTCCGGGCCCAAAATAGAACAAACGGTGTTAAAGCAAAACAGCAGAGTGGCTCGGGGGCAAGGAGTGGGGCCGGTGGGTGGGGGAAGCTTGCAGGAGTCACAGTGCACATGTCTCTTAGTTTCAATATTCTATTTCCAGTATTTGGAGCCATTCTGACAACAGCTTTCTTCTTGGCATAAGGCTTGTTGAAAGAGCTTGTGCAAGCCATATCTTGCTTGGGTAGTCATAGGTGACCAGGAATACATGCTGGCAAATGAGTGGGATGGTGTAATGTAAGTGGTGTGCAATGCTGCACTGATTCTTTGCACAACCCAGAAACAAGCAGGCTGCTCCAGGAGGGAACCCTCTTTTCTGTAACCAAAGTAGAACTGCAGTTCTGTATTCCTTCTCTATCAGGCCCAGCAGGCGATTAATCTTTTTTTTTTCAGGCTGGTTTTGTGTAAGAGCGAGTCTTGCTCACTGTATTCCTTAGTGGATGTGATCTCGGAGGCCTGTTTGTAAAATGTACTCGTCTCTGAAATCTTGATACACAGCTTTGGGCAATCCTTTTGTTTTTCTTTTTTTGTAAGCTATCATTCTCCATCAAGGTGGTTGTGAGGATAAGTGCATTAACAGTAGTAAAAGCTGGAAAAAAATGGGATTTCTCTTCAAAAACCTGGGAGTCTGGGGGGTACACGATGGTTGCTGCACCCAGCAGAAGTTGTGCTGCTAACATGATTTGTTGGGAGGTAGTTTTTCAACTTTTCCTTCCTCCATCCTATGGAAAAAGGGAAGAACAGGTACAGGAGAGAATGCAATATATCCATGAATGGTAAATGATTTTTAAGTTACCAGATTCCATTCTCTTGAGAGTCCCTCTGTAATCTATCATCTTGCTTCTGACAGTGGGCTTCCAGATGCTTCCAGGAAGCTGAGTGTGAAGTCTTCTCTCTGTTGCTCTAGCAGCTGGAGATTCCATGTACCTCTTGTGCAGAATAGTCTTTCACGAATTTCGGTCGTGGTTTCATAACATCCAGCCACTAAGTTGGTGTGCTTTTACATGATGGGTGCTAAATATTGCCTTTTAGTGAGAGAGATTTAAACCTGAGTTTAAATCTCCTGCCAGGGTTACCCTTGCCTTGGACTGGCTCACATCCAAGTTCCTGAATACTGTAAACCCATTTGATAGGTGTCGCATTGGAGTCGGTCTGTGCAGGGTGCCCAAAGCTGAACTGGAATTTCATCTTCAGTTTCCTAGATCATGATTGAAAGTAGGACCAAACAGGTCCTCTCTGCCTTTCAAAGGTGACAGATGCAAATTTTCCGAATTCCAGTCCGAAGATTTGAGGATGCAGTACAGTATATGAGATGCGGGAAATTAGTATTTTGGGATATTTTTGTTAATTTTCCAGGTTGAGTTGCTTGTTTCTATATTTACGCTTGAAGGAGAACAGAGTGATAACAGATGGCAGTTAGGTGTATAGACATTCTGGGGGTCCCCGTAGCCATTTTCATAGTTCCAATTAGGCAGCAAAGTGAAGAGAGCATCCATGCACAGCTAGTAAGTGTTTGGCTGGTTAGTCATGGGCCAGAGAAACCCATTTTATTGGTATTTGTTGAAGGTTGATATTGAAGACCTGTAGATAGCAATTCGCCAGTGGTGAAGGGGAATTGTCTTTGGGCAGGAAAGCATTTATAAAGTGAAAGGCAGTTGGATCTTTTAGAATTTCTTCCAGGCCGTTCATAGGGTAGCTGGCCAATAACTTATTGTGCCTTATCCAGCACAGAGATGTTGGGTCAATACGGTGCTCACAGATATTCAGAAACCTTGGCATTTAGAACTTGATCTTGTAACACAGTGAAAGGTGTTATATGTGTGTATGTGTGGGTGTCTCATGTGGGATTTCCAAATAGAGCTAAGATCCTGTGGGACTTCCAGATCCAGACGGACAGGCAGCTACTGGCCAATCAACCAGACATCGTGGTAGTAGACAAGGACCAGAAGACAGCGGGGGTGATAGATGTAGCGGTGCCAAGTGACAGCAACATCAGGAAGGAGGAGTATGAGAAGCTGGAGAAGTACCAGAGCCTGAAGGAGGAACTAGAGAGGTTGTGGAAAGTCAAGGCCAAAGTGGTCCCAGTGGGGATAGGAGCACTCGGGGCTGTGACTCCTAAGCTGGGAGAGGGGCTCCAACAGATCCCAGGAGCAACATCTGAGCTCTCTGTCCAGAAGAGTGCAGTGCTAGGAACAGCTCAGAAACTCTGCAGAACCCTCAAACTCCCAGGCCTCTGGCCGAGGACCCGAGATTGAGGAAGACACATACCACCCATAGGGGATTTTTTTCATTCTCTCTCTCTCTCTCTCTCTCTCTCTCTCTCACACACACACACACACACACACACACACACACACACATGTATGTATATGAAAAAATCCCCTCTCACATCTGTGGGTGGTACATGTCTTCCTCAATCTTGGGTCCTCTACCAGAGGCCTGGGAGTTTGAGGGTTCTGCACAGTATCTTAGCTGTTCCTAATTCTCTCTCTCTCTCTCTCTCTCACACACACACACACACACACACACGTGCACGCACATACATACATACATACATACATAAATAAAACACAGCTTTGCCAATTTGGTGTAGAGGTTAAGGCAGCAGGCTAGAAATTAGGAGACAGTGAGTTCTAGTCTCACCTTAGGCACAAAGCCACCTGGGTGACCTTGGGCCAGTCCCTCTCTGCCGCAGGAAGAAGAAGGCAATGGCAAGCCACTTCTGAAATCTTGCCAAGAAAACTGCAGGGGGTAGTCCAGTTGCCAAGAGTCAACACTGACTTGAAGGCGCGCACACACCCACACAGAAGGTGAGCAGGACTGCAACTCTTTGATACTTACTGGAAGTCATATTAAGTTGTGATGCAATCTGTTGGAGGAGACTAGATTGGAGAAAAGCAGCAGTATAAAGTGCTGCTCTAGAATGACTGGTACTTTGACCTGCCTCCTGTTACAGCAAGGGAAGACTATTGTATCCTTTGCTGGTGGGTTCCCAATCCCCCCGCTTTTTTGCAGCATCTGGAGTCTTTTCTGACTACTATTGTAAAAATTAGTGGTATAATTTCCCACCCTCTCGAGGCAGGAAATATATGAATAATGTAAGCATTCAAACAATAGGCTTACCATAGTTTAAAAGTTTAAAAGACTAAAAAAAAACCCTGAAAGAAAAATAACCAAAAAAGCCAGCCCTACCAACATGTGTTACACACCCCCGTCCGTTGCAACCCTTCAGTTCCCAAACGTTTCATGTGATTCCTGGAGATCGGAAGCTTGCCCTCTTCTGCATGGGTCCCTCATTTTGAAAAAAAGTATCATTAAATCATCAATTAAAAGACCAGAACTAAGAGATGAATGTATATATTACTTTTTATTGGAGAAAGAGGACATGTCCACCTATCTGCATGCGGGTGTGTGCATGACGTGATGACATATGGGTTCATTGCAGTACATTTATCTATCCAAGCATCTGCGGGAACAACATGATACTTGAATCTGGCAGCAGCATAATAGTACGGCTTCCTGTAAGCGCTGGATATTAAAGATACCATTCTGGTATTGCCTTTTTTTTTTATCAGTGTACGTGGGTTGCTGCATCTGAGTGTAAGCCAGCTGGAGCATCATATAGAACATGTGACTGTGCCCGGAGTGGTGCAATGAGGCACTGTTTATATGGCCAAGTGTTTCTGAGCTCACCTTTTTTTTCCTCTCCTTCACCCAGTGCCCCTCCATGGCTTACAGCTACCTCCCCATTCCTAGTTCAGAGTCAAAACAAAACCTGTTTGCCAGCTCTGATGGAGAGAGGAAGAGAGAGTAGTTTCACATTTTAGATGGACATAAATGATAACCCCACATTCTGGACCTTAGTACCTTCCGTGTGGTAGAACCGTGGCTGGGGACGCTAGGAGCTATAGCCCACTCGTGTGGATGCTCTAAGTCAGAAAAGGCTGCCGTGGTCCCTTACGGACTACTGAAATAAAATGGAATTTGCTAATGCTGCTAAGCACTTATTTTGGAAAGCCTGTTGTTTCTTGCAGAAAAAGATAAGCCACTGAAGAAAATAAAAATAAAATGAGCATTTCTAATGATGCACTTGGCTAGCCACCCTACGCATATAAAATGCTCCAAAGAAGCAAGAAGAAAGAATTCTGGAGTGAGCTGATTTATCTGTGATGGGCCCAGGCTAGCCCAGCTGTTGATGCTGTCCAGACATAGATGCTGTGGCTTGATCACATACCATTCTCCAGATGGTCATTTGGGAAGCCCCAAATGGTTGTGGAGCCCTAGATTTGGTCCTGAGACCCAGCCCTTGCTGAGCCTGTTCCTTCTCGACCCCTCTCCCTCAAGATGGGGCTGAGCATATTTCACGCTCCCAATCCCATTCAAAGTTCTTCATCTTAACAAACTTCACAACTCCCCTCGGATTTAAAGCACCATGTCCAGAGAGACTTTTTGGAATGGATTTGATGGCATTTTTGCCATTTATCTGGTTTCCTCACTCATGGATGTGTGCTCTTCAGGAACTCTGTGTTCAGGCATTTAATCAGAGGATTATTTGGGCCCTGGTAGTGAGGAGGTTGTATAACATTATGCTCCAAGGACATATTTTTGTTTGTGGGGGGGGAGTCTGTGATGTGCTCAGGGAAAGGAATATGTAGCTGGAGAGAAGCCTGCAAGCTAAGGAATCGTGTGGCATGTACTTCTCTGATTCCTGAGGTTGGGCTGCAGTTCTCCCTTCAGCATCACTTATGCAGGTTGCGGTCTCTCGGCAACTGGTAACCAAGACTACCGTCTCCCTGCTGCTTGGAGCCCCGTCTCTATTTATATCATCAATGGGAGGGACCTGATCCAGATTTGGGGGGGGTGGCATGGCGTATTGGTGCATGTGGCTTCAGGCCATGGAAGGGTTTGATTTTGGGAAGCCACTTCAAGGGCGCCAGCTCACATGTCCACATCCTCACGTGGAATGGACTTTAGCGTCCATAACAAAGATGCCCTTGGTGTGTGCTCTGTCCCGCTGGGAACGTGCACGCATTTTTGCCTGGGTATATTTCTCACGGGTCCTCACGTGGCACTTTTGTGAAGTGACTCAAGTAAAGCTCTTGTGGTTTCTGTTTGTATCCTGATTTAGTGTTCCCAGCTGGAATTCCATGCCATGTATGACAGTCCCAGTTACAGGAATAACCAGGAAAGCCATAGTAAGGAGACCACATACTGTGATACTTGAGTTTTTAAAATGTTAAATGTACTAAAGTTATGTCTTTCTGTTTCCCCCAGTGCCTTATTTTGCTTTCATGCTTCCTTTTCAGTTTTTAATTTGGCTCAAAAGTGGGAAGTGAGCGGGACTGTATGGTTTTGGAAGAAGCCTGGGATCAAGCTGCCATGTAAGGCTACAAAACAAGGGCACAATGTTTAGACCAGTGTTTCTCCACCTTGCCAAGTTTAAGGTGGGTGGACTTCAACTCCCAGAATTCCCCAGCCAGCTGTGCTGGCTGGGGAATTCTGGGAGTTGAAATCCACCCCTCTTAAACTCACCAAGGTGGAGAAACACTGGTTTAGACAATCTGAAGAGAAAAGCAGAGGGTGAAGTAACAGATAAATACTGTTTGGACATGATGTTAAATCAAAATTCTTTAGAAATCTTACTTCCCAGGATCATGTAAGCCTGTTAGTGCAAGCAATTTGGTTTTTTCTGACAGCAGCAGGCCTCTGATTTCGTCTTATCTCTGAAGTCTCTGGTTTTGTTCTTTCCTGGCAAGTGAAAATCATAAGAATAAATCTTGCTTTGTGCCCACTGGCTTGTTAATAGAGCAATAAGCCAGCAGTCCCAGTTCACTTGTAACCGTAAACCAGGGCTGGGCAACATTTTTAAGGTCAAGAGCCACACTTGACCTTTAAATGGCTTGCCAGGGGTCACCCTCCCAAAAAATAGATGGGGCTAGGACGAAAGCTAAATTTAACTGCATTTTAATTAAATTCAGCTCATTAAATAGTGTGATTATTCTCCATTTATTTAGCAATTTTCTCCTACTGTCCCCCTGAAGAGGGAAACCTTTAGAGGGGCCATAGGTTGCTCCTCCCCCACTTGAAATCAAACTATGGCTAGAAGTTTCCTAGCTTGCTTAGCTATTCCCACTCATGGGAGGAGTTTATCCTGAGCGATCTAACAGGATCCCTTCATGTAGTTGCTGGTTCCTGATAAGGTTAGTTTTGTTTTAAGGTAAGGTTTAGTTTTGCTTGATGCCATTGGAACGCCAGTAAACTTATTTGCCATACATAGGACTTCATCTTTCGATTGCTACAAGCGAACAGGTATATGAACCTGTTCCCAGAAAGCATACTTGCATTTGGGATGCGAAACTCCGCTGCTGCTGCTGCGGCCGCGGCGCAGAAATCCAGACAGGGATAGAGTGGGGCAAAACAAACGTGCAGTTTTTTAATGCAAAATTTCTTCCTGACATCATTGGACTTGGCAGCATGTCCCAGCGGTATTTTTATCCTTTGACATCTTTGTAACATTTCTATGCAGAAATATTTCCCCTTCTTATTTCCAGATATATTTTGGTAACCTTGCTAAGTTGCTAAGCCTCTGGGAAGGCAGAATGGGAACGGAGGAGGATTTGTGTCTTTATTTTTGAGCAGGGGCCTTCTTACTGATTACAGGAGTATCTCCAAAAAGCAAAACTTGCATTTTATTTAAGAAAATTTGTGTGTGTGTGTGAGAGAGAGAATGAGAGAGAGAGAGAGAGAAAGAGAGAGAACTTGTGTTCATGTGACTAAAATTCAGAAGACTTTGGAATCACTCCAGGTATATTGCCTGGAACTTCTCTGAAGGGAGGATAGGTTACATAAATAATAGGCATGAGACTGAAATAATGAATGAACGATGACACTGTAACCAACCACTTTTGGTCACACTGGTTAGACTGGGGATGGGCTCTGTCAGTTTGCCAGCTGCCTGTGACACTTCCAGTTGCAGTTTGGCAGCCTTTGCACATAGCTCCAGCTAAGATCAGCTAGAAGATGAATTCAGTTCCCCCCGGCTTTGCCTGATTCATGCCTTACTGCTTTTGCCATCTGACGTCGAGCATCTCCGGACACAACTCCGTGAAGGCTCCTTCCTTATCCTGGGGCAGTGCTTTTCTCTGCAGAAAAGGGCAGTCCCTTCTCCTTTAAACCATTTAGGAGATGCAAACCTTGATAACAAAATAAGCTGGTTTCTCTTCTCTGGGAGGCACATGTTAGAGTGTGAGTACAGCAGGAAGGTCTGCCATGTTTTGTTGTGGGGGTGATTCTTCCCATAAATCCCCTGAGAACACATGGGGGTCCTGTGCACAGCAAGTTCTGAGAGACTATATAGGGTGTCCTGCCATATACAGATACATTATCCTGCAGGCTTCTCTGTTGCGTGGATGGGGTATGATTGTGTGACCATCTTGCAAGAAGGAGAAGGAAGTTTGGGTTGCCATGAGTTGTCTGCATGTGGGTAGATGTACCTTGTGGAGCAGGAGAGTGTGGGTGTTGTTTTTTGTACATAGTTGTCATTCCCCCCCCAAGTCGTGTCCACTCTCCCTCACCGTGCCCTGCGATAGTACAGTGCGTGCTGGGAGTGGTGTGTTTGTGTCTTCTCCCCCCCCCCCACTTAACAATGGGATCCTCGCCCAGGCCTGGCCTGGCCTGGCCCAGCGCCCAGATGTAGTGTGCGTACGTGGGGGTGTTCCCGTGTGTCTCCTCACTTCACCTCATTGCCTATTGGCTGCCTGCTGGGGGCTGGAGGCTGGCTGCATCCCACCCACCCCCAGACATGAGCAGAAGCAGCATTGAGTCAGGCCTGTGGAGGACGAGACTGTGATGCTAAGGGAGGAGGCGACGTGAGTCATAGAGAGAGCAACATGAAGTGGAGGCAGCTTCTCTGGAAAAGGAGGTGGGGGGGCACATATCACACGAGGACATTCAGACATTCAGACATTCAGATTCACCACCATTCCCCCATGCACACACTTCTCTTTCTTACCACCCTGCCCCAGGGAGGAGAGATTATCCCAGGAATGCATCTGTGCTGCAAGCTTTTAATCCCCAGCTGGGCTGCCTGCCAGCAGAAACCGCTTTACAAGAGAGCAAGAAATAGGAGTGACTTTCATATGAGTGTGCACACATGACGGGGTTCCCATTTCAGGGTCTCTCCCTTCCTTTGCACACCCTGTCGAGCTTAGCTATCTGCGCCCAAGCAGGCTGTAAAGTAAGGATGGTGGCCTGCAGGTGTGTGTACAGCCAGCCAGGCGCGCCATAGCAAGTACAGGCAGGGATCCCTGCAGCTTTGGGTGTCAGCTGATCTGATGACCCAATCTCAATAGTACAACACAGAAGGGTAAAGGTGAACTAGCTTTTATTCAGATGTGTTATCAGCTGGCAGCGAGTCAGAACGCTCCTTTGCACACATGCACACAGAAAGAGGGAAGGAGTGCATTGGGGACTACTGCTTGTATGCTCTCCACGCCATCCAGTGACCCCCCCTCCCAGCACTTTCCTCAGCTGGCTGGACCCGGGGGGGCAATGCTCTTCCGGTCAGATAAAGTCTTGGAAGTTGCATCTGCTGAACGTGGTCTCGGTGGTCAGGGTAACCTGTGATAGGTCTTAGGGTGCCTTTGCATGTAGTGCAGATCCAGGCTGTTTGGGTTCCTTTATGTTACGCGTGCTGGGCCACGCAGAGAGAGTTGATCAGGCCACCAGTTTAAGCGCGCCGTGTGAACCTGTTTCCAGTGCTCGCTTTAATCCCATCCTCGCTCTAATTCATCCCCTCCAGTTCTGCTTTTCTGCATCTTCTTCTGTTTTTCACCAACATCTCCCCACTTCATTTGTCTCCTTTCTCTTGCCCCTCGTCTTATCCTGCTTTGCCCCTTCCTGTTCGCCCCTCCATAGCTCGCTCTCCTCTTTGCAGCCCCTCCTTCCTTCCCACGTTTCCCCTTTTCTTGGCCCCCCTTTTTATTTTTGCTGTCAAGCGCCCCACTACCCCCAAGACCCTCCTTTCCCTCTCACCTTAGCCACATCCCTCTCCCGCCCCCCCCGCACTCCCGGGCGTCGTCTTTCCCTCACCCCCCCGCCTTCCCCCGGGCGTGGTCTCTCCCTCTTCCAGGGTTCTGACAAGCGAGCCCGAGGCGGTAGAGTAGAAAAGGCGAGGAGGGGGGAAGCTGGAGTAAACCGCAGCCAATAGGCATCTCTTTGGCCCCGTGATCCGTTCTTATTTTGCATATGACTGACATTCCAGCGGCGGCCAATGGGAGGTCGCCTTGTGCGTGTGTGACTGGAGAGAAAAGAGAGGGGGCTCATTTGCATGTGAATGACCCGGCGTGAAGGCAGCCAATGGCATACGGAGGGCTAATTGGGCATGCGTGACGGGGCTCTCGGTGCGCGCGCGCTTGTGAGTGTGTGTGAGTGTGAGAGAGAGAGAGAGGGCGCGCGAGCGAGCGAGCGAAGGGAGGGGTGAGGTTCGGGCGGGGGGCCGCCCTTTTTCGTAGCCCAGAGCGGCTGGGAAAGGAGAGGAGGAGGAGGAAGAAGGAAGGCGGGAGAGGCAGTGAATGGTGTTTGGTTACAACCGGAGGGACGGCGCGACAGGCGGAGCGGCAGCGACAGCCTCCTCGCCTCTCCTCTCCCCCCTCCTCCGCCGAGAGGCGCCGCGACCAGCAACCGCCCGCCCGCCTGTCGCCGATAGCCGCGACAGCCCAGCGAAGAGGAAGCGGAGGGGCGGCGGAGGGACGGAACAGCCGGACAACTTGGAGCCCTCGCCCTCCCCCTTCCCTCTCTTTCTCTCTCCCACAGCCCCCCCCCCGCTTTCCTCCCTTTCCCTGCGCGCACCCTTTAATCCTGCCAGGCTACAGTCGCTGCTGCTGGCGGGGGGACGGAACAGGCGGACAAGCGGCGGCGGTTCCCTCTGCCTCTGCTCTTCTACTTAGCCACCCCCTTTTCCCACTTTCTTTTCTGGGGGGCCTTTCTTCGGCCAAAATAGGGGTGGACGAAGAGGAGGGGGCGCTGGACAGTTCTTTGCACAGACTGGTGCACCCCTCCGACCTTTGAAAACTTGCGCTGCCTGTGTGCCCCCTCCCCTCCTCTTTTGCACACACTGGCGCACACAGACATCCTTGCACAACTACCTCATCTTTCTTCATCTCCTTCTCCCAAATATGCCTTTTAACTTACCCCACGCTGACTGCCAGGCTGAGTCCGAGATGCGCTCCACCTGTGAGGAGGATTGGAACAGGCTGTAGAAGACTGTTGCCTCTCCGGCTGTTTTATTGCATGATGGTGGCCGGTCTTTAGAGGGTTGACCTCCAGCTGGCCTGCTTTCCACATGGAACCAGATAAAGTGTTCCCCTGGCCCCGAGGAGTACCAGCTTGCTGACCTCGCAGTACACCTTCAACCTGCATCGAAGCTGCAGTTTACTGGGCCACACCTCCTCCATCCTGGGGAGGGAGAGTGGGGAGAATGGTCTCCAGACAGGTTCGCTGAGAGACGTCAACGGCATCTTGCGCCTTGCGATGTTTTCCACAGAAAGACCCCCAGCAACTTTACCCCCTTTGCCACACAGGGGGTTAGGCATGTTCGGTCAGTGCATTGTGGGTATATGTGTGTGCATGGAGAGGTGTGAGGCACGGTGCAGAGCAATTCCTGTATTGCGCTCTATCTTGATGAAATGATGAGTGGTGTGAAGGTTATAAGAGACCCTAACCCCAAATGGGATGACCTTTAACCTTTGTTGTGTCAGGACATGGCTTGTCTGCTATTTATTGCGCTGATGATAAGGTTTGAGTTCTGTGGAATGGAAGAAGCTGGAGTTGGGGAATTAGCTTCAAAATATCCTTAAAGGTCTCTGAAAAGCTTAATAAACATACAGTGGGATTCAAGTCTTTCCAATTCATCCACTGAAGACAAGGAGCAAGCATTGGATGTAAGGTTTCTGATTATTTTATTTTTGCTGTCCCGTGATGTATGTAGGGATCCTGTTACCCAGAAATTTAGCAGATGAACTTTTTCTAGAGAGGAGATGTGGTGATCAACAGAAGTTACTAAATTTCAGTGGTTCAAGATGGTGTTAAAAGCGCAGTGGGTGAAATAAAGTGACAGTTCTGTTAGAATGTGCACATGGCCATTAGAAGTCCCTCCTCGTGGATGTGATGAGAAGTGGCAGGACAAGGCCAGCACAAATGCACACAGTACTTTTGATTTGGTTTTGTACAGTTTATTTGCATGTGATATTAGATGATGTTTATAGAAGCAAGCATATCTATAGGTGTATCTTGCAACCATATTGTGGTTGCAGAATACACTTATGGCTATGTAATTGATGGCAAAAGTGGGATTTGAATCCGAGCAGAACTTTTAGACCATTGCCCCGTGTATACAGTATTTGTAAACTCGGGATTGTTCTGCTGACCAGAGGTAGAACAGCGTATTACTATACACCAGGACTCTTAAATCCTGTGTTCAGGTTGTTGTATAGCTTCAGACTAGTCCCCGCGTGTGCTGAACTTTCTTTGTCACATGCTTTGGTAGTTTTTTTTCGCTTGATGTGGCTTCAATCTCAGAAGCTGAATCTTAATCTTTGCTTGGAGGTAGTGCTGGGATGGTGGATGGCCTCTGGTGGTTATATTTAAGATTCTTGTTTCTTGGGGGGGGTGTCTTAATGTTTCTTGTCCTTGTTTCTACTCTCCCCCTTCCTTCCCCCTTTAATTCTTCCTCCTCCTGCAGAGGGATGTGGTCACCAGCTGGAGGACAGGAAGCCACTGAGCCAGCGCTTCCCGGCAGAGTCCAACCACGATGCACTCAGTGCTTTTAATAATTGAGTTAACTTTACACGCAAGTGCAGGGGGGAGGGGGAGAAATGTAGCTGATCCATTAGGGACTATAAGGAAGGGAAGAAGAATGATGGGGAAAGAGGCATTTGTTTGGTAGGCAATGTGCTGTTGGAACAGGCCTGTCTCTTCTCTCTGGGAGCAAAGTCAAGTCCTCCCCCCACCATTTAATCGCTAATTTAAACATTTTTGTTTTAAGCAAGTACTTAAAAGTGCTTTTAACCCTCTCCCCCAATAAACAAATTATAGATAGAATCAAAGAAGTAGCAAAGGTGATCTAAGACCCTTCAGTGATCAAGCTGCTTAGTTATGTATCTCAGTGTTGTCTGCTCTGACTGACAGCAGTTCTTCAAGAAGCTTGGTGGAAATCTGCTCCATAATCTCTTTCATGATCTTTTGAATGGAATGGAGGTGCATGCCTATATGCATGCAAAGTAGTTTTGGTTTGTTTCTGAACCTTACTGTTACTGAAATGCTAAGGACAGAGGTGTTCTAGAGCAGTGGAATCTAACCCTTCAACAGTATTCTCTCCCTAGACTGTAGCTAAAATCTGATTGTTTCAGTGTTGCTCAACCTACTTCATCCAGCTGTGGATGTTCCTTGTGATACTACATTATATTGTGATGGGATGATTGATATCAGTTGGGGTGCTTGCTCAAACTGAAAGCTATTATTGCTGCTGCTGATTGAAAGTCAGTACGGCTGATCTGCAAAGTCTACACTATAATCAGTGTTGAGTTAAGGGTTTGTTTGTTTTTTTGCAAACACTGCAGTCATGGTCTGTTGCCACAATGCAAAACTCTGGTCCATTCACACCTGTTGCTGCGTTAAATTGTAATTTCACAGTTATTGTATTGACAAGTAAACATCACTTACATTTGGAGTTATTGGCAATTAGATGTTACTGTGAAATGTGGTTTTGGGGTGTTGTAAATTGTGTGTATATATACGCGGGCTTGTATATTTGTCCCTTTCCTCTGCATTAGCCTTTTCCTGGATACCCCAAGAAGGAAGTATTGCTTAGTTTGATAGGGGCAGCAGGAAGTGATGGGAGGGCGAGAGAATGCAGCAGGCCACAACATTCTTCGTTTTAGCTCTAAATTGCCTATAAGTAGGATCTGACCACTTTGTCTACCCAGCAGAGGCCCATGAACCCACCATACAGAGCGATGTAGTGGTAGACTGTTCTGGGTAATGTTTAGCTATCTTTGCCCTGCTCAGCTTGAGCTCCTGGGGATGCTCCCAAGCTTTCTAGATGGGATGAAGCCAAACGGCCTGGCTGCCCCAGTGAGCGTGGGAGTCTGAGCGAGCGGGGCCCCTCAACCTCTCCCTCCCCTTCCCCTCCTGCAGCTGTAAAATTCCTTTGCCTGGCTTCCAGCTGGGAAGGGCGGAGGACGCCATGGTTGCTTCCTGGCAGGCGGAGGAGAAAACCTCCCCCTTGCCCCCCTCCTCAGGGACTGAAGTGACTGACTAGTGATAAGGCATGGCACAAATTGTGACTATTGGGACTGAAAATTGTAGACAAAAACAAGGCATCTTTGCCAGGGAAAGGGAGGGAATTTTTAAAGGGAGAGAAAGCAATGTAGTTTGATTTCCCCAGTAACCCAACTCTGTCAGTTCTGGACTCCTGTTCTTTCCCATGCCATTGAACCTCACTCGGTTTTTTTCAGTTGCTGGTCTGAGTTGGCTGATGAAACACTTTTGTGTTTTTTTCTCCCCTCCTCCTTCCAGTGTGGACAAATGTGGAGCCGCGGTCTGTGGCAGTATTCCCATGGCACTCACTAGTGCCCTTCCTGGCTCCAAGCCAACCAGATTCCTCAGTGCAGCCCAGTGAAGGCCAGCAGCCTGTCAGTCATCCGTCCACATCCAATCAGAACAAAGGTAAGGTGGACGAAGGAAAGAAATGGAATATGTACAGATTTTCCCCTAAAGTCTCTGGGTAGGAAAGCAATCACTGAAGAGGACTGTCTGGGAATGAAGTGATGCCTTGCTGGCCCAAACTAGTAACGCAAAGTTTGCAATAACCCCTCTCCAATGAAATAGCCACTCATTCCCACTTTGGCATTTATGTTCTCAGAACCTCCCGAATCAGCTGCTGTAGCCCATGAACTCCCTGGGTTATCTTCAGAGGCTGACAGTGCAGGGAGGCCAACCTCCTCGCACCCTGATAGTCCCGCTCCAGTTCCCCAACCGTCTTCGGTGACTCCAGGAGGAGGCGGAGGTCCATCTCAGCATGATGATGACCTCCCAGGGCACCCACGCCTGGATAGCGAGACAGAGAGTGACCATGATGATGCGTGAGTTTTGTTGCTTTGAGTTGTTGTATCTTTCATTATGCTGCTCAGACACCAGCCATTTGTAGCTGCACTTTCTCCTGTTTGATTCACCACCCTATTGTATGGTTCATGTTTTGCACAATGATTGCATGGCAGATGCAGGACTTGCTTTTCTGCTGGATTCCAGGGTTGTGATGGGAAGTATAGTGGGAACTGGACGTGTAGCTGGAGGCAGTGACTTGAGGGGGTGAAATTGAGCAATACCTAGGGGAGAACACCTTTGGCAGGAGCCCACATAAGAAAAAGAAACAGGGATGAATGGGGGGTGTGGTCAAAAAAGGCCAGATGGTGATTGCGACAGTGAAATTGAACCCCCCCCCCTTTTTTTTTCATGTCCGGAAAGAAGGGAAGGAATGGGTGTGGTGCTAGAAGTGTTGAAGAATGCTGGGAGCCCCAGATGGTGGGAGGGCTCTGGAATAGGCAGCCGGAAATGCAGAAGCTGCCTTTGAGCCTTCACCTAATCTTTTCATATCTAGGTTCCTATCCATTTCATCTTCTGAGATCCCAATCCCACTACTGCCTGGCAAGCGGCGTACCCAGTCTTTGAGTGCGCTGCCGAAAGAGCGCGATTCTTCCTCTGAGAAGGATGGGCGGAGTCCAAACAAGGTGTGATGACTTTCCTGTTTTTTCCTTTTCCTTTCCATCTCCTGAATATGCTTAGTAAGGAGTATTCCAGGGAAGTCTTTTGCCTCCCTTCGCTTACTTGTGAAATGCTCCACCAAAAATTTGTCTGCCTTGGGGTAACATGACTATGGCACTTCCCTACATTCCCTCTTTCCTTTTTGGTAGAGAGAAAAAGATCACATTCGGCGGCCAATGAACGCTTTCATGATCTTCAGCAAGCGGCACCGGGCCCTTGTACACCAGCGGCACCCCAACCAAGATAACCGTACTGTCAGCAAGATATTGGGCGAGTGGTGGTACGCGTTAGGTGCCAAGGAGAAGCAGAAGTACCATGACTTGGCCTTCCAGGTACAGTCTCCTACAGAGCATTGGTCAGAAAATGAGGTTAAGAGTCAGAGCTCTATTTGGGCATGCCACTGTTTTATTAGCTCAGCTGGCATGGCTGAAGTAGTTAAGGGTCAATGTGGTCCAGTGTGCTGTCTCTGTATAATGGTATGTGGGAATGACCTTGGGAGATGGGGGGAAGAGATGTTGCCTAGGGAACTGTCAGATAAGAGAGGGCATAGCCCGCAGCAGCATAACGAGTGGAGAAAGAGGCTCAGAAGGGACTCTCCCTAACTTCTCAGGCTGTAAAGGAGACAGTGGGAGATTTGTCCTTTCAGACTTGCAAGGTTCTGTTAATGTAGCCTTACAGTAAAGTAGTATTAGCACATCTGATCATGTTTCCTGTCTGGTCTATCTGGGAAGGCTGACACTCTTAAGAGGGGCTAGTCTATTTCCAAGTGGAGGAGGAAATGTGGTGACATCCAGGACTGTGTGAAATACTCAAAGTGCAAAACGGGCATTTCAGCAGAACTAAATTCCCAGAGAATCCTGGGTTTTGTGTAATTTTAGAAGATGAGTTTTATTTCCGATGGGAGCCAAGATGTGCTTGAAAGTGTAGGTAAAGCCTAGTGAAATCTCAGAAGTCAAAGAATTGGCTAGAGAAGATCTCCAACTTTGACAAGCAGGGCTTCATTATCTTAAGACAGATTTAGATAGGAAGCTGGCTTCACTTGGTGCAGCTATGGAGATTGATAGAAATTATGCAGATATGCAGAATTAATAGAGGTTGTGATTTTATAGCATTTGAGAATCTTCCACAGTGTGGAATCTTTGCAGCTGTAGTAATGACTGGTTCCAGCTTAGCCCTCAGCATCTGGAATCTCTCTGTTTTCTGTCCCTCTCATTCTCCCCACCTCTCTCTCTCTTTTCACTGTTTTCTTCCCTCATCTTCTCCCACCTCCAAGGTGAAGGAAGCCCATTTCAAAGCACACCCTGACTGGAAGTGGTGTAACAAAGATCGGAAGAAGTCTAGTTCGGATGTGAAGCCTGCTGGACCAGGGGGGTGCCCCAAGGAGACACGTGAACGCAGCATGTCAGAGACAGGTCCTGCTGCTGTACCTGGAGGTGAGCTGCTTTGATGCCCCCTATTGTCCCTTGGTAAGGCTCCTCTAGGCCCTTCTTACTTTTTTCCCTCCTTTTTTTGATCAGGTACTTCTGAAATGCTACTGGGGCCAGATGGCAAGGTGGGGATCCTGGGATCTGGGCACATCCATGGGGAGCGAATCCTGCCCTCAGGGTCTGATGCACAGCGCCCACGGGCCTTCTCCCACAGCGGTGTGCATGGCATGGAGAGTGACCGGGACAACCAGGTGTTGCAAGAGCTTACCCAGGTAAGTCAACACAAGGTACCACAGGGCAACAGGAATCCAAGAAGCTTATGTGAAGGTTGGGCTATGCTCGCTTAGAATTCAGGAGAGCATCAGGCTTTGAACACCCTTGGCCTGCCATTGAGGGTAATGTTGCTTATTGCAAACACTGTGACTTTATTTCTGTCTGAGGTGGGAAAATATTCGGTGGTCAGGGTATTATCCTGGAGTAAAGAATTTCTCAGTGAGACTATGGATTTGACAGTGCTTCTAAGTTTTTGGAAAGTGAGATCTACAGTGGGTGGAACAATGATACAAGGAGGGTGGAGCCATACCATGCACACATGCAGAGTTGAATTTATCCTAGATTTTATAGATGGGCCTTTTCTTCTCTTTAAAGATCAGTATCTCTTACCTCAAAGTAGTAGGAAAGTATATCCCAACTTTTTCTAAGGTGATTGAAGAGGTTTCTGGAGGCTCAGAAAAAGGGGGTTTGAGGGATGCATGCTATCTTGGAATCCCAGGTTGTCCATCGTGATTTTATGTCCATCTATGGCCGCCCATTGTGTCCTCAGGTTGTATCCCACTACTGACATGCATCCCTCCCTCTCTCTCTTTCTTTCACTCCCATACACATACACATACATGAAATGGGAGGGTGCAACACAAAGGCAGTACGCTAAACTACACAAAAGACTGTCTTAGAAGTTCCTAAAGGATGCAACTTCTAAGCTCCTCTTAACATCATCTGATCAACTGCCTTTAAGGCACTTCTTTGTTTCCTTGGAGTGCCTTCCTTCAGCCAGTTTCAGTTGGAGCAGGTGGTCCTGTGGGTCCTCAGGTGCAAAGCCATGAAGGGCTTTACAGGTCATGACCAAGAGCTTGAATTGTACCTGGAAACTAATTGGCAACCGTTGTAAGACTTGGCAAATTGGTGTTCTGTGCTCCCAGTGCCAGAAGTGAGCATGTATGTACGCAGGCCCTTACAAGTTGCCTCTCCCTCCTCTAACAGATTACTATCTTGGTGTTTCAGATTTGCTCTGGGCAGTCTCCATATGCCAGTGGAAAGGGGCAGTATGGGGGGCTGGGCCCCTCAGGGTCCCCATTTGCGACTCCGGGTGAGGGTCCCCGTCATTCTCTGCACCCACATTCCTCCCGTGCCTCTCGTTCTCAACGCACAACCAGCGAGGACATGACCAGTGATGAGGAGCGCATGGTTATCTGTGAGGAGGAGGGTGACGATGACGTTATTGGTGAGGAACTCATACTGAAGCTGCTCTGAACTTTTCCCATATAAATGTTTCAGAAATGAATGGCTTTCTATTGCATGTCAAGGAGAATATTCCAGAAATAAACAGAAACCAGGAACATTTTGAGAGGATTTTCAAGAGTTTTAAGAAGTATTCCTTAAATCTCCATTAAACTCCCCAAATGCAATAAAACAATCCAAAGATTTAACCGTACCCTTTTTGACTTACCCATTCTGACGAGGCTCTGGAGGCAATGAAAGGGATGCTGGTGGGCCACCCTCACCTTTCCTGTCTTACATTATGAATAGCTGATTTCTGCAAACTTGCCCTCTCTAGAAGCTAAAAATTTAACTTCGCTAAATAAACAAGACAAGGGAGAAATGTGAAATAAATACTTGTAGATATAAGCTGAAGCACATCTTGGATTGCCTTGACTAAATAGTTTGATATTTACAAATGTTAGCTAGAAATTAAAAGGCACTTTTTTTTTTTTAGAAACAATATCCTCTCTGAGGAACATTTTCATTTTGGAACTGTTAAAGCTGAGCCAAACTTATTTCCGTGACTTTATTGTGTCAGCCATTTTCCTATAAAATAGCTGGGATTTTCAAACATTTTCCTGAGCGACTTTAACGGCTGCTGGTATAAAATAGAATAACCGGATTCCCCTTCATGGAATCACTTGTAGGAAATAGAAATTGGATATAAGGCAGCTCCCTACATTGAACTTATTTTCATTATGAAAAAAAATAATGTAGTTCAGCAGAAGTGCAAATATTTTTGTGGAGGAAATCCCAAGTTCAGTCAGTGGAGGCTGAGAAATCCTGAAGAATCATTGCTTGTCAGTACAGAAAGTAATGAGCTGTGCGCCAGTGCTCAGTTTGTGTGTAAGCAGTAAGAGTGGGAGAACCCACAATCCCTGGTTAGAAGCTCTGATTGTTTTCTCAGTAATCTTGAAAATTTGTCTGAATGCACTGTTTCAAAGCTAGGTGGTGGCCAGTGAGGAACCAGGCATTTCCACCTACCATTTTTGCCTCCTCCATTACACTGGTTTCTTGTGCCCCAGTTATTTGCTAACTATCACCTTCATTTCCTGTGATTATCCAGTTCTTTGGGTACTCAGTTCAGTTGAATACTCCTGTGCCCAAGGCCCCTGTTTATAAAGCTCTTCTAACATTTCTGATATGTGCACTTGGGCCCACATTCTTCCCCAGAAGCCCTGTTCTGTGGTGCTTGTCTTTGCAGTAAGCATATTTGCAGATCTGCAGTAATACTATCTCCTGGAGAGTAACCTCTCTGTCATCCTGGAGAGTGTTCATAGGGGAAGCGAGATGGGGAGACAGTATCTTGCTGACTCACTCACCTTGCTTTCCTCCTACAGCTGAGGATGGGTTCAATCCGGCTGATGTTGACTTGAAGTGCAAAGAGCGAGTGACGGACAGTGATAGTGAAGGATCATTAGGGGATGAATCCGACAGCAAGGTAAGTTGCAAGAGGCTACAAGAAAGGCTTTTAAGTGCACTGATAAGTACAGAAATGGGGGGTTCACAGCCACGTGGTATGAAAAGGCTGTTCTGACTAGGGAATTCTCTCTGTCTGTGTTCCCACGTATGTATAATGCTTGGAAACATTCACCCTTACATTAACCCTAGTGTTGTTCTCAAGCATGTGATATTGAGAAGGTCTTGTCTCAAATCATCTTGATGAGATTTGAACTGGGACCTGATCAGTTTTCAAGGCTGGTCTCCATCTTCGCCAGGACACTATGAAAATGGTTGCCTGAGACTCTTCCTCTTTTTAAGAGAGTTCCCATTTCCTTGTAGGACTTTGGACGAAAACTCTTTGCCCCAGTGATCCGCTCAGCAGCCCTGCCTCCTCCTTCTGCTCCCTTTGCCCCATGTCGTCCGCAACCTCCCCTGGACTTGGAGCCGCCACCGCCGCCACCGCCGCCACCACCTCACAGTCACGATGAGCAGCCCCCTTCTAAATCTTACAGTTCCTTCCAGATGTCCCCCAGCACCTTCAAGGCCCAAGACTCACATGGAGGTCTTCGTCCCCACAACACCCCAACCAAGCGGTTGGAGGCGCGCTTTGACCCAACAGCTGCCCCCTACAGGCGGAAGAGAGCAGACAGTGCAGGGAGTTCCCAGGGGCCTGCAGAGTCTGGAGCAGCTCCCCTCTCTGTCCCCGCCCACTCTGTCATCTCTCCGCCCGGCGGCGTGGTGCAAACTGTGGTGCTTCCTGATTCAACCCGTTTGTCCACTGGCACTGTGCTGGTGACAGCCCCCTCTATGAGCACCCCAAACATGGGGGTGATCGGCTACAGCGGGTCACCCAGCTTGGTCCGGACAGCATCCACTGTGGTAACCAACGTAGTCAAGCCAGTTAGTAGCACTCCTGTACCTATTGCCAGCAAACCTTTCCTGCGTGGATCGGGGGATGGGCTGCCACTGCTCAGTCCCCCACCCTCAGACGGCAACACAAAGCCAGAAGGAATTTCCGTAAGCCGACTCGGCCTGCTCTATGCCGATAAAAAGACTCCCCAGAGCTCTGGCATGGCTGGGATCCAAGCCACGTCTCCTCATTTAGTAGCTGGACCGCTTCTTGGCCAAGGCTTGGCTGCGGTGGGGAAGTGTCCCCCAAACCAAGGAAGTGTTGTGACCAATCTCCTTGTAGGAACTCAAGGTTATAGCCAAGCCAGCGGTGCCGGAGGAGCTGGCGTCCCAGTGACTGTTTTGCCACCTGGGGCCATTGCCCAGCAACAGTCTGTGCAGTTCATCACCCAGAATCCCCCTGGGCAGAATGGGCCCGTGCCCCTCAGCATCCTGCAGCCTCAAGGTATTCTGTCAGGGGCAGCAGGAAAGGGCGGGAGCATCACTCAGGTTCAGTACATCCTGCCTACGTTGCCTCAGCAGCTGCAGGTGGCAGGGGGGAAGATGCCGGCCGCAGCAGGCACTCCTGCGGCCGCCAGCATTCACTTCACTCTGCCTCCCCCCAATGGAAAAGTGATCACTGCCCCCCAAGCCATCCCCATCATCCAGCCCGCACCAGGAAGCAACAGCAGCAGCGTCACCGTCATGTCCTCGGCACCCAAAGGTAAGCTTCTTTAGACAACTTTTGTTAGAGATTACAACTTTTGGGCAACTTTTGTTAGAGATTACAACTGCTCTGTTATTAAGCATGTTTTTAAATAACTGCATAGAGTTAGAAGCATAGGCTACTGCCTGGGTTGTCCTGGGCAGTTGCTACATGGATAGAGAATACCTTGCTGATAAAGTTTTCCTTGTACCCAAATGAAACAGGGAGCCTTGAGTTTCTCCCCCGTCTTTGGGGAGTGAACACACCCGGAGTTAAATCTGTTTTGGAAGCACTGGACAGTTGCTTTCATGGGCCGATTATTCAGGCATAAGAAAAATGAGCCTGTGGTGTGGTCATAGTCTTTCTGCAGAACGTGGTGGCCTCTGTTTTGTCTGTGGAATCAGAATAGGTACAGCCAGGGAAAACCTAATTTTGCTGGTTGGCAAACCTTTTGTGAAAAAAATGACTGAAGAATTTTTCTCTGTTCCCAAATTGCACTCCCTCCATATTGTTTTGTTTGCTTGTTTTGTGTTTCTCTGGAGGCTAATTATTATATTGGTACGGAAAAGCAGCAGATACAGTAAATGCCCAGTTGGATAAAGCTAGCAAATATGGAGATAAAACTATAGCCTCGTCATAATTTCAGCTGCAATTATCTAACTGTTGGCTAATGGGCCAGATTGTAGTCTTTGAATCCGGGCAGCCCCAACAGAAGGTTGCTCACAGGTTTACTTCCAAGCAAAATATTAATGCTTTGAACTCGGTAAGGCTGTGGAACAACCTTGTTCTGCCAAACCTTTGATCTGAGTTCTTTGCTTTGTGGTGTCCATTTTGGGAGTAGGTTTTTTGTGGTGTGTTGTTTTTAATTGTCTTCTTCTTTTTACTTGTTTTACATCTTTACACTGTTGTATCCTGCCCAGAGTCTGCAAATTGGGGTGGGTTGAAAAAACAATAAAATAAGTAAATGTGCTCCTGGGAAATTGGGACAATTGATTCATCAGTGCCACCCCTAATCATGGCTTTCATATTTAGCAGAATATAATGAAAAAGCATATCTCCATAGGAAATTGAACACCTAAGTCAGTCTATCCCCTGATGGAAAGCCAAGTATTAGGTGTTTGTCTATTGGAGGGGCTCCTTAATGAGTCAAAAACACAGGAGGGAACAAGGAGATTAAATAGGGAGGCCCCACTCTAAATGCACAGGTGCTCCTAGTATTCAGTAAGTTGATGCATCCCTAACACCAGTTGTCACAGTTGCTGTGCCATCCCCAACCTCCCTTGACCCTTCTCTTTTTTTCTCTCTCTCCCCCCTCCCCGCAGTTCAGTCAGTGTCCCCAGTGCAGGCACCATCTCCTAGCAGTTCAGCCCACCTTGTCTCTGGGCAGGTGATGCCCCCCACAGGGCTACAGGTGCAAGGCAAAGTCTTGGTGCCTATGGCAGCCTCCCAGGTGACAGTGAGGACCACCTCAGCCACCCAGCTGCCTCTGGTTACTCCACCTTTCCCTGTCCCAGTGCAAAATGGGAGTCAGCCGGCAAGCAAGGTCAGTATCTGTAGAACAGGATGCCTTTGGGGTAAGGAGGGAGAAGAAGCGATGTGAAACAAAGTGAGGGTGATGAATAAACAGATCTGTGTGCTGCAAAGTATAGATTATGTGACTGGCCGAAATGGTGCAGAATGGGCATATATTGTGTGTTGTGCTGTATTTTAGACATGCAGGATCCGAAGTATGTTCCCTGTTCTAAAAGATAGGTGAGCGCCAGGTTCATGAGGGTGATAGACAAGCATAGGGGCAGTGAGGGTTTGGAACAATGTCCAGTGAAGGAGAATTTCTCAATAAATATATAGAGAACTGCAGCCTCAGAAATGTAATTCCCTTAAATTGTACTTAAGTTGTTTCTGAAAAGTTGGGGTGGGGAGGAGTTTGTGAAGACCAGGGGAAAAGAACGTGCATATTGCATACTAAATGAAAGAAAGCCTGATTGGAACAGAAGGAATCTCATACTGCAGAACACTAACACTAGCAGCTTCTTTGTATTTATACAAATTTATAACAACACTAGAATATCTTGAATATTTTTATATACCTAGGATATATCTGGGATCGTTTGAATTCTGTAGTTTATTTATGGGTGTGTATTTTGTGAGTCAGACAGCCATACAAATGATTTAAGTAAAACATACATGCATTTTGCACATTTGTCATTCTGCAAAATTAGATCTGGGAAAAGAAAAAAACACAAGGGGCAATCTGTTCCCCAGCCTGGTGTTCTCCAGATGTATTGGCCTACAAATCTGCACTGTTCCTAGTCATCATGGCTCAAACATTTGGAGGGCTCCCTTTTGGGAAAATCTATACCATTCATGACTGCTGTTAGAAGCCTGAGTGCCTCACTTCGCTTTGTTTCACTTTTTTAACAATAAATCTCTCATTCTCTGGACTGTGAAAAAGGGGGAAAAGAGATTTAGTAATGAAAAGATCTCTTTGGGCCTATCAAGTTTGTGGGATTCTTTGTCTCTTTGGAAGGTCTGAAACAATAAAGAGCTTCACAGTCCTTCATTGCTGCTGATCATCACCTCCAACCCCAGTTCACATTTCCTGCCCATTCATACTTCCTCTCTCTTCTTCCCTGTTGTAGTAAAGACTGAGGACCTGAGATGTGTGTTGTGCAGACTCAGTCATCTGTTTCCAAGTGTATTTGAATAATATCACTTACAAGTTTCTTTACAGCAGTGGTACAGAATGTGTAAATGATGTTGAGTCTGAGACTGTATTGGCTCAATTTTGTTTTTGCTCCTGGGGACAAAATGGCTTACATCCAGCCCAGGACTCCTGGTGTTCCTCCTGTCTGCTTGTGCCAACTGAGTCTTTCTGCTCTTTCAGATTATTCAGCTCACTCCAGTGCCAGTTGTCCAGCCTCAGTCCTCTTCACAGAGCAGTGGCACCTTGGTGCCCCCACTTAGCCCTGCTGCTCTTCAGGGCACCATGGCCACCGCTGTCATTGGTTCCCCAAGCCAAACCCAGAAAGTTCTGTTGCCCTCCTCCTCTACCAGGTATGGCTTTGCTGTGTTAGTTTAGAGTCACGGGGAACATACATGGCTGTAGCAGCCGCCATAAAATACCCCCTCTCTCTCTCTGCCCCAGGATCACCTATGTGCAGTCAGCAGCTGGGCATGCCCTGTCCCTGGGCACCTCAACTTCTCATACTCAACCCAGTGTCCCCCCAGCTGCTCCTGCCACCACCTACGTCCAGTCCCCAGTGGGACCTGCCCCCATGGCACTGGGTTTCACAGCTATTGGGCCACTGCTCTCGGGTAAGGCCGGGGGGGGCGAGCTGGGGGGGAGGGAGCAGGATGCCAGGCTTACAGACTGGTTGGCTGCCCGGGAGGGGGCGGTGTCTGAGGACAGAATGGTAATAGTGGAGAAAACTAACTCCAAAGGAGGTTGAGCTGAAGTGTGTGCTTGGTCTGTTTCCTTCAGGTCAGAATCCTCTGTTGACTTCAGGGCAAGTGGGAGTGTCCCCACTGCAGAGCCCTCAACTCCCAGTTTCCTGTGCTGGACAAGGGCAGGTCATTACTGCCGTCTACCCCACCCCCACAGGGACCAGTCCTGTTCAGTCTGCCAGTCACAGTGTGGTCTATTCAGTGGCAGCCACAGGCACTGCCACTGTCTCCTCTCCCACAGCTATCCTGCCCAAGGGGGGCAGCATCAGTCAGAGCTCTGGAAGTTCTAACCACGGCCTGATTTCCACAGGTATGGGATGTTAGATGGGGATCGGAGTCACAATGTGAAAGTGGTGGTAGTTGTCCCCCCGAGAGAAAACTAAGAGGGAATGAAGGCAGACTAGGAGGGAGGCAGGGACTAAAAAGAAATTTTTCTGAGACCTCAGGTGAAGCAGTCTGTTCCCTCAAAATTATATTCACCATTTAGCTTTGGCTGGTCATGAGGAAAAGGAAAGAGGTCAAAACCCTCTCCCCGATGTTGTAAATCTTCTTGAAGCCACATTGGTTCTGGTAATTCAGCAGATGTTACTGGGCTGTTTTCAAGCCAGGCTTCTCAACTGGTGCTCAATGCTGAGATAAAACCTAAAACTAGGTTAGCAGATACGGGGCAGCAAATTAGGTTAGCTGCCTAAATACATGATGCCCAAACAGATGAATCATATGATGATCAATACGATGGCCTGGTTCCTCCAGCAGGTTCCCACAACAAGCTGAACCCCAAAGTACCCAAGCTCATTTCAGCCTATCCTAGTCTGTTGTGTGACTCCAGGCAATAGTATGATTTCTTTGCATTTTATTATCTTGGAATAAGTGCAGCTCCTCAAATGGAACTGGGAAGGGGAAGATTAATGGGAGGGGGAATAATGGTAAACGGAAGGTGGATGTCTTTATGATTGTACCTAGGATGACGCTGCTGAACCTTTGTTGCACATCATCAGCTTTACCTTTTCTGTCCTTCCCTTTCAGCCACACAAGTAATTCCCTCAACAGCCATTCGACCTCAGCGCCCATCCCTCAAGCCTCCCCAGAAGGTGAAAGCCACCATTGCTAGCATCCCAGTGGGTTCCTATGAATCAGCCTCTTCGCCAGGCCCCGTTCGGCCTCCTGTGGGGCAGCAGCAGGACTCTGGGGGAGCGCGATACCACCGGGAGGCTGAAACCTTGGAACGGGCTTCACGGGAGACAGGACCCCAAGATAACCCCTCTCCCCCTGCGTGCCAGGGGGCCGAACAGAGTCCCGCCAAAGCCCAAGAGTTGAAGCGAGATTCCTGGGAGCCAGTATCACCCCCAGCATCCCAGCAGCCGCAAGGAACGGAGACAACGGCCACAGAAGTTGTCTGGAACCAGCGGGAGGCGGCAGCGGGGTCCAGTGAAGAGGGTGCTGCCCGTGACCCTCCACCAGCCTCTCTGTTAGGCAGCAAAGGGACAGAAACGGTATGAAAGCCAGGTGGTGCTGCCCTGCCTCTCCCCCTCTCCCTATAAGCCTTCCTTGTGGCTTCTGGCCGCCAGAGCCATGGCCTGCAGCGGCTTCGTGGGGCTTGCTGTGCACTTTGGGAAGGAGTGGCTAGACAGCCTTCTCCTTGGAGACTTGTAGCAGGAGCATCTTTTGGAGACTTTGGGCTTGTTTTAGATGGCTTTGGGTAGCTGGGTGTGAGCCTATTGACAGAGTGTGTTTGAACATTGCTTGTTTTGATTTGAGCAACGTGCCCTGGTCCGAATACCTTTCCTACCTACCCCTGCCTTTTCTTATCCAGCTTCTTAAAAGAAACAAAGAGGATCCTTCTGCTCGTGTCCCAGCAACATGCTGCTTCGTTCATCATTGTAGTTTGAACCACCTCTTCCAAGCTGCTCACTAGTATTCTGTCTGCCTCCTTGCCTAGGCCCCAAAATTCCCCAGCTCCCCTGACTGGAGAACAGCAGGTCCAGAGGGTCGTCCTGAGGGTTCAGCATCATCTACAGGTCCATCTTCCTCTTCTTCACTGAGTCCGATCCCATCAAACCCTGGAGAGGGCTCTAGGAGTGGAGCTTCAGCTCTGCCCCCAACAACAGCCCCTACAACCGAAGGGCTCGAGCCAAAGGAGGGTCCAGGTGGGAAGAAAGTGAAGGTCCGACCTCCACCCCTGAAGAAAACCTTTGATTCTGTTGACAAGTGAGTGATGGGGAGGCGACCGCTGACTGTGTCTGTGGCCAAAGTCCTAAAGATTCATATTATAGGATTGTATTCTTCAGAGGGGGAGTTCTTTGTGGTTTTATCATGGTGGCAATGCGCAGTAGTAGAAAAAGTGCCTGCAAAGACAGTTTCCCCATTTGTGACAGTCTCTCTTCTGTGGCCAGCTATACCAGCCTTTGGTTGTGTTCCAGGAGTACCCTCAGTTTAAATTCAAGCGATGGTGAACCTCAGAATGAACTGAATGTATGTTGAAACTCCTCCCCAAATCCTCAGCGATGGTCAGCAGTTCCCTAACAGGCTTTAGAGTTTGCAAAGTGCAGGACAGAATGCTTACAAGACATGAATCCATGAAGGGATTGCAGTTCGTCAGGAAACAGGACCAGATGGGCTCACAGGAGAGATGGAAATTCTGGGGAATATATAGAAGTGACTAGGTGACAGTCATTCCTACACAGTTATTGCTGCTTGGGCAACGACCTAATGCTGGGAAAAAAACAAAGGTCTCCAAAACGTGCAGTTTCTATGTTGGTGCGTATTTCTGCTGTATCCACAGGCTACTTGGAAGTGCCTTTTAACTCACTGAAACAGACACTTCCCACCTCCATTCACCTATCATACGATGGCTGTGTCACGTGGCCATATTTCCTTCACAGAATAGAGGCTGTTACTCGTATAAGTCGTATCAAAACCTGCCTTGTGTCCCCAGAAATACCGCTATTCATAGAGGGGGCTGGGGTGATCTGACAGCACTGCCATACGGGAGGCTGGGTTGGAAGCAATAGTGGCGTCTCTGGGGGGGGCCTCCAGCCGCCTCCCATTGCCTGACCCACATCTCCTCCCCTCCCCCCAGCAGGGTTCTCTCAGAAGTGGATTTTGAGGAGCGCTTTGCCGAGTTGCCTGAGTTCAAGCCCGAAGAGGTGTTGCCTTCGCCCACGCTGCAGTCTCTTGCCACCTCTCCTCGTGCCATCCTGGGTAGCTACCGCAAGAAGCGCAAGAATTCCACTGGTAAGGGGAAGGAGAGGGCCAGGGAAGCTGGTGAAGGTAGCGGAGTGTCAGAAGCCAGAACACGAGAGGACAAACATCTCTCGTCCCGAGACTGACAAGGATCTAGGCATGGCTGTGCAGTTAGTACAGTACAACCCAAGGACCAGGGTTTACTGGAGAGTGATTGGAAGAGTTTTTTTTTTTTAAACAGTGGTATGATTTATTACGTTAACCTGAAATGGAAGACAGCTACGTTTCTTGTTTGCATGATTGTGGTAGTTCAGGAATTGTGGGGGCCTTGGGCAGCTTTTGGCATACTCTGTGAAGATGCTGAAATGGGACCTGTGAATACACTGTGGGGCCTCTCTTCATACTCCTGGGTAACTCTGCTCTCTGGCCATACCCATCCCCTTCACGCTTCTAGGGCAATAAGAAAAAAAGCAGCATAGATACATGTTTCTAAGTTCGCACATTATTTCTGTGACAATTTAATTTTACAGTCTTGAGTTTTATGTGGAGTAGACTGCTGGAATATGAGCATCTCTGTGTCTCTGCCACCTAACCTGGGGTTCCTTTTCAGACCTTGATTCCTCCACTGAAGACCCCATCTCCCCTAAACGGAAGATGCGGCGTCGCTCCAGTTGCAGTTCAGAGCCCAACACTCCCAAAAGCGCCAAGTGTGAAGGAGACATCTTTACTTTTGACAAAACAGGTAGCTGAAAGCGGAAATGAATCCCACCCAAGGGGAAGGCTGCCAAAGAGGGCTGTCTCTGCTCATTGGAGGGGTTGGCAAGGTCAGAGTCTTTACAGGCTCCCTTTTCTACCAGTCTCCATCTTTTTGTAGGCACAGACACGGAGGACGTACTTGGGGAGCTGGAGTACGAGAAGGTGCCCTACTCTTCCCTCCGGCGAACCTTGGATCAGAGAAGGGCTCTGGTCATGCAACTCTTCCAGGATCACGGCTTCTTCCCTTCAGGTAGGATTATTGTTTCGGGTTAGATCTAAGCCTTATTTCAGGCATGGAGTGGCCTTGAACTGAACAGCTTTGGACTCGGATTCACTGCCCTCGTACAGCTTGGCCTGTCTAGGTTCCAGCTCCATGGCCATCTTGAGTATCAGCCAGGCCTGGATTTCCTAGGGTAACTCCAGCTGAGTCTTGGTCCTGCTAAACAAATGGCAGTTTGCTTGTCTTTTGCAATATTGTGGTAGATGCTTTTGATAGCTTCTGGACCTTGCTGGGGAGGGGAGGGCTGTCTTGAAAGCTGCAGGCCAAAGTGTACCCCGTTCTGCATGTTTCTGGATTGTTGTTTTGGGGAAAAGCCTTTAAGAAGTAACTCTCTAGGGCAGTGTTGTCCAAACTTGGCCACTTTAAGATGAGTGGACTTAACTCCCAGAATTCTCCAGCCAGCCATGCTGGCTGGGGAATTCTGGGAGTTGAAGTCCACTCATCTTAAAGTGGCCAAGTTTGGACAACACTGCCCTAGGGAAAAGATTTTCCTGTACAGGGAGCTGCCCTCCGACCATCGCCCCATTTGTTGTCAACTTTCCATGAGCCTCGCTGATAGTTTTTTTTTTCTCCTTTGGCAGCCCAAGCCACTGCAGCTTTCCAAGCCCGCTATTCTGACATATTCCCTACCAAGGTCTGCTTACAACTTAAGATTCGGGAAGTGAGGCAGAAGATTATGCAAGCAGCTACCCCCACAGAGCAAGCCCCCAGCACGCCGGAGCCCGGAGGCCCCCCAGGCCAGGGCAGCACTGCAGAGGGACAGCTGACAGAGTTGAGCTTCCCACAGGACTCAGCACAAGGCACAGAGGCTGCCCCCCCAGCAGCCAGCCCTTCCACTACAGCAGCTGGTTGGGACTGTAACCAGCAGTCTTCTCCAGGGGGGCCCAGTAGCAGCACCACCAGCAGCAGATGAAGGGCACTGAGCAACAAGCAAGACAAGCAGCCTCGTGGAGTGGGGGGAGTCTCGGAGCTTTACCCCCACCCCTGCCCCGCTCCTCACCGGTATCCCTTCCTTTGCTAACCTCACCTGCTCTCTTCTGTGACTGTACGGGAGAAGCATCTGCCCGCAACCTGTAGACACTGCCTGGGCTCCTTTCTTCTTGCAGGCCTCTTCAGCCATTCTAATCTGACAGGGAAGGGCTGTGGACTTCCAGCAGGTCCCTCTGCACCTTCCTCCTCCCAAGAACTCAAGTGGTGGTGCTGACATATCAACCATTCCAGGACACAGGCCAGGAGACCTCTGGGGAGGGGCTGCCAAGGCCTCCCAGGCAAACAAACCCCTGTAAAATGACAGACCTTGTGTTGATTCCCCCATCTCCTTTTAATAATGTTATAAGTATTTGGAGATCCCACCTACTTGTTGCTTCTGTGTCAGTAATTGGGGCAGAGGGGGAGCCTTTCCACCCATCCTTGCAGTGGGAAGAGGGAGGCCTTGCCTCCTAGACAGGTGATTGCTTTGGTCATTTGGAAAGCTGGGTCACTGGAGGAGCAGGAAGAGGGAAGTAGATCCAGACCAAGGCTGGGGTCCGTTGAGTTTTGAGAATAGCGCCTCTTCCTCTGACTTGCAGAGGGAGGAAAGTGGCGTTGTTTGGAGGAGAGACTTTATGTATGGCGCAGCCTAAATCTGGACGGCAGTTAAGAGGGGTCTTGGAGAAAGGGAGCTCGCCTGGCCAGCTCCCCTCCGAGTGTGAGTGCCCTGGTGGCCACAGCCACATGTTGACCATGTGTAACCCCTTCTGTATTGGGGTGGCCCCACCTCACATACTATTAAAGCTCTTTAACAATCTGGTCTGGTTGTAGAATTTCAGTTCATGCTGGTAATCCATTCCTTTTGTGTTCTTTATGTATTTCCTTTGCAGCTGCGCTTTAGGGGTATGGGGCACCTAGTTTCTTCTGCTGTTTTGGCTGGCTCTGCTTTTCTAATCGTTACAGGTGCCAAGATATGCTTGAAATGTTTGGGTAAGGTCTATAGGGTTGGAAACTGGAGAACTTCCTTTGGGCAGATGTTAAGTTTTGGGTGGTGTCGCCTCTTGCTGATTTGCAGCAGCGGTGCAAAAACAATCTGTTCTTCAGGCTTTGAAACAAAACATTATGTTACACGTTTCTACAGCACCACGATGCAGATCTCTAGAGATGTGTTTCCCTAAAATCAAACCCTTCAGCGCATCAATTCGATACAGCTCTTCAGGTTGGAATGCCTTTGCAACCCCCTATTCTGTATTTCCCCCCCACCCTTCCATTTTCAACCAGTGAGGAAAGAAAAATGCTAGATTATCCTCGAGAGAAAACAGAACGATTCAATGCTATCAGTGACAGCTTTTTAGTCAGTCACAAAGTAGTCCACCGTGTACTAGCCCAAGGGTTCTGCAAACCCAGCCAACTGGGTTAATTAAACCCTATTAAGTTAATGTTAAGTGTGTTGTGTGTCTACAGCCACAATGTTCCTACTTTTAGCACTTTCCCCAGAGAAGTGGGATGGGAAATAAATTTATTACTCACAAAGAAGTTAAATTCAGGAGGAAGGGAGGGAAGTGTTACAAGGTTCTGCAACACAGCTGTAAGCTATGTACTACTGTCACTATAAAGGTGGGCTCAGAAAAGCGAAAACAGCCTCCCCCTTTCAACTTCAGGAAGGTAGAAGTAAAGAGGGAGAAATCACTAAAGAATTAAGAAAGGCAGCAACCAGGGAGAAGTTTGCATAGAGCAGGAACAGATGCTCGAAAATGTGGCTTCATGTGCAAATGGTTGCTTGTTGCTTCTGGGAAAACCTCCTATTCCTTGTTTAAGCCAGATGACTACCCAAACATGACAAGAAATGACTCCCATCCCATTAGGGCATTATCAATCCAAAACCCAGTTATACGTAAAGAAACATAGGCTTCTGCCCGTACATTTTAAGCAGTTACTTTTATTACATAAAAATAGACAAGTTCCCATTAACTTGTCTTGTGCCAAACTTTTTGGCAGCTGCAGGTCAACATGCTGTTCATCCCCATCCCTCATAATAATTTTGTACTCTAAACAACCTACACTGAGGCTCATGGAGTTAGCGAACGAGTATCCAGCACCGAATACCAGGCAGATGAAGGCAGAGGACTGCTGTGGGAAACTGCATTTACTGCCCGGAGAGAGTCACCAGCATTCTAACTTCTAAGCCCCCAGCAGTCACTCAAGCCAATGGAGAGCATCTGGGGCGTGACGGATGGCATCCATCAAGGTGCTTGGGCGTGGCATTCTCCCAGGAGGCACAGCAGCAAGCGGTGCAGTCCGGGGCAGAGTCTGGCATACCCGTTGCGGGTCAGGTGGAGGTAGTCATACATGTCATGATGACTTATAGTCCCATCTGAATGCACAAAGCCTGGGTCAATGTTGAGGAAGGAGGCATTTGGCAGCAGCGGCACCTTGCTCTCAAGCAGTTCGTTCACCCTTCTGTTCTTCTCCCGTAACGGGTTGGGGTTTTTGCCCCGTGGCAACAAGCCCTGTGTGTGAGACAGAGAAGATCCAAGTCAGTGCTCTGCTTCATGCACAGAGTGGTTGGCTTCTAAGCTGATGCAGTGTGTGATGGCCCATCAGCTGGGTTCGATGACCTGGGAAAGTAGGCTTGTTTAGTATGAGCTTCATACATACAGAGCTAGCCTGTATATTGCAAGCCAGACCACTGTGATTTCTTTGGTCAACACGATTCTGGCTTAGTGTTACGGGGCAGCCCGGTAATTCAGCCCACCCTAGGAACGGTGACACTTTTTAAGGCCGTTCTTACCATCACATTGGCCCAGGCTTGGAACTCACCAATACAACCACACGCGCCTGTGGCTGTTGCTGATTGATGACGCACACGATGGATTCTATGCCAGCAGCCACCTGTTCTGCAGTGTGTCCATGGTTATTGGTGCCCACCCAGAGGACCACAATCTACAACCATTGAAAGGAGAAAAAAAATGGTTTCTAAGTTATATGTGTGGGAAGGGATCAAAGAAGCTTGGGTAAAAAGAAGTAATTACTCTAATGACATCAGTGTTTGCACACAGCTACCTATCTTCTAACACCATGAGTGGAACTCTGGATATTGAAACACAACACCGTCTTGTGCACAGAAAATATCTGCTGCTGCAAAAGCGGACATTCCGGGCCTTTATACGGACACAGATAATAAAGAGTCTGAAAAGTAAGGATGAGCTTCCGTTGCAGCCTCAGGACCAGACAGGAAACCTAAGTTAAAGGAGGGTCAATGCAATGCTGCCCTCTGCACGCTCGGGGTTGCGTATTTTCAGGAACCTCCACACAACCCATAGAGGTACTATATAGTATTTTACAGTTGAATGTTTTCAATTTTTTTTAGAAAAAGTATTAGGTCCTTCGCATGCAATCAACCCCAGATAATCTCACGATGTTTGTTCTCCCTAATTGTTAAGCAGAAGAAGAATTAAAGGGGGGGATCTGAATGGGCATATCTTTCCGTTTGGACGCCGTCACAGAATCCTCCTCTTGCCCTTCAATCTCTGATTCCCACGGATGCTTCCATGAAGAAGGAAGTGGTCCCTTCTGATGGAATACATGCGCTGCGTTTCTGACATCTCGGGCTTAAGCCTTGCAGGCCCAGCTTAAAAAAAAATAGGGAGCAGGGCTGAAAAAACGTCTAAGAGCTGTAAGGAGAGAATACCGGGTTTGACGGCTGCTTCATCAGCTTCCAGCCTGTTACCTTGGGACGGATGTGCTGTAATTCCCCATTCTGCAGGCGCCAGAGCACGTGCTGAGTGGCATCGCCCCCCATGCCAAAGTTGAGAGCATGCAAGGGGGAGAAAAGCTCCCTCCAAATCTGGAGGAAAAAGAAAAAGAAAGGCCAATGAGCAGATGATCAAACCTACCTACCCCTCTGGCTTCTTTCAGGCAGTTTCGGCGTTACTTTACCTCAAATTGGTGCAGCAGCTGTACTAGTGAATCCCCAATAAAGACGACCTCGGGCTCCTTGTCTTTACTGTCAGCAATGAAACGGTGGTGCTGCATAAAGTGGAGAAAATAGGAGAAGGGAATAAGGGAGAGAGACTGAGTTTAGGGAAGGGGAAGCAGAGGAGCAGCCCAGGAATTCGGATCTAACACAGAGTTCAGTGGGCCTGGGACGGGAGCTATGACTGCCAACCCCAAGAATTCTGACAGTGACATCCACATTTGGAAAGGGCTGGATTGGGGCAGGCTGGCCTGAAACTCCATAATTTGTGGAGTCCTTGGGGTTCTCTGAGCTTGGTTCTTTTCTTGCAAATGTTTCATTACCCGGCTAGTGCACTGAAGATGTTACCTAGCTGGGTAATGAAACGTTTGCAAGAAAAGAACCAAGCTCAGAGAACCCCAAGGACTCCACAGTTCAATCCTGAGCTACACATATTCGCCTCCATTGCTACTCCATAATTTCCATGGGACTCGATGTGCCAGACTCTGCCTATGATCACAGCCCTAATTCACAATGAATTAACCTAGGAGGACGACCACCGTCGGCAAGTTCAGTTGCAGCACAGAACCAGCACGTCTTTTTGAGGCTAGATCTAAATGGGGGAAATTACTATCAGCCATTTTGGTGAGAAAGGAGGGATTCAAAGATGCTAAAAGAGAAGATGTTGCGTATCGTACAAAGCAAACCTCAGATAAGAAACTGTGCCTTTTCTCACCCCTCGTTCATCTTCAGCAAGAGGATGGAAGAACAGGGGAAATAAGGTCATTTCTCTCTTTTAATATGGCCATTCCTCCCCCCTCCCCCAGTGGGAGGGAAATAAGCTTTGCTACCTCCAAGATAGGATGCGGTTCTTTCCCTGCTCCAAGGAGGGAGCTTCTGGCACACCCAAGGAACACCCATTTTGCTGTTCATGGAAGGAATTTGTGAATTGTGTCTCCAAGGGCAGATCTCTTCCTCTGCTCTTAAAGGAAAGATCCAAAATATCGGTGGCCTCCAGGAATGCAGTTTTGAGCTGACTCAGCTAAAGTGAACCAAATTAGACCAGCAACAGATGCTCCTGGTGAACTTTGCTGTATAGCAATACGGATCCAGTTTTCCTTGAATGCAAACAGAGTACTCTACCATTGGTCTTTAAGTGGTAGACGGCTTAAGGTTGGTACTGCAACCCTCACAGCAACACCAGGTGGATCTTCCTGAGGATACCAACATCACCTTCTTTTGCAAAGATTAATCAGGGGAAGTTTTTGAACAGGATGAGAGAGAAATGCCAACAGGAAGGCAGGCAGAAAAGGCTTATGGGTAAAAAACATAATCCCAAAAGACTGGTGGCACAATCTGTTCTCCTTCAAGGTGTCTCAAGATTCTTGGTTTGGTTTGCTTTCAATAGGCTTAATGCTAAAAACAGACTGTGTATTGTGGATTTCATCGTGAGTCCTTGGGAATATCATTCCCTGATCTGGTGCTCCAACCACTCTCCCCAGATCTGACAGACTGAAGATGACTACCCTAGAGAAGTCTTCTCTGACCAGATGCTGGATGAGGATAATAGGAGTTGTAGTAGAAAAAAACATTTTACCAAGTTTGGGGAACAGTACGTTAGAGCTTGAAAAAGCAAAACCCAATCTTCATACTTTGCAGAATACTGACTCTACATCCAATTACAGTAAATTAGGGTGAGAGCTTCTGGTCCTTCAAGTGCTTCACAACCAGTGAGGAAGAATGTTGGAAGCTTTAGTTCAACATCTGGAGGACCACAATACGCTCAACCTGATTGAGCATACTGCAGATTAACGGTGCCAAAGGGTTCAAAATACAATGATAAACACGAAGAGGAAAGTCGAGACCTTCCTTGCCTTGTACCAAGAGCAATGAACATAAAGTGAAAGATGGCCATTCCTTCACCAGCGTCGCCCAGATGTGTTGTAACCGCAGCTCCCAGGATTCCTTTGGCCATTCCGGCTGGGAAGGCTGGAAGCTGCACCCTTCCCACATCTGGAAGGTGCAGGTGGTGGAAAGCTGAGTTAGGGACATCAAGGGGTCTGGGTGGCCATAGGTGCCTCCCCTCCACCCCAAGACCACCCTTTCAGCTGGATTCCCTGCCGCTCAGCCAGTCAGCTCACCAGCGACATCCATCTTCCATCCCCTTGCACGTCAGTGACCGGGGTTGGGGTGCTGGCGGGGTTCTTGTCGCCATCACTCATGGTCCCTCGCAGATTCTAGGGAGACAAAGCAGAGAATAAGGGTGGAACTCCTCGCTCCGCTGCCTACCCACCCCACACCTCCACAGCAACCCCATCGCTCTGCATCCAGAGGGGAAAGCGAGGAATCGCCGGACCTGCGCTGGAACTCAGTCCAGGAACACCGATGCCAGTCCCCGCTCCTTCCCCACCCGCAGAGAGCGAGTGGTTTCGCCTATTCATCCCCCGCCGCCATACAAAGCTTCGGCGGTACCATTTCTAAAAGAAGGGGGAAAGTTAACCCTATTCTGGGCGACGTATGCGGGGGTGCTTTCCGCGCGGCGCAAGGAGGGCTAGAGAGGTAATGGCGAGGCTGTCAGAAATTCTGATTTCCACCACAGCAAAAGGCTAATTTATCTGCAGCGTTTCCATATTACAAGCCCGCACCCCTCCCTCCTCAGGCCATCATTTGCACCACCCCCAAGTTCCGATCATACCATCAACGCGTAGTGGATCAGTGCATCAATGCACAGAACGGGGGGGGGAGACGCGGAGGATGATTACCCCCCCCCCCCACACACAGATAGTTCCTCACACTTCCCCGATGCTCCTGTCTCCTTTTTACGCCTTCTAACCGAGTAGCGATCCTTTCGTTTTCGGAGAGGAAATAGGAACGGGTTTAATCCGTTTCCTCCTCCCCGTGCACAATGGTTCATTCTCCCTGTGAGCTCTGCCTGTTGTAAATAGCCAGTACCATTCGAAAACGGGGGAAACTACTCACGGCGTTGGTCGGAAAAAAATCAACCGCTCCTCCGACCTTTAAGCTGCCGGAGAAACGGCTTTGATTGCACGGTTTCAGCTCCGCTTTGGAAGCGGTTTCCTGCAGCCACCTGGACGGAACCACCTGACCAGGCAGGCTGGGGGGAGGAGGCTCGCTTCGTCTCCGCACCCTCCCGGCGAAGCAAATGGTACCGGCTACTCTAGCCAGACTCCGGCCTCCCATTCATCTTTCCGCGGCGTTAAGCTCTGCCTCCGCCAAGGCGGCTGCTTGAGAGCATCCCCTGGGATCGGCGGGCTGGGATTAAGCTGCGTTTGCTCCGCAGTCCTGTCCCTTTCTAGCCATCTAGGCATTTACCTTGAACGCGTCGTTAGACTCAGCCGGATTGACAGGCGAGCCGACGTACGCCCAGCGGCTTTCCCCAGCCGGGTGTCTTCCGTTCGTCATTAAACTACACGTCCCAGGATCCTCGACTTCGGGGTTAACGGGAGTTGTAGTTCAATCCCATCTGGAGACCGCAGGACTCCTATCTCCGTGTGTAGAACTGATAATAAGGTAGACGAAGCCGCCTGTTGGAAACAATCGTTATAACGAGCCATTTGTTTTGCTGCTTGATAATGTGCACTGGGGGCTTTGGATACCTGCGTTTCTTTCAAATTATTTAATGAAGATTGTTTGGCCTTTTCTGTGGACAGATCTGCGGTTGTATTCAAACAGGAGCTGACCAACAGCAGGCGTTGCATTCTCTCCATCAGCCACGCAGGGGCCCCATTTTTCTACAAATCTGGAGGCCGGCGGGAGAAGGGATGCTGTGTAGATCGGTGCGAAAGGCACTCTTGGGGGAATAACAGCTCCCTTAAATGGGATCACAGCCCTAAGGTGCTAGCTCGGGGGGGGGGGGGCGGAATCTATCACAGGGTAGCTGCGTGTTAACTTGCAGAATCAAACATAAGAAAAACCTTATTATGGAAATAATTCTAGAAATTCATAGAAGTAATGGTTAAATAAATCACCGCACAGGGGAGAAGCTGTACATGGAAGGAATGGTTTTATAAGAGTAGCATGTATTATGTACTCATGGCCATCATGCATATCCTCAAAGGTATTTATCACAGCAACATGCTTAATTTCTCAATTCCCAGAATTTGGCTACCTTCAATATGGAGCTCAATATTAAGCTTACACATAAACATAATTAAATACTTGGAGTGCAGAATTTAAGGATATTGTGTTTAAAATCTAAATAGTCCTAATTAAAGAATCCTTTGTAAAACCTGGAATAATTCTAAAAGTCTTTGAAAACCGCAACCTTTTGATAAAAAACAACAGAAACTCCAGCAGTATTTCTCAACATTTTATTGGCAGCAAACTTTCGGGTCAAGAATTCAATGCATGTACCTTCTCCTGAGTCAATAATGCAAGGTCTTGTAAGTGGTTCAAATTCTCAATATGTCCTAAACCCATTTTTTGCTTATGAATCATATCAGTATGATTTAGTTCAAATGGTAGAAAGTCAATACCCTTTTCAAAAAGGAATATAAACTGCTTTTGTTACTAAAAATAAACTTGCTGTGGTCTAAAATATAACATTTCTTCAAGTCAAACAAACTCTGCCTTCCATCTGGCACTGAACTAGTTAAAAATGAATTGACCATGTTAATGATCCTGTCTTTGTGCATTGCCCCAATAAAGCTACCGCAGTTGCAGGAACTCAGCTGCAGACAGAATGAAAGAAATGCAAAGGCTGCAACCCTGGGTAGGAGCCACCTCCTTTTAACAGAATCCTGGGCTGAAATGGGATCTTATTCAGCCGGAGCCGCCCCTTCCTCTCAAGGGATTCTACATACGCAGTTGGATGTATGGCCACCCTTGTCCTTTGCCTCCCAGTCAGAAGACTCACTGGGAAGGGAGATGGAGCCCATCTGGCCAATGCTCAAAGAAACAGAAGGGGAGGGGTTGGCCAGGTGGAGGTGGCTCGGCTGCTGTGGGTTTCCTGGGACTTGCTGGGCAGACGGGCCGTGTGCTTGCTTGGATGCCAGGCAGTCAGGCCCTGCTTCACTTGCATCTAAATGGAACAGAGAAAGTCTATTAGATCACTGACACTACATGTCACAGACTCTGGCCTCCCATGTAACAGTTACACTGATTTTATGACAGCCATTCAGACAGACTCTGGCAGGATGCTACCCTGCTATTTGTAAATGCCATGTAGTTGACCTGGGTTTGCCAGGTCAACCAGAGGCGAAATAACTGGGATTGCACTGCCTTCTGCCTGATCCAGAATGAACCCTGGTGGCTGTGGCATCACGAACATTTGATTGACATCCTGCGGGAGCCTTGTATATAAAACCCCTATTCAGTCACGCCAGATTCTTTTAGTGTATCTTTCTTGCACATTGCCATGACTAAGATTCTTTAAGCCAATGATCCTCAAATCAACTTTAATGGGACTACTTTGGAATAAATGAAGATTGTAGCCTAAGCCACAGGGAATCTGGCTGAATAACCTTCCATAAAAACTCTTGATCAAAACCAAAAATGTTTAATGAACTAGTTCTGGAGAAGCTATCTGATTATACCCAGAACAATTGCCTCCCTTTACGGTATGAGCCCTGACAGTTGGTACTTCTACACACAGAAGTTTGTTGTCCTGCAGAGGATCTTCCATTAGGGAGAAATCAAATTCAGTGCTGTTGTTTTCCCTTTGGTTACTGAAATTGGATTTCCTAAAATTAAGAGAACCTACTCAAACTAATTTGCACACATTCTTAAAGCATTTACTTCATGTCTATTGACGCTACTTATAACGAGAATCTATTGCATTTATTTATTTAGGTAACTTATATGATTGCCCATTATATACTGGGCGGTTCACAGCAATGATACCAACTTATAACAATAAAAAACCCAACATCCCAAAAACAATGCCTGGTGCCCTCAAGCGATACTTCCCAGTAACAATGACTGGGCTCCAGCCTCACCTGTTCCCAATGCTTGGGGAAAGAGCCTGCTTTTTAAGGCCTTCCAGAAGGCCAGGAGGATGGGTGCCTGCTGTATCTTGGGGCGAAGGGTTTCCACAGGGCAAGGGCTACTACTGAGGTGTGTTTCCTAGGTCCCACTAGAGCAGTGTTTCTCAACCTTAGCAACTTTAACAGGGGCAGACTTCAACTCCCAGCATTCCCTAGCCAGCATGCTAGTGAACTTTAAGATGGGTGGACTTCAACTTCCGGAATTCTCCAGACAACAATGCCTGCTGGGGAATGCTGGGTTGCTAAGATTGAGAAACACTGCACTAGAGAATGCCTCCATTGTAGCTTTTATTTGTTTCCAGTGTAAGTATAAGAAAATGAGAGTAAATCTAATTACAGATACAATTGTGTCTGCATCTTCATAGGATTTACATTCGGTGACAATTCCTGCAAACTATGCCTTATCCAGGGATACGTGTAACTTGACAGTTGAAATATGTAATGCTTTCTCCTAAGTTCATATGCATTCATTTGCATATATTATTTGTACCAATTCCACATCAATGATGTGTTGTGTAGAGAATTGCTGTTTCACCTTGATTCTGTTATCAGTTTCATAAGCTGTTTGTTTTTTAATTTAACTCTACCTAGTTGCTCCAAGGGCTTTCTGAACAACTGACAAAAATTTAAACAAAACATCCACTTCCAGGCATTTTGGACTACAGTTCTCATCATCTTAACCCCTGCCATACTGGTGAGGTGATGGGAGTTGCTGGCCCATACGTGTGGGGGAGGCCAATGTAAAATAATAAACTCCTGGGAAGTCTGAGCAGCTGCAGAAGTCTACCTTTTCCATCCTTGCTCCCAGGCATCTTATGACTCTTGCAACGTTCTTCTCCTCTGAGCCCTTTGCTGGAACACCTTCCTTCTTGAATCTGCTGTGGTTGGCACTGCTGAGATATCTGCCCTGGGAGAAGCACTGGGTCTGGGAAAGTTGGCTGAGCTACAATGCAGGGGGTGGGGTTCAGTAGAGACAAACTGGGAGGAAGCATATGCAGTTCCATCCCAACTGGGGTCCTGGGTTGTAGGGGCACGGTGACAGATACATCCATTGGCGAGACACAGAAAGGCAGCAGCTGAGGACTGCCAGGAGTGGAGCTAGATGGAGCAAGAACTTCAACGCTGGTCTCTGAAATCCAACCAGTCTCCATGCTTTGTGGCAAGCAGACAGTCTTTTGCATGGGGCCTGAGGTACTATGGTAAGTTCTCAAGTTTGGGGTAAAATGGTAGTGGCTGATACTGGAAGCCCCACTAAGGTTAGGTTTGACAGGTTGGATACTGGAAACCATTAGAGAAGTTGCTACCTGAGCCCCCCGAGATGGAGCAACTGAGAAGAGACGGACATTTTTGTATTGCTGGGGAAGAGTGCTACCATGGAATAATGGAAAGAAGAAGGGTCCTGAAACTTGTTCGCCATGAGCATTGACTGATTCTGGAGGTAGATGGGCTCGTTTCAAAGCTATGTCCCTAGAGGCCTTTATACCATGCTGACCACAGGAAGGCATGAAGTAGGAGGGATGTGAGTGGAAAGGACTGGAAATGGCAGGGTTGGGAATGGCTTCTACAGGGCGGGAGAAACCTGGTGAGGCCATGAGAGCAGGAACGGTGTTGGCAGGGGGCAGGAGGCCTGAAGAAGTAAGAATGGGACCAGACTGGGGGGCATTTCTTAACACCATCAGGGCTTCAGCGGCCTCCTTCTGGAGCTGTTGTTCAGAAAGGGGTGAGAAGAAAAATCCTCGAGTGGGCCAGACTGAAACATGAGCAGAGGAGCTTGGCTGAAAGAGAGCAGGAAAGACAATTAACTTCATGATAAATAAATCAGTGTCAACAGGACCAAACAACAGAAGTTACATTTGTTCCTTCCAGCAAGTGAGGAAACACTACAAGAGCAGGATAAATCTGTGCTCTCCTACGTCATCTTAAGATAACAGTGCTAGGCATTCTGGAAAAATATAAACTATAAAACACACTAGGCCTTTTCTAGCTTTAGTTTCAATCGAGCCCATGGTTGGCTTAGGAGGTGGCCTGGGCTCTTCTTTTATAGACATTTTGATTTGAGTGGAATAAAGATGACGTGCTGGTTGCTTTTCAAGTATATAGTGTGAAACGTTACCCCAAAAATTAATCATTTGAACACTTGCCTGTGCCAAAGAGCAAAACTCTTTGCTTTAATCATTTAATGGATAACATTTAGGTTACCTAGGCTGCTTTGTCCCTGGAGTATGTATTCTCTTTTATTCCTTTTGCTCAGTTCATGCATTCTCTAACCTTCCCGAGTTATTGCATCATCTGCAGACATAAGATTCTTGCAAGCAAGAGATCTGTGCTAAGCAGGAAGCAACCATGCAGAGAATGCCTGGCTTCCTGCTTCCTAATGTACATTAGCCCTACACCCACATTAACAGCTCAAGTGCTATGCCCATATAAAAGGCCATGCCCAAACAAATATTCCATATTAATGGCTTAATGGATTGGTTTAGTTCCCACAACTTGCTAAAAGAGAGCCAGGTTCCCACAACATCATGAACCACAAACCAGAGATGTCCCTGGCTAGCCACAATGATGAAATGCGCATCACCATGTTGCAATGCACGTTTTGCCACTTGCCTCTCCTGCAGACGCCTATGCCACAAAGTGCCTGGGGTATTTTAGCCTAGCCTTGCGTGTTGGGTGAACTCAGCCAGTGGGTTATTTGGAAGCAATAAGGTATCCATTCAAAAGTACCACTGAAAAGGGAGATTTTGAACTACTGTCCATTTCTTTGTGACATTATCACACTCCAATCAGCCGCTGACTGGAAATGGAGATATCAAGAGAGACCCAACCAAATGCTTTTATGAGCCTGTCCCTGGTTCATACTCACAGATGAAATAATCTCATGTGTCTACTTCACTGTTTCATTACAACTTCCCTCACACTGGTTCCTTTTGGGAAGAGGAAATAGAATAATTCCAGTTCATGTGCTCAACACAGACGGAACAAAACATTGTACCTGACCTCCTCCCAACGGTGGAGCCTTTGAACGTCTGTTCAAATCCATGTTGCCACTGATGGGGTTCAGAGCCATGCGGCTGGAAAGATAAGAGAAAGAGCGAGAGACATCTGTCTGTCCTGTTTATAACATTCCTCAGTGGCAGCTTGTCTCCCACTTGCCTTCTGTCCTTGCTAAAACACAAACTGTTGAGGGGGAAGAAAGACTACTACAGCTGTCATTCTCCCAAATTCACCTTACATATACACCCACAACTTGCTGTTTGCAGTAAATGTTTGTCAGTATAGACAGCTGCTGCTGTACTGGGATCAGAAAATACAAGACACCTAATTAAGTTGGCTGTTCCTTTCACTGAAGCATTTTTTTTCTCCAGGATGTAGGGTCTGGACATAATGTAAAGATCGTTTGCAAAACCATTATTCCAACAGTTTCTTCTATTAATCCAGTCTATCTGTTATATCTAGTTCATGTTGTTGATTGCACGCTCCTGCTATATCCTTCTAGTGGAAGAGTTCCATGTAACTGGAAAGTTTGAGCATTTTCTTTATCAATAGAACTTGGTATTTAAAAAGTGATAATCTCATCTACGTTATCTCACACATTTCTATAATAAACTCTCTCTTGGTTTTTGTGTTTATTTGTATCTAAGCCCTAGCATAACCCCTATATGATCTGATCTGGCTCAGATGGAATTAAGAGTCAGAGCTGGGTGTCGTTCTTTAATAAGTAATTCTGCCAGAATTTCTTTTTACACATCTGATAGGATTTCATTCTTTTCACTTTAAGTTTTCCGTCTCAAAACTGCAGGAATCAAGTTTTTAAAACTTTCCATAGTTAATCCAACTGGCACAGCTTAAACTGGTTCTTGTAAGTATATTCCTATAAACCAGTTTCAATTCAGTTCATTTCTCCCTCAAGATAATCTTGACTCCTGGTGACTTTATTGCTGATTTATTTAGAACATTTGCATGGGCGCCCAACTCAAACGCAACTCTGGGTGGTATACAAAATCATTAAACAAAAATACAAAAGAAAAATAACACATACCATTAAAGCAAATTAAAAACATTAAATGCCAGTCAGGACTAAATAATACTCTGGGGCTCTACTCATCCTGACCCAAGTGCCTGGGGAAAGAGCCAGGCCTTAAATGCCTTTCTAAAGGCCTGCAAAGTCAGGACTGACCCATTTATCCCATTTATTTAGGGATCTATCCAGCTTGATTTTTGCAACAGTACTTTTTCAACTTCCATCTTGTTCACAGCCATCCTGATGGCTTCCCATCCAAGTATTAACCAGATTGGACTCTGCTTAGACTTTCTGAAATCACCCAGGATCAGCTAGGTGCTGCTGTCCAATATTCTCTGGGCAGAAATGCTGAAGATGTCCAGTATACCTCGATAGGTCAGCAGCTGGAGGGAGGCACCAGGAGGCACCAGGGACCTGATGAAACATCTGCCCTGGAGCAGGTAGGTAACTCTCTGGTGTGTACAAAGCTTCATTACCATTGCAACCTGCAGAAAAGAAAAAAGCCATAACCGGATGTTGTCAGAACCTGAGTAGAAAGGCTGATAAGATGCTTATAGTATAAAAACTGAGACCGAGGTGCAGCTTTGGGGGGCAACTTTTCTTCGGGTTGAAGCCATTCACAAATGGTTTTTAAAAATGTTAGGTCACAGGCCATCTATATTAAGTTCTTACTCAATGTTTGCTAGAATAGGGATACTGATAGTATTTTTGACTTCTGCCCTTGGGTTGGGTAATTTTATGAAAATTGATATTGTCATTGGTCATCACTGGGCTGCTCATAGGTGAATGGTGCAGTTTGTAAATTTAATTAATTAATTATTAGTGCAATTTAGAATTCTTTACAATAATTATGTTCATGTAATTTGAGTTAATTATAATCAATTTTAATATTCATCTACATTGAGGCAGCATGCTAGATTTCCAAGAACATTTTAAGTTAAAGTTCTTAGCTTTTTCCGTAAATCTCCCTTTCCAAAATGTAATCCCCCTTTCATGAGGAAAAATCCTTGAATTCATGCTAAGCATGAATTACATTTTTTGTATTTATTAACAAACTGTAATAATTAAAAATACCTTGCATAATTTCTAAGAACAGTTCTGTGAAGTGAGTCACTGTTACATTTAGATATAAACAGGAAACTGAAGCCAGGAAACAGCCATTTGTTCGTTTCTAGAATTTGATTGCTAGTTTCACAGAGCCCACATCAAACTTATTTAACTTTGAACTATGCTAGGGGTTTTTTGTTTGCTTGTTTGGGCCTTCAAGTCAGCATTGACTCCTGGCAACTGCCTGGACAAAGCCCTGCAGTTTTCTTGGAAAGATTTTTCAGAAGTGGTTTGCCTTTGCCTTCTTCCTAGGGCTGAGAGAAAATGACTGACCCAAGGCCACTAATCTGGTATGGAACTGAAACTCATAGTCCCCCAGTTTCTAACTTGGTGCCTTAACCACTACCCCAAACTGGCTCTCATGCTAGCTTTGTTACTAGGATAATAGGTTACCTACCTTCCATGGGTGGAAGATTAAAGGAATGTTCCTGAGGCAGGAAAGGGGAAAAGGAAGCTGGGGGCATTGCAAGCGGAGGTGGGAACCAAGCAGGAGGTGCCTGATGTCCTCCAAGGGCCCAGGGCAGCTCGGTCACTTTTGAACAAGGAGAGAGAGGTAACCAGGAATTTTCCTGAAGAACAATGCATAACATAGACTTACTATTTATTTATTTTATTTATTGTATTTATATAGCCGCCCATCTCACATAAATTGACTCTTATAGGAAACATTTTGTAAATATTGCACTGCTAGGTATCATATAAGTTATTTTGTGACATAAATGATCCCCCCCCCTCCGGACTAGTGCCTGTCTTACTGAAATCTGTGGACAGGAAATATTGTAATTTTTAAAATGAACTATGTATACTTTTCGGAATTCCAGTAAAGTTTACTTAGAGCTAGAAAATATATTAGCTAGTTATCCTTACAAAATCCCAATTGTATACAGAAAGTTCATTATAGAGGTACTGACACATTTCTCCTAGGTTCTTAGAGAAATGGGGTGAAGGCATTGCCAATTAGGGAGTCCTATGTCAGTTTGTCAGAATTAATGGCCATTTTATGATTACTTAGAAAATACTGAGAGGTAAATGTTTTTCCTACAAAATATTAAGATTTTCCACATAAAATAGGTACTATGTTGGTAATGGAATGAGATATATAGCCTTCCTTATGTTTTTCCCTTTTTCATGGATTCTGTTACACATTTTAAGGAATCTTGTTTTCAAGGAACTATGAGTCTGAAATTGTTTGCTAGATGCTACATGCAATCTGCTGTTAAAATGACTTCATCAAAAGGAACTCCTTTTCTCACCTTCCTTGCAGTTCTCCGCCTTTGTCTTCTCAGGAGTCCTGAAGCTCCCCAGAGTCCATCTTCTGAATCATTCAAGGGTTCTTCATTTTCCTTCTTTCCTATCCAACCAAAGCAGGAGGGGGTTCAGTGTGTGTTATTGTTTGCCAAACAGATTCTCAGGCTCAACCATAAGGTTTTCCCCCTAGTGATGTGTCACATCTTCTAGATCAGTGTTTCTCAATCTCGGCAACTTTAAGATGTGTGGACTTCAACTCCCAGAATTCCCCAGCCAGCACGGCTGGGGAAAGTCCACACATTGTAAAGTTGCTGAGGTTGAGAAACACTGTTCTAGATCATCTACCCATTGCTGAACCACTATGCTGTATTTTTTGTATTCAGTCAGATGCTAGAAATGGTTTTACCTGTCCCTCCCCTGCATGGTTTCATCCCTTTCAGTGGTTTGGCCAAGTGGAGGGAGTTTGGTGGTCCACTGTCCTGAAGTTGTAGCAAACCACTGGCAAGCTGCTTTCTCAGCTCCATCTCCTGTTGTCTGCGCAGAGCCACTTGGGCAGCCATGACACGGCGTCTTTGTCTAGAAGACCCAATTTTTTTTTTTTTTTTACAATAAAGTAACAGAGGAAGTAAAGATAAACCACCACACAGTACTGTTTTGTATTACTACTCTCATATCCCTTCCCGTTGACTATCCAGCTGAGCTGATGGGCAATGGCCTGGTTGTCTCCAAGATAACAAGATGATCAATTTGTCAAGAGAAGCAAAGAGACTTCATTGTCTCCATGTATAATAAACTCCACTATTTAGTGAACTGTCCTTGCCAGTCAGGTAGTAAGTATAGTACATCTCTGTACGTCCTGAATTTCACTTCCCTCTGATGTTAACATGTCAGTTAACACTATGGGTATATATAGGCTTGTAACTCAGGAAGTACTTAATGGATCTGATTTGGGCTTTGCAAGGGGTAGGCCCTCCCTATGTGTTCAAGTACAACTTCCATCATCCCTTATCATGTTGGCACAAGCAAATGGGAGTTGGAATTCAGCACAATCTAGAGCAGGGTTTCTCAACCTCGGCAACTTTAAGATGTGTGGACTTCAACTCCCAGAATTCCCCAGCCAGCATGAGGTTGAGAAACCCTGATCTAGAGGGCCACATGTTGTCCATCCCTGCTAATAAAGATTCCTTTAAGATGCTAGAAGATAGTCATGTTTCTCCTGTCAAAATTGTAGACTTCCAAGGCTGTTTTTCATTTTCAAAGCAAGTTACTGGCCCAGAAGCCAGTAATTCAACCAGAAACCACTGTTACTCAGAAACAAAAGCATACACTATCCTTCTGACCTTGTCTTCAAGCTACCAAATCCTTACAAGGAGCAATTCAGCCCTTATTCAGGCTTCTTACTGAGGCCCACACGATGCCCTCAACGGCAACGCATCTCTCAAGAACAACAAAGCTCAACATTTACTTTCACCTTGTTTCCCCTCCTAGCTTACAGAATAAGGATGCATTTGTCACACTGGCAGTCCTGGAATTGGCAACTGTTCTTGTGGCCTTTCAACGGGACTCTGATGCCATGATTACGGCAGCGGGCGCAGGTTGGAGAGCGTGCAATGGTGGGAAGCGTATAATCATCTTGAGTGGCACTATTATCCACAGTGGAGTCTGAAAGGCAACTCTGAACATTTGGGGCAGTCGCAGCATCAAGATCCTCATTGTCCCCCATAATGCGTGAACCTGAAAGAGAGGGAGGAAATATCTATTGAAGAAAACATAAAGTCCCTTCCACAGTCAGCATAGATCCAGCCAACTGAGTTAATTTGCTGTTAGGTAAAGTAAGGAGAACAGAACATTTTCCATTTCAGGTACCGTGTTCGATAGACATCAGAAACATCCCCCAGAAACTCAATCCTGCCATGCACCTCCTATATTTTTCCTGATTTGAAACATGCTTCTTTCCCATATTTTATGGTCGCTTGCTGACTGTAGAGCAGCACTGTCAGAGAGGGATAAATATTACTGGAAAATAAATAAGAGTATTTTGAAGTGAGCCTTAGCTGCTTCCAGGAAATTCATTTCTAAATAAGTGAATTTTGGCTTGCCGCCATAAAGATGACAATTAAGAGGCCAGGAATAAGGCACCACCACTAGAATCTATTCTGTGAAACGACAGCTTTTATGGGAAAGCCTGGCCCGTTAATTGCCACCATAAATTGCCAGCATTTGCTTCAGGATATTTCCTATTTGCAAGATTCATGAACAGACACTGGGAGAGTTGTTTTGATATGACTGAAATTATCATCCTGGAACTGGATGAGTCCACTGGAGTTGGGTGGCTATCATAAATTGAAGTAAATGAAATAAGTAAACCGCCAGGGTAATGAAGGCTTGATGCAGGGTGGGGACTGGACCCCAACTGGCAGTCTTAGGAGGGGCCCCTCCTGCATGGCATCTTCCTGAAGGGACCTCAGGTCACTGTGACTGCAGTCACAGCTTGAGCTAAGCCACAGCTTGCTTAATCCTGGGTTGCTGGCTTCACCCATCCTGAAGCATAAACCATGGTTTGCAAACCCCAAGGGCTGCCTGGTCCATTCCGCACAGGAGGCCAAAACCAAACTAAAGGCCCAATGGCTTCACGCGACGGCCAAGCCCCACATGGGAACCAGGATCCCACAGCAGTGGGGACACAGCTGCACCCCAAGGAGCCCAAGCGCCTCTGCATCTTGGCTGGGAGGGAAGAGAGGCTCCTTGGCAGGGGCTGCAAGGCACAGCCAGGACTTTTTTTTAAGCATCCTTCAAGCTTTTCAATTCGGAGGAGGAGGAGGAGGATTAGCCTCTAACAGGATACTTGTGAGGCAACAAGAGAATCCTCCACTTCTCTGATAAAGCCGCTCTCGAGGACTAGGAAGCAACGTGTAGCATTACCATGCCACTTGGAAGCAAATATTGCCTAAAAAGGCTATTTGGGGGGAGCGCCGGGGCAGAAGAGGTCACAAGGAACAACTAAATCTGCATTTCTGAAGCCTGCCTGCTCCCACTCCTGCCCGTAAAACGGTCCCTGCAGCAGCTCGCTGCCAATTGCAGCTTTCCTAACATCCTCCCCCGGCACGGTGAGCCAATCAACGGTGGGCTGTTATTTTTCCTCAACCCCAGCGACCCATTAGAATCGGCCGGCTTGGCCCCGCCTCTCCCTGGTTTGACTGCTTTGATCGGGACTTAAACTGTCGCTTTTTCACACTGATGGAATAAAAGAGCCAATGGGCGGCGAGAGCGACTGGGGCTCGCGCCGCCGCGGGTGGGGGCGGGGGCCGCTCAGACCATTGGGGAGAAGGGAGCGAGCAACAGTTGGGCCGAGCCATTGCAAAACCACAGGGGTGAAAGGGAGCGTCAAAGAGAGTCCAAAACATGGGGGGGGGGGTCACCTCTCTTTCATATAAGGGTCTGTTTAAAGTTTCTTTAAAAGGGGCATAAGGAAAAAATATACATTTTCCCTCCAGTTGTGTTTGACAACTCCCACTACTTGCGATCTGGCTGTGGATAATAGGTTTTGGGGGTTGCACAAACAATACCACTGAATTCTAAACTAACCCCTGAGTTTGCACAGGATGCAAATAACTAACCCAGGTTATAACTAATCGAGGATGGTGTGTTTGAGAAATGCAGCTACGCAGGTTACGTTAGGGCTGCCATATCTAGCCTGCAAACCTCTAGAACAGTGCTTCTCAACCTTGGCAACTTAAAGATGGGTGGACTTCAACTCCCAGAATTCCCCAGCCAGCCATGCTGGCTGGGGAATTCTGGGAGTTGAAGTCCACCCATCTTAAAGTTGCCAAGGTTGAGAAACCCTGCTCTAGAAACCCATTAAATGGCAGCCAAGTAATTTTTGCCATAATTTGCTTGGAAAGATCAATGCAAAACAGGCCACCCAGAATATACTACCCCCTGCCCCACAACATTTCTGTAATGTAATATGAAGGTTTTGTTGCCTCAGGCACCCCGAGTGGCATGGAGCTGAAGACCTATTTCCTGAATTTGGGAGAGAAAACGATTTTACCTTTGCAAAGGTAGCTTTTTGGCCCACCCGAAAATACAAATCACCCGAAAATTCAAATCAGGCAAACCAAAAAGCATTTATTAAGGATGGGGTCAAGTTTTTATAGGGTATAGGAACAAATGATACATACACTTGTACATACATTACTAGCAAGTAATCAAACAATAAAAGCCATTGATTACAGGTAAGAATTGAACAATAGAAAACTTTGTTTAGAGATCACGTTCCACGACGGGCAGATTTACGGGTTACATCACTCTCTTTCCCAGCTGGGTTTGTATCTTTAAAACTTGCAAGGACTTTTCAGAATATGCTGTCTATTGTTTAGCTGCTGAAAAGACAAGTTCTTGTATACCAGAAGAAATGCCCTTGGCCCAGAACAAAAGCCTTACTTCCCTAAAGTTAGAAAGTAGGCCTAGACTGCCATGTTAAAAATGCTAAGATCACCTTTTTAAAATGCTAATAACGAAGCCTAAAATCCCAGGTAACACTTTCAACAAAGAAAAATGAAATGCAGCAGAAAAAAGGTACTTGAAACTCCACCAATTCTAGAATAATTTCCCCTAATCTGATAGCCTTCAGGCTAGGGATGATAGGAGCTGCAGTCTAAAAGTACAAGAGGGCACCGGATATAAGTAGGTGATGGAGTTTTTATTGCAGACCTTACATTATTTATTGCTGTTAACTCATGAAACCAGCTCATGGCTGAAGATACATGCTGTAGTTCCAGCAGGGAGCAGCACCTGATTTTATTTGAGTTTTAAAGCTAAAAAAAAATGGTTGGAAGTGATAGGGCTTGGATGAGATTCCTCCAAAGAATTAAGAAAAACAGTCCAGAAGGTTTGATTAATGATTAGATGGTTAGGGTTAGTGTTAGTGTTGATAGAAATAATGTGAATTTGGATTAATTAGTGGTAAGAGATTAACCTTTTTTTTAATGTGTATTCATATCTGTATTGGAGAGAGTCGGAAGTCATTTTCCGTTTCATCTTTCTATCTGTTCTCACTATCTTAGTTTTTGTCTTTTTCTTTTAGTTCTATCTTCTTTCTTTTCTATACTTTCTGGTTTGTATTTGAATTGTGCTTTTTATATATCTTAATAAAAGTTTTAAGAAAAAAGAAAAACATTCCAGAAGGACAGAGTAAGTCACTTAACACTGTTGCTGTAAAAACAACATAGATGTGTATGTAAAGTCCCTAACTGCAATTCAAAAGGGATTTTATATTTTTAAAAATTAACTGTTTAACCTGGGAGACAGCACATGATTTAACCATCAGAGGATTTTCCCCTGTGTCACACCTAAGCCTGCCTGACATAATTTGCATGTAAAAAGAACATAAGGAGGGGATGTTCTGCCAAGCAGACTGAGAAGGGAGGAACTATTGTAAAGCTCTGGGGGATACTGAGCCCCCTTAAACAGTATGGATGGCAAAGGAAACAGGTGCATTTTTTCTGAGATTTGCCTATTGCTGGAGAAAACACACGCACACACACTAAATCAGCCTTTACAGATGTGTTGAACCTGCAATTCCCAGAATTCCCATTCAGCATGATGTGCTAGGAATTCTGGGAGTTGCATTTCCAATGGAGCTGGAGGTGGCTGGTTGCAGGGGCTGGGGCTACAGGAACAGACCTGATCCATGTTTTGCTGCAGCTTCCTTTCAAACAAGGAAAACAGCTGGATCCATTACCTGGCTCTAAAGCCCAGCAACCCTTGAGCCAAAAGGGAGCAGGGCCTCCATATTTGAAAATTAACACCACCAGAAAAAGCAACTGGAACATTAAATCAGTGTTTCTCAACCTTGACAGCAAGCTGGCTGGGGAATTCTGGGAGTTGAAGTCCACCCATCTTAAAGTTGCCAAGGTTGAGAAATACTGCATTAAATGGACTAATATGAGCCTGTCCTTGTTGGATGGTGCCTCCATTTTTTAATTTAATTTAATTTATCATATTTATATAGCCGCCCATCTCACACAGGGTGACTCTTTTAATATTGGGATTCGTCCTTCTTTGAATTCTCTGTTGATGTCTGCACGCCGCAGACCCGGTTACCCCCAAGCAGCAGGGAAATGCCAGAAATGAAGAAATAAATATGTTGTCACCAGGGAGGTCAAAAAAATCAAGATGGTGGCCACAACCCTGCAATCAAAACCCTGCCCCCTTTTTACCAGTGTCCAATGGCACGGCTGTGGCTGCCATCTTGACTTTTTTGACTCCCCTGCATTCCTCTGATTGTCCCATAAACTTTCATGACTTGTCACCTAACCCTTGGATGCCTGGAGTTTAGTTATGGGCTGTTCCTTTCTCAGGACAGTTGCTGAAATGTGTTCGTTTCGGGGAAAACTCTTCTATTTCAGTAACCGGTGCTCAATCGGAAGCCTGAGAAAGGCAAGCTGGAAGTTTTCTTGCGGTTTCATTCAACCAGCAGCTGATGCCGTTTCCTCTCTTAGCACCTGGCACATCCTGTCAAAGCACGCCATTTAGGAGAAAAGAGAAAATCTGCCTCTTCTGCACATTTAAAACTGGGAAGAGCTTTGTAGTGCCCTGAAGGGCCACACATTTACGTTTGCACATACTTTTGCACGCGGATCGTCCCACCCCGCTCCGAGAAACGGGGGGGGGATCTCTCCTGGGGAAGCCACTGCAAGTTTGCGTGGCAAAAAAGACCCCTCCTTCTATGAAGATCTCAGCACAGAAACATAAGGAAGAGATTTTGCGACAGCAAAAAGCCTTTTCAGCTTCCATTCTGACCTGCCGGATCTCTTACCTCAAACCCTACACGCAGGTGGTTGTGCTATTTTTTGGTTGCTTGGAAGGAAGCTGAGTTTTATTTTAAAACAGCAGCAGCAGCAGCAACAACGGGGGGGGGGGGCTCCTTAAAGACTAGCAGATCTTACGATCAGAAAATCAAAGGCTTCTGATCCTCTCCCCTTCCCACCTCCGCTCGCAAAAGACGTTCGTTCTTTGCGGTTTTATTTTTTTGCTTCAGAGAGAAAGGGGACTCAAGACTAACGAGCTGAACTTTTGGGAAACGCCGCATTCGCCCTTTCGGAGAAGTACCCTAAACCACCGGATGAGACGCGAAGAAGTCCGGCGTTTGGAAGCGCGCTGGTTGGGACGCGGAAGCGGAGAGGCGGATTGCGACCCAGACGAAGCCTCCGGTGCTACACGCGATTAGTATCTGGATTGACTCCGGCTGGAGATTGTAGGGGCTGTGTCCTTCATTCAGTCGGGGGGGGGGATAAGTTGGTGAGGACCCCAGGGTAACGTTCACTTTCAATCTCCGTGGAAAGTCTTTTGTTTTTAAGAGAGGCGCTTAAAAAGTATAGTTAATGAAGGGGAATGGAAAAGTTGAAAGGGCTTGTAAAAAAAGTTTTGGAAAAAAGGGGAAAATAAAACCATAGGCTTGCTCGTCCTCTTTTCTGCAGCCTCCTAGGCTTTTTGGCTCAACAAAGAAGATTTGCCTGCCACTGAGTTTCATGCACCGGTTGGTGACATCTGCTTATTTTAGCAGTTATATGTTTTGGGGTCCCCAAATGGGTTAGGGTTAGGTTTTTGGATTGATGGTTGAGAGTTACCTCTGAAAATTTTTGTATCCACACTGTAATCTCAGCAGGACATTGCACCAATTGATTACGTCAGTGGTGGGCAAAAACATTTTGGACATGACATTTTAAAACTAGGGGTCAGCTTCTCCTATACCTCCCATTGCGGTTCTGATCACGTACATTTCCACACCCAACCATTCTAGAAGACCCATATCCAGACATCTGTTCTCTTCCACCCCAAAGATTGAGCCTATGCTTTATGTCATTTTGAGAATTGAAATTTTGGAGGAGCTTAGAAGGCATCTGTTGGAAAAGGCTAACTACATACTTACCAGTGGTTACAAACTAGAGTAGATAATATAGAATCTCCGTGGCAAAAGGTCATTTACCACTAAGCAACGTAGGAAGAGCTTGTAGACTTCAAGCCAAGTTTATGTAGTTGGTTTCATAAAGAGGCTGGTTACCTTGGGAGCTTTGGGGGGGATCTGCTCTGCCAAAGCTCTTCTTCTCTTCCACACTATGAGTCATTTGTCCCAGAGCATGAATTTAATCACACTACGCTCAGCTAGGCATTCCCAGCCAGATGACCTCATGGCCGATCTTGGAAAGCTGAGCAGGGTTGGATCTGGTTGGTGCGTGGATGGGTACCAGTCCTTTGAATTAGGCCAGGTCAAGAAACAGGCATGACAGGGATTCCAGGAAAGCTTTTTATTGTAGTGAGGTGGAATAACAGAATCTTGAAAGCCTGTCTAAATTTGTCCCATCCTATACCAAACAAAATCAAGGTGGGTTTATTCTAGAGCAGTGTTTCTCAACCTTGGCCACTTGAAGATGTGTGGACTTCAACTCCCAGAATTCCCCACCCAGCATGAAGTCCACACATCTTCAAGTGGCCAAGGTTGAGAAACACTGCTCTAGAGCGTTAGCCCTACGACATAGTCCAGACAAGAAGCCCAACCAGGAATACTAACTCTTTCTTTATTGTAAGGTTACATTAATAGAATCTTGCAAGTCTGAAAGTACCCTTACAATTCCTCACTTTTACTCTCCTGAAAACTAGGGAAGGTCCCTTCTGAGACACTCGCCACCCCTCCTCCTTCAGCCTTAAATGTCATTTATCCGACTGTTGTCTAGGCTGTGGCTCTTCCTCCTGTCTCCTGAGGTCATTCCCACATACCGTTATATAGAGTTTCTTTCTCACACTATCCTCTTTCTCAGGACTGTGTCATCTTTACTGCAAGTCTCCCCTTAATGGCTTCCCGATCCTCAAGGTCAGCTTCTTATTCCTTCAGAATGAGTGGTCTCCAGAGAGAGTCCACCAATGTAAACCAAGGTGAGAATTCATAAAAAGTGTTCAGGAAGAAAACAGCGGCAAACTAATTTTGTACTGTTGCTGAAAAAGAACTGATATATTTGGATAGGTCTATGAAGTCGCCAAGAAATCAAAGGAGACTACCTTTGTTTAATAAAGGTAATCCTTGGTTAACAACCCTAACTGGAACTGGCAACTCCATTACTAAGCAACATGGTTGTAAAGCGAAATATCATGTGACCACACCAACTTACGACAGCAGTTCCGGCTGGGATTGTTAGCGAATCATCGCAGGTTGTTAAGCATGACATCATGTGACCATGACTTGCAATTTTACTGCTGGCTTCATTGACTCTGCTTGTCAGAAGCTGGCTGTGAAGGTCACAAATGGCAATCATGATTGCAGGATGCTGTAACCCTTGTAAACGTGTGCTGGATACTAAGCACCCAAATGGTGATCACATGATTGTGGAGACGCTGTGATGGTCGCAGCTTTGAGGATCGGTCGTAAGTCTCCTTTTTCAGCACTGTTGTAACTTTGAATGGTCTCTGAATGATTGGTTGGTAAGTGAAGACTACTTGTATAAGCAGATTTCAGACAAGAAGGAAATACTGATATAATTGAGTGACTTAATCATCCTATTTGCCAAATCTAAACACCCCCTCATTTGAGGGGAAGCCTTTACTCACATGTGCAATGCTATGCTAGTTGGGAGATATGCCTTTGGCTGGAAGTGTAATCCAAGACATACAATATTAAAGACATAAATTGCAAGCACACTTTTGTCTAGGATAGTGTTGCTCAACCTCAGCAACTTCAAGATGTGTGGAGTTCAGCATGGCTGGCTGGGGAATTCTGGGAGCTTACATCTTAAAGTTGCTGAGATTGAGAAACACTAGCCTAAGGAGTAGACAGAAAAAATGGCTGGAGTAGCCAGAATCTGGGCCCAAGCTTGTTGACAGAGAAAAGCTGAGGGACTGGAACTGTCCTTTGAAATCTAATGTAATCGTTTTAGCTTAATGAAATGAGTTGTATATTTTCTTTAATCACTTTTTCCCATCTTCTGGAGCTGAAGGGTCCTCAGCTTCAGTTATGTCCCCTTTACCCAGCCTGACTTCCTCAATCATCACGGATGAACCAGTATGTCTGATAGAGAACAGACCTAAGGAGAAGCTACAGATCAACTAGCATCCTCTAAAGCTCTTGAAGAGCATCAGACAGCCTGTGAGGGTGGTGGCCATTGTTGGACTGTATTGCACTGGGAAATCCTACCTTATGGATTGGCTGGCAGGAAAAAGGAAAGGTGGGCGATGGGGCTGTGCCCTGAGATAGAGGAATGGCTAAGATGAAGAGAGCACATTCAAGTAGCATGTTAGGGTTGTGTAGCTTATCTTGCTAAGTCAGTATCTCTTAAAACCAAGGTTTGTTGAACAAGCTGGAATCAGTCTTGTGGACAGCAAAGTCAGCTTGGCTTGTTCAGCCGATTGCTGCTTTGTTTTCCCTCTGGTTTTTGCCAGAACCCAGACATTGGGCGGAAGACAGATGTAAGCTGGGAATAAGCCATGATTCTGAGTTAATGCTTAATAGGTTATATTTAAAACCAGCCATTATTCATAAAGCAACAGCAAAAGAAAATACCCCTTGTGATAGGATCCTGTAGACTGCTAAACAAGTAACCCTTGTGTCTTAATAATCTGATGTTGAATTATGTTATCAAGCAGTAAAGAAAAACTTGTGTATCTTCCATGAATTATTGGTTCCTGCTGAAGTGATCATCCCATTGTACTGAATGTGGACAAGGATCCCTCAGTTGCTGGTTCTGAAGGCATCCGGTGTCCTCTGATTATTCTTTGAAATGGTCATGATGATTTTGTGATTTTATTTATTTTAATGGTATTTCTATACCAATGCAATCACATACAACTCTCAGGAGTTGATTCTTTATGGGCCTAAGGAGGGCCAATTCCTGACACAACCTTGGCTGATCTAAAAAAGCTAAGTACAATTGGATCTCTTCCATACCTGGTTAAGGAAACTTTAGGACAGTAAACTAGACTAGGAGATTGCAAAAACATCCTGGAAGTTAAACTACTTCATATTTTTGTCAAGAAAACCACACGGGTTATGTTCACAATATAACCAGGAGTAAAGGTCAACTCAGAAGACACTTTGCCTCCTCGTTCTTAAGGAGCCTGGAGGTAGAACACCAGCGAACACTTCATTGCAAAGGCTGGAAAGTTTTGCATCATCTTAGAATGATCAATATTTGAACCACCAGATCATTTTAATTTAAATAAAACACAATTTTATAGGTTAGGAAAACTCACTGTAAGATTGACCCAACTATCTGTGAAAATGTGCTTTTGGTACATAGCAGTCAACCTACTGACTAGGAGAACAATGTCTGGGTCATTTATAATATGGGAAATATGAGTATTGTTTACATGATACGGCATTTGGCCAGGACAGGAGAGACAATGAAGTCCATGAACAAGAGAAGCTTGAACCCACAACTCCTGGGCCAACAGCCAATTGTCTTGGATGAATACAATAAAGGAAGTCTGAACTGGGGATCAAGAATGACAGTTATTAAGAAAATACTAAATGTCTTGTTAAATATCACAAAACCTCATACACCAGTCCAATTTATTGACTTAACACAAAGTTGCCAAGCTTGAGAAACACTGATTTAACATCATATAGGCTTTTAGCAGTGAGAATTGAATAGACTTAATACTGGATAATTTCAGCAATACTTCTGCTTGCAGCCTACCATGTCTAAAATAACAACACAAGTGAGATTTAAAAACTCTGAGCTCAACTGAGCTTGGCAACCATTTATTAATTTACTCAGAATGCAATTAATTAAAATTAAAAGTTAATTGAAATTTATTAATTAATTTACCATGTATTAAGTTACTCAGAAAACATCCTCCCACACTTGAATGATGAGTTTATTTTGTTTTCTTGTTATATGAACATTTTACTGTCCAGAGTTATTAGTGGTCAGGCAGCATACAAATTTAATTAAAGTACTACTACTAATAATAATGGCCATTGCTGTGGTTGCTCACCCTTGGCTACTTGACAAAATATCAAGAGTCTGGTAGCACGTTTTCTGATGAATAAAAGCTCATGAAAGCTGCTGCTTTTTAATACAATTTGTTAGTTGACAAAAATGCTATCAGACTTCTGATTTTTTCCAGCCTAGACTAATTCAGCTCTCCTTCTGCAATCTTAGCTGCTCGGTTGCACTTCTCGTTTTCCTTTCTGAAATGTATGTTGACCAAGAGGTAAAGTTACATAAATGTTGAGATTGTTATGAGATCTAAATAAAAGAGGGAGAAAAACAGGAATGATATACTTCATCTCTGTGGCTGTTTCTTGGACTGATTTTGTCTGTGGCTTTCTTTTTTTCCTCCTAGATAGTCCTGAGAAATTGGACCTTGCCAAGAAGTCTGTATGGCAGTATTTCCTCACCCACAAGTGTTTTATCTTTGACTGTCCAGACCAGTGTTTCTCAACCTTGACAAATTTAAGATGTATGGACTTCAATTCCCAGAATTCCCCAGCCAGCCTAAAGTCCACACATCTTAAGTTGCCAAGGTTGAGAAACACTGTGATAGAATCTAGACCTCGTGGAAGGTCCAAACCAGTGTTTCTCAACCTTGACAACTTTAAGATGGGTGGACTTCAACTCCCAGAATTCCCCAGCCACCAAGCTGGCTGGGGAATTCTGGGAGTTGAAGTCCACCCATCTTAAGGCTGCCAAGATTGAGAAACACTGTATTAGAGTGTAGTTGTATAAACTGTACAGATTGTACTGAAGGGCATTATTTTGATACACAATTTTATATTCTATATATACACAATTCTATATTTTATATATATACAGTATATATATGCTTCACATAATGTTTAACCATACCTGTAACAGTGCACTCTATTTTATTTCTAAAGGGTTAACTTGCTTTTGCTTTGTAAAGAGCACTGGCTTCTTCTTCTCCCCCCCCCCCCTTATCTCTTTGCTGAATGCCCGATTGTCTTCGAATAAGCAATTAGCGAGTACAAGCTCAATGTTGTACCAAGCTTTTCGCAACAGTTGTGAGGCCCTGCATTCCAGAGAAAAGATAAGAAAAATCTTTTATGCCATTCTCTTGGTAACCAGAAGAAAAAGTTACATTTAAGTTTACCTTCCTAAGAACCACCTTTCACTTGCTCAGACCGTCCCAAAAATCCCTTGTATGGGTGTGAGGGGATGTACTATCTGATTACAGATTGACATGTCTATAAAGTCTCTGATGTTTGTGTTGTGAGGTGTGATTTCATCAACATTTCTTGTGAATGTGTTGATTGGGGTCACCCAGCTGTGTCTTGATCAAAATACATCTGTTATCTTAAAGAAGCCTCATCTCAAGTCTTTTTATTTGGCTTTATTGAGACTTGGGAAATAAAAGGTGCCATACAGTACAATTATACAAATTGTATAAATACTCTATACTCAAATAATATAATGTACTACTTAATGTTTTATAACAATACAAGAAAACAAATTAGAGAAGGGGGAAAAAAAAAAGGTTGTTGGGGAGGATGTACCGACAATCCGTCAACGAAGGGAAAGTATAGTTCACCCACCAGAACTAAATGGCCCTTTAATTTCTAAAAATGGCCGCCTTCTTTGGGCAACCCTTCCAAAGCTGGAGACCCAAAAAGAAGAACAATTGAGGGGAAGGGGAGGTGGGGACGGGGTATTTTCCCTCAGTCCAAAAAGTCAAGATGGCGGTCATGGCAATGCAACAGAAGCCCCGCCCGTTCTAATGTGCTGCCACTGGATATATGTACCACGGGGAGGAGTTTCAGTGGCAATGCTGCCACAACCGCCATGACTTTTTTGACCACCTCCTGCAGATGCTGCCATTCCCCTCACCACCATTAAACACGCCCATGGTCTTGACAAGCAAACAGGAGGGCTCTTTTGATAAACCATGCTTAACCAGGTCAAGTAAAGACCTAAGGGACTTTCCCCACTCCTTGCCACCCATCCTGGAAGTGGCAGGAAATGGGGGTGGGGGGGTAAAAATGGGCTGCCCCCAGCCCCAATCCCTATCCTGCCCTCAGTGCATCTCTTCTGAGTCACAGCGGCATGGTGTGGCCCTGATTTGCAGGGGGGCCACTTGTGGAAGGTCAGGGGATTGGGTTCCTCTTCTGACTTCCCTGCCCTCTCCTTTTGCCCCCCCCCAGCCAGAGGGGGGCACAGCTGCCAATCGGGCACCGCAGCAGGAATGGGGTGGGACCCTGCAGGATCTCTCTGGCTCTCCCAGGTGGACTTCATTGGCCCTTGTCCCACACCCATTTGGGCATCTGCCAAGTTAAAATAATGCAAAATGAAGAAACGTGGGAAGCCACCAGGGTGGGACTTTCCCCCCCATCTGCAGATCAGATCCTGCCACGATTGATCCGTTAGGACATTCTCCAGGCAGAACTGAAACTAGCTGATTTCTGAGAAGTCGCCTGAATTCCCTGGCGCGGTGGGTGGGTGAAAACGAAAGTAAAACTGGCAGACTCACACAAACACACTCCTGCTTCACCCCCGGATGAGAGAGCAGACGTCTGCTCTCCTTTTCATGATCTAACGGGAAGAAGCAGATGCCAAAAACGATGTTGGAGGAGGGGAAGGGAGTGCAAGTACAGACGGCTGGGAGCGAAGCGGGTCTGCTCAGGCTGGCCAGGGACCAGCGGGAGGGGCTGGACTGTGCTCCTCCCTCCCAAAAGACACCTCCCTTCACATCCCCAACAGGTGCCCTGCGACGCCACGGAGAGCAAAGCCCATCAGATTTTAGACATCTTCAGGCTGTTTTTGCACAGGGCTGGAATCAGGGTGAAAATGCTCTGTCTAAATCAGTGTTTCTCAACCTTGGCAACTTTAAGATGGGTGGACTTCAACTTCCAGAATTCCCCAGCCAGCTGTGCTGGCTGGGGAATTCTGGGAGTTGAAGTCCACCCATCTTAAAGTTGCCAAGGTTGAGAAACACTGGAATAAATCAGGGATGAACCATCTGATGTCCTCAAGGGATGACGCAGACGACCCAAGTGGCGTGGTTGGCCCAATGGCATCACGATGCTAACTCAGTTTCCGACACTTGGCCTTGCCATCTGAAAAGCAAGCCCATATGGCAGAGGTGGGGAGGGAGAAGGAAAAGACTGGCAGTTTGCAGGAAAGCCCGAGGCAGCCAGGCGAGGGGGTCCGGGGGAGGGGAGGTCACAAAAGTCAAGATGGCGCCCACAACTTGGATCGCGGGGTGGTGGCCTCCGTCTTGACTTTCGTGACCTCCCTCCCCTCGCGGCCACCCCTGCGCCGAACGCAGGGAAGGACCAGTCCCGGAGCGCAGAAGCGACGCTTCACTCGACGGGGTCGTGGGAAAGTCCCTGGCACGGCTCGGGCGGAGGGGGTGGGCGCCCGCCTCTCTCCGGAGCGCTGAGAAGCCGGGTCCCGGGCGAGGCGGCTCCTCGAGCGACTCCAGACTTTCCCCACGTGGACGGGAGAGGCGGGGTCCGGCTGAAGCGCCGCTGCCGGAAAAGCGATCCCGTCCATAAAGCCCGAAGCGAAGGCGCCCGCGCGCCCGGCTCTCTTTCCCTGCCCCTCCGCCGCGCGGAGCCAGGAAGCGTCTCCCCGCCGGATCGTCGCGCCGGGGCCAGGTTTGGCCGCTTCCCCCCGGGCTTTCCTTCTCCGCTGCCCGCCGCCGAGAAGAGCGGGTCCAAGGGGTCGGCGAGAGGAGGCTGTTCGCCGAACCGGGTCTGCCCTGGCGGCTTCCTTAACCGCGGCTTAGTGAATACGGAGTCCTGCCGGCTCGGTTCACTCGGTAGGCTAAGGCAGCCACACGCAAGCCCGCGTGGAAGCGGAGCCGCAGGTTTGGCGCGGCCCGTCTGCTCACGGACCCCCGGAGCAGGCTTTCCGGGTGCAGAGAGACGGGCTGGGCGGCCGGGGCACGCTGGCGACAAGGGAGCCGGCTTCTGGCTGAGCAGAACCTTGCTTGTAAGAGGCACCGTTGCTTGCCAGGAGGGCAACCAGACTTTGCTGGCAGTAAAAAGGATGCAGCCTGCCACTTGCAAGTCTTAAGCTCATGGTCAAAGACTAGGACACTGTTTCTCAACCTCAGCAACTTTAAGACAGGTGGACGTCAACTCCCAGAATTCCCCAGTCTGTCTTAACGTTGAAAAACACTATTCCAGACTATGTAATCTCTTCTCCAAGTCCCTCTAATGGCTCTTTTATGCCTTCCCTAAAGTCAGCTCTAAATTCTCCTTCTTCTTCTTCTTCTTCTTCTTCTTCTTCTTCTTCTTCTTCTTCTTCTTCTTCTTCTTCTTCTTCTTCTTCTTCTTCTTCTTCTTCTTCTTCTTCTTCTTCTTCTTCTTCTTCTTCTTCTTCTTCTTCTTCTTCATCATCATCATCATCATCTCCTCCTTTTTTGTCTTTTGCAATAAAAATAACAAAGACTTTCTGGCCCTTCAAAGACTGACCCCTTTATTATCCTACTTTTCCCCGTCTTAGGTAATTCTGACTTTCTGGAGGCTGGCAGCCAGCATGTCAAAGCCTATATGTCTGGTGGACTCGTCATGCCATGTAAACCCAGCTGCCTTGAAGCTGCTCAGAAGCCTCACTGGCCCCCTCTATGTGGTGGGTATCTTTGGACCCAAAGGCACGGGGAAGTCTTTTCTCTTGGACCAGCTGGCAGGGCAGGAGAAAGGTGAGTTCCTCAGGGATTATTCTCTTTTTTTTAAAATAATTTTTATTGAAAGTTTTAACAGCGATAATAAGAACTACAGGTAGTCCTCTCTTAATGACCACTCATTTAGTGACTGTTCTAAGTTACGACGGCACTACAAAAAGTGACCTGTGACTGGTCCCTGAAGTTACAGCCATTGCAGTGCCCCCATGGTCATTTGATTGCAATCTGGGCACTTGGCAACCAACTCGCATTTACAACGGTTGCAGTGTCCTGCAGTCACATGTTCATCATTTGCAACCTTCCCAGCTGGTTTCCGGCAATCAAAATCAGTGGGAAACTGCTTGATTTACTTAACGAATGTGTGATTTGCTTAACGACCACTGCAAAAAAGGTCATAAAATCAGGTCCGATCATGTGATGATTTGCTTAATGACCGCATCACTTAGCAATCTAAATTCCGGTCCCAATTGTGGTAGTAAATACCTGTAATACAAACTGAAATAGAGAAAGTAAAAACAAAAGAGAGAAATAAAAGAAAAAGCTAAAAGTACAATAAAAAAACTAGAAGAAAGTAGAAAAGAGAAAGATATAAAGAAAGATATAAACATATAAAGAAGTGGCTTCTGATCTTCTTCACAGCAGCTAGAAGTAGTTATATTTTAACCTCTCTCTCTAAAGTTGTCTCATGACTCTCTTCTTTTTATCATCCATCCAGACTAATCATCAAAACCATAAATCACAAGTTCATTTTTTTCATTTTGATGCAAAAAGTCCATAAGGGGTTTCCAGCCAACAATAAATGTAGATCAGAGTCCGCTCCGGGACTCTTCTCTGATGCCCGAGATCACCCATCCTCCCTCTTCATGACTGGCGTCTCCCTTTCTCCCTAGGTTTTGGCCCCATGCCAGGAATGTGGATCCAGCAGCTGGCTCATCCAACAAAACCAGAAAAAAACCTCATCTTGCTGGACACAGAAGGTTTTCCAGAGCAGATGGACAAAGTAGGATCATCTTTTGCTTCTGAAATAGAAATAGGCAGTGGCTAGGTTGGAGTTCCATTCCATTTTATTCAGAATTTAAACTGCCCAATAGCCAAAGCTGTCTGAGCAGTTTACCATAAAACACACTAAGAGATACCATTTGAATAAAAAGGTACACAATAAAAATCAAATGAAATGCAAAATGAAAACTCTGTACAAACAAGGCAGGATTTCATTCAAGACCAGCCCTTCCTAAAACTTGGGGGTGGGGGACACATTTTCTCCAGGCTGCATTGAACAGAGGTGCTCTCCCCTGCCGCTCCATGTGCAGAAATCTGCAGATCCAGAACTTGACAGATGAGTTGGAAATTTATCTCTCTTTTTTTTCAAAAAACTTTTTAGAGAAAGTATATCAACAAACACAGATAGAATATGGATACAGCCGATGTGAGTAAGGGATCTGAAAAATGTCAAGGAGGTTTTAGTTTTCTGGTATATCATTAATAAATTATGAATAATTGAACATAATATATTGCTTTAAATGACTAAAAATCACTATTAAGCTATAAGCAAGGCAAAAGAGCAAGAATCCTGGTCAGCTCAGTATGAATCATCACACAGAATTATAAGCTGAATAGACTGAGTCAAAACTGAGGATCTGTTCTGCTTTAAATATCCCATGAAATTGAAGTATGAACTCTATGCATAAAGAAAACCCCAGATTTTGTATGGAGTAGAAATCCAACTGGAAGATCTCTGAATGGGACAGATCAAGATGAGTTAAAGGCACAATTTAGTGAGTGACTTCAAGAGCACTTCAGCAAGTCATTCGTCCCCTCAACCTTTTCCTTCTTTTGTGATTGCAGGATAAAGATAACCTTTTCTCCAAATTCTTCTGCTTAAATGCCTTGCTCTGCGACCTCCTGATATATAACACCACACATAATGAAGAGCCCGAAAAAGAGTTGGAAAAACTTTCGTATCCTTCTTGATTCAGCTGTCTGCTTACCCCCAAGGAGGGTGAGGGTGGGGAGTGCAGGTTGGAAATGCATGGACAGATTCAAATCTATAGTCAGGGCCTAAACAAATGTCTATAGAAATATTTTGGGGGGTCCCCCAGAGCTCCCAGGAGCTATATTTGACTCATATAAGACTTTGTGTTGAGAATTTGGGATCCAAAACAAAGGTGGCTGGGCAGGAAGAATTGGAAGACCCAGAATACACAGGCAGGAATTGAATGAAATAGTATAATAGCCTGTGATAGATTTTACCTCTGATCTCCTTTCCTTTTTGTATTTTTCTTCTTTTTTGGGACAGCAGATATTCTACAGATAAGATACTGTAGAGTAAATCCACTGTGCTAGTTTATATTAGATTCCTGGTGTGCCTTCAAAAACGATGCTACTCCCTTGTAGCTTGCAGTAACTCCTCACGCTGCAGCATTCATGGTTCGGAGAGTACTTTCCATGACCATGATGGCAGTGTTCAGCCGTCTTGCCTCTTTGGGGGTGATTTTCACCGAACCCAATGAGTCTGACCACTGAATAAACCTCTTAGCCTGAATAGTAGTTCAGCTGAAAGTTAGGGTTAGGATTTGGGTCTCTGTAAACTTTTTTTTTTTTTAATCAAAAAAGCATGTTATTCAGGCAAGCGAATTTTCTGCTTCATTTCCTTTGCTCACAGCCTGTGTAGCTATGTGACGCAGCTGTCCAATAAAATCCTCCTCTCTGAGGATGATCCTTTGGAGAACAGCGTCTTGCTCCGTAGCGTCCTTCCTGAGTTTGTTTGGTCCCTTTTTGATGTGTCTTCTGACTCGGTTTGGGAAGAGATGCTCCAGAGCACAAACAATAACATGGATAGCTTCCTTTTTTCCCTTGCAGGTACGAACTGCAACTTAGGGGTTTCAGATGTATTTATACCTTGCTTTTTGGCCTAACAACAGGAGCTGGGCTATGCAGTATAAAGGTATATAGGAAAGATATAATTGATTGATGTCATAAGGAAGGATTGAGGATGAAAGGGGCCAAAGTGAAGACATTCAGTTGGCCAAGTGAAAGAAATGTCTTGCAATGAAAAATCTCCTTTATGCACCCCAGACAGGAAATTGTCAGGTGAAAGCATTGCTTATGAGCAGCAATGGCAATGAGTAAGGATCTTTACAAGAAGAAAGGGCCTTGATGCAAGGAGTTCACACCATCTACAATCTGTCAAGAGGAAACTAATGGTGGGGTAGGGACAGGAAACAGTGGCAGATAAAAATAGAGGAACAGTGAATCCTGATTTGGAGATTCCTTCCATACAGAATGATAATTCCTAAAATTCTTCAGATAGAGGTTACTATGTACCTTTATTGATTTATTTATTTAAATAATTTATATGACCACCCATCTCGCAACAGTGACTCTAGGTGGCGTACAAAGATTAAAACCAACCGTTTTAATCTATCTAGTCTAACAGACGTTTTTATTACAACCACAGATTGGCATAAGAACAGTACAGTATATAACAACATTTGCAACTAATCCAATAAGAATTAATTGTACAAATGTTAAAGATAGAACTTTATAAAACTGGAAGACAGTAGAAACGAAGCTCTGATTAATATGAAAACAATGTAGACAGAATAACTTGAAACTAAAAACAGATACAGTAACTAGTGTGAGAAAAATGGAGAATATATTTTAAAAAGCAGCTGGCTAAAGTAGCCGTTGTAGGAAGGTAGCAAATCGTAAAAATGGTTGCTACAAGGAAACATGACTACAGTTAAAGGCTCATTTGACAAAAACAGTAGATGAAGAAAGGGAACAAGGTGTGAAAATGTGAGGGGGAGTCTGAGGGTGGTGGGGCAAAAAAGTCAAGATGGTGTAAAAAAAAGAGTAGGACTTGGATCCCACAGTCATGGACACCATCTTGACTTTTCAGTCACCCCTGGTAGATACCTCTATGTAGAAAGTGAACATTTTTGTCCAAGTCTTCAGTTATTTTTATGGAAGGGATAACCTAGAACTCTGTTTCCATGTCCCCTTAGCTTTGGAGGCAGAGACACCGATTGACTGCATACAGAAGCTCTTCCCCTCCCAGAAGGCGTTCTGCTTTCACTGTCCTCAAGTGAATGAAGAGGACTGGGGGTTCTTCCCACCAGATTCACTGCATCCCGTGTTCCAGAAGCAATTTCGAGCATTTAATAACTATATCCTGAGCAAAGAACCAAAGATAAGTGTCAGTGGAAAAGGTGAGGTTCCCTTCAGACCCTCCTTTTGCTTCTGCCCAGAGGAGGAGGTGGCGAGGGAGAAGAAGGAGGTGATCCTGGGCCAGATTTGGGGGAGGGGCGGGAGTTGCTTTAGGTTTCTGGATGGGTTTGCATATTGTGACAACCCATGGTTTGCTTAACAAGCCATAATGGGCCAAGTTCACCTGAGAAGCAGCATAGTGTAGTGGGGAAGCTGGGTCGGATTTGGACTGGGGAGACCTAAGTTCAAGTCTACCTTCAGCCATGGAAATTCTTGGTTGGCTTTGGGCCAACCTCTCTCAGCTCAGCCTACCTCACAGAGTTGTGGTGGGATGAAAATAGATATTTCCCTGCAAGCCACTCAGTTGAGCTCCAGGAGAAAGGGTATGCTGTAAATCTAAATCTGGAGTAGTTGATATACAAAGCTAAAGGGGTTGTTACACGATAGCACAGATGCAGCTGGTGGTAGATCCATGGTTATTTGAGGTTCTTTGCTTTTCAGTTTGGTCCTACAGGCTGGAGCTGTTTGTGGATGCCTTATCACAGGATAAGCCTATCCTTCTGAGTCAGATCTCGGAAACTGTCCAAGAAGTATTCTTCTGGGTAAGAATGGAGCTAAATTTGCACCCCTAGTCACTTTGAAGCAGACCATGGTTCTCCCCCCTCTTATACAATTCTTCCAGGGCTAACAACAGGCTGAAGCAGGAGCATTATCAGAACAGTCCCGTGATAGGTCCAGTGCTTCTCAATCTCAGCATCTGTGGACTTCAATTCCCGGAATTCCCCAGCCATCATGCTGGTTGAGGAATTCTGGGAGTTGAAGTCCACCCATCTTAAAGTTGCTAGAGGAGTTAAGGATGAAGTTAGAGGAGAAAAGGATGAAGAGGACAGCTCCAGTGTAGTCCTTCCAAAAGCATCCTGAATCCCCAGAACTGGTACCAACTGCATCACTCAACTCTTGCACACTTGATCAGCTGGCACAAAGGACAGAATGTGAGCTGAAGGCTGGATTTTCACCATTTCACCCCCAGTGGGTTGGATGGTATAAGGGGTGGAGATTCAGAAAGGAAAAGCTTTCTCTGAGCACTATCAGTGTCAGGGGAGCAGGAGTTGCCCTCAGGATAGAACCCTGATGCAGATTTTATTTTCTCAGAAAGAAGAGCAGAGGGCAGGATATGATCTCTGCTATTTTAGTTAGTTAGTTAAGAGATGTGTGGCTCTGAATTATGGAGCTTTGGGGCCCTGCACCCAGCAGCCCAAACCAACTCTAGTGTGCATATCCCATTTTTCTGCAGAAGATGTTCAGCAGCAGCATTCTCAGAGGGATACAAAAAAGTATCCAAAAAAGTATCATAACTGAAGCCCTGTCCCATCCACAAGGGATGGGGCTTTGAAAGTGGAGTCACAGCCTCCATTTTTACTTTTTTAACCCCCCCACCTATGGATGTGCCTGACGCTGAACATATTTTCTTCTGAGCGATATAATTTGAACACATCTAGGGACACCATCTAGGAAGACTGGTGCAATGGTTAAACTCGCAAGATGCGAGTGCAGTAAATCAAATGGATAAAATAAATGGGGGAATGTGAAGTTGGAAACCTAATCCATGCTTTTCCACCTGCTTCTCCTTGCAGGATGACAATGGGAGCCTTATGGACTCCATGAAGAATATTGCCTCGGAAACCCCAGCAGAAGGCTCTTCTTCTGAACAGGAATACGAGGTAGGTGACAGGATGAGGCCAACAGTGGAGGAATCTACAAGATGTTGAGCATAAAAAGCCAGGATTGGATATCCACAGGAGCAGGAATTGCAAAGTGTAGACCAGGGCATCTGCAGAGGCAGTATCAAAAAGTCAGAACGGTGGCCGTGACTATGTGATTGAAACTGCCATCTTGACTTTTTTTGGCCTCCCTCCCTGGACCTTCCTGGTGCAGACTCTATCCTGCAGAGATGATATTGGACATGCTCTGGGAGACCCTTCCCATAAATCATGGGTGGGCTGCCTGCACTCCAAGACCGCAGGTGGTCCATGAGTCCCTTTCCCTCTGGTTCTGATTGTTGAAAAGTGAAGCCCACCATGTCTGGGCTCTGAAGCTAAGCAGAGTCAGACTTGCCTCGTACTTGGATAGGAGATGATCAGAGCTGTAGACTAAAGGTTGGGAAGATGGAAAAGAAGAAGAAGCAAAGATATGCCACTTCCATATTGTTGCTTCCAGGACATGATCATGAATTGCTAAGAGTCAAGCTCAATCTAGAAGGAGATGTTAGATCTTGAGCGCTAAAAGAGTAAAAAGTTTTAAAGTTTTAAAAAAGTTTAGAGTTTAAAAAAAACCAAAGGAGAGCTGTCAGATCTAACACCATGCATGTTGTGATATGGCTGTCATCACTTTGCTACCCTCAGCACCCCCCTAGGGGTTGCCTTTGAGGACAGAAGTAGCCTCTTCCATCTCTGTGGTTCCAAGCACAACCCTCACTGTCAAAAGGCTGACCCTCTTTCACTGACTGTGTAGCTACCTCCATTGCCCCATCCAATCAGTTGCACCTTGGAGTTGGCCCATAAGCCATTCACGCAGTTTCTGCCTCTCCATGTCTATATTTTTTCACACACTAGGATTGTAGCAAGCTTGCAGACCCCTTCACTTCCAAGAAACCTACTAGTGTGTCATCAACATCCCAATTTTGAGCAACTGTGTCTCAGTGACAAAACTCTGAGCATGCCCTCCAACTAATTTTATTCTTGGCTTTCAGTCCAGACAGGCATCTCCATTTCAAGTGCTACCATCCTGGGATCCAACAAGTATCATGGAAGGGCCAGTGTGCCTGATAGAGAATAAGCCCAATGAGCAGCTGCAAATCAATCTGGATGCCTTACAACTCCTGCAAAGCATCTGCCAGCCTGTGGTTGTGGTGGCCATTGTAGGGCTGTACCGCACTGGCAAATCCTATCTCATGAACAGGCTGGCAGGAAAGGTGAAAGGAGGTGAGAATGCAAGAAGGCACATCTGCCTCAGGGATATCCACAGTCAAAAGAATCAGGATGGTGGTCATGATGGGGTGATCAAAGCTGTGGACCATCTGATTTGCCTTATCACTGCTTGGGTTCGTACACCTGTAGAGGGTAAGGAAGGTGACTTTGATGGAGAGTGATGAACATCTTTGATGGACATCTGAGTGTTGGTTGCTGGGGAGGATGTGCCCTAGATAATTCATCCCCTTTTTCTTGTTTGTTCTGCAACCTCTAGGTTTCTCACTAGGTGCCACAATACAAGCCAACACCAAGGGCATCTGGATGTGGTGCCTTCCACATCCCTTAAAGCCTCACCATACCCTGGTGCTCTTGGATACGGAAGGTCTAGGTGATGTTGAGAAGGTGAGTTGGAAATAGGGCGATGGTGGTCAGGAAGAGCCACCATGGAGACCTTGCCTGCCAGAGAATCCCTCCCAAAGCTCTGTACAGGTAGTCCCTGGGTTAAGAACGTCTGGGTTACAGATGACCCATAGTTAAGAACAGAGCCTATTGTAGCAGTACACCCAAGGATGCAGCAGCCCAGGATGTCTTCCTTCATCAGACATTGATGCCTGTCCATGTCTTTGCAGAGCAATACGAAGAATGACTCATGGATCTTTGCACTCTCCATTCTGCTGAGTAGCACTTTCATTTTCAACAGCATGGGCACCATTAATCACTACGATTTGGAACAACTGCAGTATCTTTTTATCAGGAGGCTTTCTGAGAGGATGGGGGGAAGAGGAGAGGGAGGACTGCATGCTACTGAAGCTAGAAGGCACCCAAACGCTGACACCCATCAGCTTCTGAGCGGGTGTGACTGCGGTGGATTCTAGATCTTTAGATCAGTGTTTCTCAATCTTAGCAACTTTAAGACAAAATTCCCTAGCCAGCTGGGTGGGAAACTCTGGGAGCTGAAGTCCACACATCTTGAAGTTGCTAAGGTTGAGAAATGCTGCTTTAGATAACCCTCCGATTCTCCAAAAGGAGCTCTTTTCAGGGAGGTTCCCAAAAACATGAAATGAGAGATTGTTCAAGTCATTTTGGAGCAAGAGGGCAATGTGTTGGGGACCATCAAATCCTGGGCCAGGTCTCGTGGGGAGGAGGTGAGCTGCAATGGCCTGCCTGCATGCCTGCAAATGGATATGCATTAGTGGCATCGGCAGGGGTGGTTCAGAAAGGTCACAGCGGCGGTTGCAATCCCATGATTGAAGCTCCCGCCATTTTACAGAAGTCTCATGCTCAGATATGCCTACACCCACATGTGCCTACACACGCAACAGTTGTCAAGAGGTGGAAATCACTGCGGTTGTCAGTGAAGCGATGGTTCCTGGGTGCAGTTTGCAATACCAGTGTCACAGCCCCCAGACATTTGAGCTTCAGTGGGCCACCTGACCCCTGAGACTGAGAAGCGATTGTCCCAGATGGAGAAAGCACTTTGCTCTTTTCCTTAGCTTGATGCCCAGCTACGTGGCTGAACTCACCAAGCATATCGAGGTGAAGGCCTCTCCCCAGCAGGATGGGGAGAGAGACGACGGGCCCCCTGATGAGTTCGCCTTTTTTTTCCCAGCCTTCATTTGGGTGGTACGTGATTTTTGGTTGCAACTGGAGTTGGCGGATGGGCGCTTGATCTCTGAAGATGAGTACCTGGAGATAGCCTTGGAAAGACAGAACGGTGAGGCAGGATCTGGTGGGATCTCACCTGGGAGGTCTGAGCCATTTTGCTGTCTAGGTTTTGCCCCCAAAATGATTGGGGGTGGGGAAAAATAAAGCAAAGATCCTTTTGAGCTGAGTTTGATTCCTGGTGACTACATATCCTTGTAGTTTTCTTGGCTTCATTGTGGAAATAGTTTGCCATCGCCTTCTTCCAGAATGTTTTTCAACTTCCTAGTCTAGCCTACAGCCCTGGTATTTTCTGGTATCTCCCATCCAAATACTAACCTGCTTAGCTTCCTAGCCTAAAGAGGGCTTAAATAACATAATTTCCCTCCTTCACCCCCTGCCTTCTTAGCCTCCTCATATTCTCCCGTTGGTACGGCCTTGAGCATTCCAGGGCTTGTGATAAGAGCCCATCTGTCTCTGACCGCCTTCCATCCATTTCCTTTCCCCCATGGCAGAACATCAAAAGCAAGTGAAAAGCAAGTGAAAAGCAAGCAGGCTATAGCGTGAATAATATTTCTTAATAAAGGTTTGCAAGGATTCTGACAATCTCATCTCCATCCCCTTCCCCTTTCTCTTCTTCTCCCCCCAGCTCTTTTGCTTATAAAAACTTGTAATAGTTGCCAGAGTATTAGACAAACTGTTTTTGGAAACCAAGCTTGGCCTTTGCCAAATTGCTAGTTTTCATCCATGGTGGGGAAAGCGGGTTGGAGAAAAGAAATTCCCCATGATAATTTTAAGCTTCCTTTTCTCTCCCAAAGCACTGTTGGTGTGGACTGTTGGGTTGTAGAACAGCCAATAAAGCCTCCTGATTGATTATTTGTGTTTGTGTGTCTATGGATTTTCTTCTAGATATTCCAGAGAATCAGGCTAAGATTCAGAAGTACTTACGGCAGTATTTCCCTCGCCGTAAGTGCTTCGTGTTTGATCGCCCAGCCTCCCGACGAGATCTACCACACCTTGAGATGCTGGATGAGTCGAACCTGAAACCTGAGTTCTTGGAGCAAGCACATCAGTTTTGCCGCTACATTTATCAAGAGGCCCGGCCCAAAACTATCCAGGGAGGACACATGGTCACTGGGACACGTAAGTAGAAGCAGCAAAGGATGCCATAACAGGAGAATCCCAGGAAGGGGAACTGAGCAAGGAGAGAAGTGGGTGAAAAAATTTCAGACCCATGATGACTCAATGTAACTCCTCATAGAACAGTTGAAACAAGCTTTGTGGTTTCTACTTTTTTGTGGAACCACTTTAACTTGTGTCGAGCCTTTAGAATAGATTTAACCTCTGGATCTGGTGGACCATAGCTTCCATCAGATCATTCTATTCCCAGCTATCTGTCTAGAAGATGCTGGGTGGGAAAAAGGAGGCTGGTGGGAAGAAGATGGGATGAAAATGCAACTAGATACACTACATAAAGATGAATTTTGCAGTGTTGGGGAGCCTGGCAATGACCTACGTGGATGCCATTCGGAGTGGGGCCGTCCCTTGCATTGAGAATGCGGTGCTGGCCTTGGCTCAGATAGAGAATTCAGCTGCTGTAAATGATGCCCTCAGATGCTACGAGAACATGGTGGGGCTGTTGATAGATCTACCCACAGAAGATGTTTCTGAATTATTTACCATGCATGCCTCCTGTGAGAGAGAGGCCATTCAGGTGTTCTTAGCCCGTGCCTTCCACGACAAGGATCAAGAGTACCAGAAACAGTTGCAGGTACCAGATTACATCTCTTATCTAATATTTCTATACTGTCTAGAAGGACCCTCCCCTTAAAGAAATGTACCATAAAATTAATCCGTACTGGATTGTTAAAAAGATGGATTCAAGCAATAGGAGGTCAATAACTTGAAATAAGGAACATGCATACCACATCTAGGCCCAAAATACCTGCCCAGCTAAAGGGTGACAGAGAAAGGCTGGTCTCAGTTGGACAGGGGTGTCTGCAGGGTATGGTTAAAAAAAAGTCACAGTGGCAGCCACAATGGTGCAACTGAAGCTCTGCCTGCCTTTTACGTGCAGCACATTTGGGAAGAGTCTTTTGGATTGGGGTGGTTGGCAGATTCCTTTGGAAGATGCTCCACACCCAGAAGCTGCCCTTTGTAAGATTCTGATTATTTGCCCCTTCTGGAGAGCAGAATAGAGCAGGTCTGCCCAATATTTGAGATCAAGTCATCCAAAGGGCTGTTTCCCCATTACCAAGTGTCCGTGACACCTTTTGTCATGGTTTCTGCCTTTTAGAACCAGCTGCAATCCAAACTTGAAGAACTCTGCCTTCAGAACCAGCAGGAGTCTTTGAGCCGTTGTCAGGCTGTGCTCCTGGAATTGTTCCAGGAGCTGGAGGAGAAGATCTGCAGTAGGAGCTACTTAGTGCCTGGTGGCTACCAACACTTCCTGGATGACCAGCAGGAATTAGTGGAGAGGTACCACAAGATCCCTGAGAAAGGACCAATGGTATGTGGGCTGAGAACCTGGATGTTTTGATTAAAGCCAAATTGTGTAGCGGGGTGGGAGATCGGGAACAGGCATTTGCTAAGCTGTTGTGTGATTCATTTGGTTGGGTCGTACTGTGTTTTGCAAACCCACTTTTGTAATTTGTAAACCACCAGGGTGTCTGCAGGGAAGGGAGGGTCAAAAAAGTCAAGATGATGGATGGGATCGAAGCCCTGCCCCCTTTATATGTGCATCCGTGCAGATAAAAAGAGGTAGGGCTTTGATCTTATGGTGGGGCCCTCCATCTTGACTTTTTTAATCCCCCTTCCTGTGGACACCCCATAAGCCATTTATGACTCAGTCTTCTATGAAAGGAGTCACAGAGCCCTTCTGTTTTGAAGGATGAAGGTGGGAACCCGGTAAGAAGCGAACTGTGTCATTTTCTCTTACATTCTCTCTAGGCCATGTTGGCCCTGCAAGACTTCTTGACATCTAAGGAGCCAGAAGGACAATCCATTCTGCATGCTGATCAGACTCTCACAAAGCAGGCAAAGGCGATTGCAGGTGATTCTTCCAGGGAGGACCCTTGATTCTTCCCCAGGGAAGACTGCACATTAGTGAGACCCATGGTTGCCACTGCTAATGTCTTCTGCCACAGTAAATAGGAGACTGTTTGTGAACAGCAGTCCCCAGCAGGAGATGTTGGGGTGACTTTTTCTATGTTGACATCATCAGTATACTAAGTAGTAGAATTTCTGATTTAGTCTTTTTGTCTTCAGCTGAGAAAGCTGAGTCTGAGGCCTCTATGCGGGCACTTCAGCTGCAGAGAGAAATTCAAGAACAGATAGAACAGACAGCCAAGGAAAACCAACGGAGTTTCGAGGAGCACAGAAGGCAGCTGTTGGGCAAGATGGAGGAAGAGCGGAGGAGGACTGCGACTGAGTATGAGTGGCTCCTGAACCAGAAGATCCAGGTAATAGTTTTCACCATCATTCCTGTCTGTTTGACTTACCTTTGCACACCAGTTACCTTTACATACCATTATACAGGCTTTACTTTTACATACCATTTACACACCATTCAAAAGAGACAATAAAAAAGCTAAGAAGGAATCAAAAAGACCGGAACAAAAAGACCAGGTTCTCTCCAGCAGCCAACACCCAGATAAGCAAGGATTGACACCAGGCAAACAATCCAGCAGAAAACAATGCCCTAATCAAGGAACTACCAAGGAGAAAACCACCCCCTCACCAACACTGGCAGGGCAAGGTACTGTATATAATCAGGGAGCAAACCCCACACTCACTCACACTGATGAGGTGACCTAGTTGGGTAATGAAACGTTTGCAAGCAAACAACCAAGCTCAGAGAGCACCAAGGACTCCACTTACCTTTATCAGTTGCTTCAGTGGCACGTAGAAATACAAGGAGAACTTTCACCTGTTCCTCATTTTAATATAAACTTTACACCCTTTGATTTTGCACTTCCCCCAGTGTTGCAGCGCAATTCCTTTATCAAGCACATTAAAAATTAGAGAAAACTGCTTGCAAGAAAGGGAAGGAAAGAGGTCTATGAAATGTGTACATTAGGAGATGTGCCTTCAAAAATAACATAGGAAACCAGGTTTCTCCACGCACCTGATTCCAAAAGCATGGTTCCCACTGATACTTTCAGAACACTAGAGAACATGACGTCAAAACGGTTGATTTAAAAAAGCAGTGCATGTTGATGTGCACAGCTGACGTTGGTGGAAGCCTTCAGCATTATGGGAATTTTTGGTTATTGTCTTCTTATAGGCAGGAAAGAAATAACTTGTTTCTTGCAGATTTTTGAGGATTCTGGGGCCAACCAAATGGAATCCTAGGGAATGACTGGATTCTTTTGTAATTCAGTTTCCTCTCCTATGAGTTTGAATGGCTGGCTTCATGTAGGACACTTAACTTGGTCAGTTAAAGACCTGATAGCTCCATTCACCTAACCTGCTACGCTGAATTAGCCATAACCCTCTTATTTTGTTCTTTTTTGTGGTTTTGTGGTGTGAAAGCACTTGTTGGTGTATGACCTGCTTCTCCTATTTACAGCTGTACAACCCATGGACCCTGAATGGGCTCCTACTTTATGCTGAACAATAAACTGCCTTGTTTGGTTTTGCTGCTTAAATCATTGTGGCTTATTCAACTGATGATGGTTAAAAAACCTCATGGCTTATTGTGATGTGTGAAGCCAGCCACTGACCTTTATTCTGCACTTTAGGAGCAGAGGAGGCTTCATGAACAACAGTATCAGCAGGAAGTCTCTGATCTTCAGGATGAGATCCAGAGACTGCAGTTTCAGATCAATCAAAACTCAAGAAGACAGGACTCTGAATCATGTATGATCTTCTGAGGGTGGCACCTCTGAAAAGCTTTGAGAAACAGACAGCGACTCCTGAGTGCAGCGGGGACAAAATGGGTGGGAAGTAAAGAGTAATATCCAGGATAACGAAAACTCTCTTCAACAGAAGTTTGGACCATCCTTGTATTGTTGGAGATAGCAGGAATGGAGGCTCTGGGGTTTGCGACCCATCTGTGCCCCTCTGAACCCCATTTGCAACTTCCAGAGATCCCAGAGTGACAGAGCTAGACATTTTTTGTTTTGGTTTTTGAGTTTGGGGTTAAAAGGTGAAATAGCATCCTTTCAAGGCTCAGAACTGTCCCTGCCAAAAATGGGGCTACTTTTCCCACTTGGGGTGGGGGAGCGTTAAGAGGCAAAACAGCTTTTGTAAGGCTTATGGAACCAATGGGGCCACTTAAACTGTCCCTCCAATAAAGAAGAACAGATCCAGAATTTCCCATTTGATCCATTCCAGTGTCATCACCAGCTACGTCTCCCCATGGTCCCCAGGCCGGACAGGAAGTGTGGCCCATGAGGCCAAAAACAATTTGTGCTCCTGGCATATGCAAAATGTTTTAGAGCTGCCTTTCTCAACTGGGTTTCTGAGAGGTTCATAAGGATTCTGCAAGGTATCATGACTGGAAAAAAAACAACATTGGGTTTTGAACTTCACACACTTTAAATGTTAGTGCTTGCAGTGTTGGGAATTTTTACGCACTCTGAAAATTCTGGTCTGCTGCTTTGCTGTTGTAAATGTTGCAAAATGTGTATAGGTTGGAAGTGAAACTTCCACTTAGTTGTAAATAAGGGGGAAAAAACGACTCTTGCACATATAGGTAGTCCTCAACTTATGGCCATTCATTTCGCAACTGTTCAAAGTTATGATGGTGCTGAAAAAAGTGACTTACCACCTGTCCTTGCACTTTCAACTGTCATAACATCCCCACAGACAAGTGATCAAAATTTGGGTGCTTGGCAACTGACATGTATTTATGAGGTTGCAGCATCCTGGGGTCACATGATCACCATTTTGCAACCTTCCCAGCCGGCTTCCGGCAAGCAAAGTCAATGGGGAACCACATGACCCACTTAACAACTATGTGATTTGCTTAGCGACCACTGCAAAAAATGTGATATCGGGTGTGGTCATGTGATGCCTTGCTTAACAACCACACTGCTTAACAATGAATTTTCTGATCCCTATTGTGGTCATAAGTCGAGGACCACCTGTACTATTCCTCATTAGCATCTTGTAAAATAGAAATTTGTGATAAGACGTTTAGGCCTACTTGGATAAGGTAAAAAAAATCAAGTAGGAAATTTTAAAAAGAGGAAAAACTGACATTCCTCTACCTATCCTCCTGCCCTATATTAGAGTTGATATCTTTGTGGGGGCAGGGGGAACATAACAAAAAGAGTAAGCTAATAATTTGGCCAAAATAATCAGATCCACTGGGAAAAAACCACTCTCAGAAGAGTGCTCACAATTAGTATTGGATTATTATATTTACAAGTTACTGATCATGATAAGATACAGGTTATCCTCATCTAGCAACTACCTCGTTTAGTGACTGTTCGCAGTTACAGCTGATAAAAAAGTAATTTTGTGACCGATCCTCTCATTTACAACCTTTGCAGGTCTGTAAAGCAAAGGAAGATCATAAGCATACCTGTTTTACTTAGTGACCGCTTCACTTAATGACCAAGTTGGTCACAGCTGTGGTTGCTAAACAAGGACTACCTGTACTGTGAACTGTAGATATAATAATTTTTGCATAGGGTTCCTTGAGACCAGAAAATTATTTCAAGTGTTCCCCCAGGGTAAAAAGCTTAAGAAGGGCTGCTTTAAAGGGATCAGATGCAAATAAACATTGGGTTGAACCAGAAGGTGGAGATTTATCTGTAAAGATCAATTGGATTTATGTATTATGCGAAGCATTTTTTAATGTTTTACTAAGTAGCCTAAAATTGGCTGTGTTTACTTTACACACTAAGCTACAAACAAGCCACATGATGGCTTAGCTCAGTGTGCAGATCCAACCAATGTATGGAAAACATATCTAGATTTCTAGTTATAAAGCAAATTTGGATAGATTTTGTGCAGGGGATGTCCTATCGGGAGACATGTTCATCACTCCACCCCATACGTTGTTACTGCTCAGTAATGCTGATATTACTTGAATCTTCACACAAATTGACTGTTATATACAATTACTTATATCAGTATTAACCATACTGTAACTAATGGGTACTTATAATGCATGGGTATTTGTGTGTACTGTAAAAATGTCTGTATTTTAAGATGGAATTGTTGGGAAAAGTCAGTATTAAACCTTTAAGAGTTCAGTATAAGTCATTGGTAATGACCCATACAGCTACAAGCCATCCACATATCTTTCTCTGGACCAGAGACGAGCTATGACATTTAGGTGTCTGTAGGGGGGAGAGTGTCAAAAATGTCAAGATGGCCTCTGCAACCATGAGATCTTGGCTGCCATCTTGACATTTTCAACACCTTCCCTGGTTTGCAGTGAGTCAGAAAACCCAGAGGTCCACCACACTGATTGACAGGGGCCACAAAACCATGGGGGGATCTCCTTGTTGAAGGAAATGAAGGGCATTATTTTGATACACAATTTTATATTCTATATACAGTCAGGTCCAGAAATATTGGGACATCAACACAATTCTAACATCTTTGGCTCTATACACCACCACAATGGATTTGGAATGAAACAAACACAATGTGCTTTAACTGCAGACTGTCAGCTTTAATTTGAGGGTATGTACATCCAACTCAGGTGAACGGTGTAGGAAGTACAACAGTTTGCATATGTGCCTCCCACTTGTTAAGGGACCAAAAGTAATGGGACAATTGGCTTCTCAGCTGTTCCATGGCCAGGTGTGTGATATCCCCTCAGTACCCCAATTACAATGTGCAGATAAAAGGCCCAGAGTTCATTTCAAGTGTGCTATTTGCATTTGGAATCTGTTGCTGTCAACTCTCAAGATGAGATCCAAAGAGCTGTCACTATCAGTGAAGCAAGCCATCATTAGGCTGAAGAAACAAAACAAACCCATCAGAGAGATAGCAAGAACATTAGGCATGGCCAAAACAACTGTTTGGAACATTCTCAAAAAGAAGGAACGCACCGGTGAGCTCAGCAACACCAAAAGACCCGGGAGACAATGGAAAACAACTGTGGTGGATGACCAAAGAATCCTTTCCCTGGTGAAGAAAACACCCTTCACAACAGTTGGCCAGATCAAGAACACTCTCCAGGAGGTAGGTGTATGTGTGTCAAAGTCAACAATCAAAAGAAGACTTCACCAGAGTGAATACAGAGGGTTCACCACAAGATGTAAACTATTGGTGAGCCTCAAAAACAGGAAGGCCAGATTAGAGTTTGCCAAACGACATCTAAAAAAGCCTTCACAGTTCTGGAACAACATCCTATGGACAGATGAGACCAAGATCAACTTGTACCAGAGTGATGGGAAGAGAAGAGTATGGAGAAGGAAAGGAACTGCTCATGATCCTAAGCATTCCACCTCATCACTGAAGCATGGTGGTGGTAGTGTCATGGCGTGGGCATGTATGGCTGCCAATGGACCTGGTTCTCTTGTATTTATTGATGATGTCACTGCTGACAAAAGCAGCAGGATGAATTCTGCAGTGTTTCGGGCAATATTATCTGCTCACATTCAGCCAAATGCTGCAGAACTCATTGGACGGCGCTTCACAGTACAAATGGACAATGACCCAAAGCATACTGCAAAAGCAACCAAAGAGTTTTTGAAGGGACAGAAGTGGAATGTTATGCAATGGCCAAGTCAATCACCTGACCTGAATCCCATTGAGCATGCATTTCACTTGCTGAAGACAAAACTGAAGGGAAAATGCCTCAAGAACAAGCAGGAACTGAAGACAGTTGCAGTAGAGGCCTGGCAGAGCATCACCAGGGATGAAACCCAGCGTCTGGTGATGTCTATGCGTTCCAGGCTTCAGGCTGTGATTGACTGCAACGGATTTGCAACCAAGTATTAAAAAGGGAAAGTTTGCTTTATGATTATTATTCTGTCCCATTACTTTTGGTCCCTTAACAAGTGGGAGGCACATATGCAAACTGTTGTACTTCCTACACCGTTCACCTGAGTTGGATGTACATACCCTCAAATTAAAGCTGAAAGTCTGCAGTTAAAGCACATTGTGTTTGTTTCATTCCAAATCCATTGTGGTGGTGTATAGAGCCAAAGATGTTAGAATTGTGTCGATGTCCCAATATTTCTGGACCTGACTGTATACACAATTTTATATTTTATATATATACAGTATATATATGCTTCACATAATGTTTAACCATACCTGTAACAGTGCACTCTATTTTATTTCTAAAGGGTTAACTTGCTTTTGCTTTGTAAAGAGCACTGGTTTCTTCTTCCCCCCCCCCTTATCTCTTTGCTGAATGCCCGATTGTCTTCGAATAAGCAATTAGCCGAGTACAAGTTGTTTGTTTTACCAAGCTTTTGCAACAGTTGTGGGGCCCTGCATTCCAGAGAAAAGATAAGAAAAATCTTGTATGCCATTCTCTTGGTAACCAGAAGAAAAAGTTACATTTAAGTTTACCTTCCTAAGAACCACCTTTCACTTGCTCAGACCGTCCCAAAAATCCCTTGTATGGGTGTGAGGGGATGTACTATCTGATTCCAGATTTAAATGTCTATAAAGCCTTTGATGTTTGTTTTGTGAGGTGTGATTTCATCAACATCTCTTCTGAATGTGTTGATTGGGGTCACCCAGCTGTGTCTTGATCAAAATACATCTGTTATCTTAAAGAAGCCTCGTCTCAAGTCTTTTTATTTGGCTTTATTGAGACTTGGGAAATAAAAGGTGCCATACAGAAACAATCCCTAAGCTCTTGACGGCTCTTCTGTGCTCCAGAAGAGCTGCCTGTGATCAGCTGAAGGCCAGATGACAGCCACAGCTGCATTAAAGCCTGCTTCAAGAAGCTGAACCAGTGGCTCCCTTTGTGTTGCTGGACTACAAGTCCCAACATTCTTCAGCAACAGCTAAACTGGCTGTGGCTGCTGGGAGTTGTTGTCCAGCCCCAGGGGGTAGGGATTCTTTAGTAGTGAAAATGCACAACTTCTGTGCCGAGACAACCCTGACTCTCCAAGAGGCACCTTCCAAAACAATGGGTGGGTCACTATAAAAACTAAGTTTGATTTCAGTTCATTTACCCATACAGTAATTTGAATTAAACATAATTGACGTGATTACTCTCCAGTCATGTATTTATTATTTTCTCTTTTTTATCACATTCAAAATGATCGTTTGGTAAGCATTCAAAGAGTTCTTGGTCAAGAAACATTTTTGGAGGATGCATCCAAGGCTTCTGGGGACCCCAGAAGACCGAGGGCCACCACTTGTAAAACTTTTCAGAGGGTGGGGTGGGCCTGTTCCTTTTCCTACACTTGCAAGCCAGCCAGACATCCCCTCTCTGTCCCTTCCTCCATCCTTGTGATCTTTATAAGCCTTCCCACAGATGTTTTTCAAGCGGGGAATTTCCCCATTTTCTGTTTTTGTTCCATTTCCTTGTGGAAATGGCTGCCAAGCTAGAGGTGGTTATCTTTTCCTCTCAGACTTTGCCACACCCAGGTTCTGCAAAGTGCCATGTTTGGTCTCCTAGGAGCTAAAGTCAACTTTCACTTTCAGTTGCTCATCGAGAGTTCCTTAAACACTAAAGCAAAATTACTGAAAGAGCACTGGAAATTTAGCAAGCTGCCCACCCCAGATTCCAACAAGGTAAGAAATGGGTCCAGTTCTCAGAATTGGCATTAAATTGGGTACAGAGGCTTTGTAGGGGAGAATTTCGGCTTGGCTAGAATATTAAAGTACGTAGATTGGATAATGACTTTGAACTGCAGTGCACTGAATTTTATTATGGCTTTTGGCAATCAGATTCAGTAAGCTCTAGAACTGGAGTATCTTTCTTGAAACAGATACATTTAGCTTAACACCATTGGTATGGTTACATCAACAGTGACTGGGTCTTCTTTTAATAGCATTATTAAAAAAAACCACACCTTTGCAACCATTTTCATTATGTTTAAGCTCACGCCTACAAGACAGTTACAATAAATAAATCATTGCTTCTTGGGAACCTCAAAAATAGTGGATTTATAAGAATGAGTTGTCTTTTAAAGATGCCTGGAAGTATTCCAGCAGCCTTCCTGTTGACACCCCATTGGAAGTTTAATTTAAATATATGGGTTTACTCTTCTGAGTAAAGATTTAGCAGCTGAGCTATAAAGCAGCAATCTCCAGAGCTCCAGGGTGGAGATCTAATTCATACGTTCATTTTTATGCCTTAGAAATAGAACCTATATTCTATTAGGTTAAATGTTGAAGTAATGAAGCTCGGAGTTCAGTGCTTGTGACCCTGGAATGGAGGCAGATAACAGAAATCAGACAACTGTCTTTCCTGCAGAGTGTGAATGGAATGGTGTGATATGGATACAACCAACAATGCTGTTTATTGTATATGCTGAAATTCTCTAAAACAGTGTTTCTCAGAGTTGGCAACCTTAAGATGTGTGGACCATGCTGGCTGGGGAGTTCCACACATCTTAAAGTTGCCAACTTTGAGAAACACTGATCTAGATGCATCCCAGACAGGAATTCTATAATGCATGGATGTTCCTTGATTGGAACAGTGCCCAAAATGTTTGGAAAAATTCCCTGTATTTGCTGCTGAAAAACTGTTAGGCTGCCTTTCTATGCCTGGGAATGAACTCCACTAGAGTCAGTGACTGGGTTTGCCCAACTTGCCAAACCCTCCCCCAATATAACCAAATGCAATTGCTGTATTCACATTACATGCAACGCCTCAACAAATAAACCATGTTATGGCTCGAGACTGGCCTAATTTATTCAACCAAGTAAAAAAAAAAATTATATAAAATACCAAACTCCTATCTATTTTAGACTTTGTCTAGTGTGAACCAAGCACATAAAATGTTACTTCAAGTAGACCCATGTAGATTTGTTCAAACTGTTCTTAATTTCCACGGTTCGGGAATGTTTCTATTTCTAAACATTCTATTTATCTAGACATTGTCTAAATATTATCTAAACATTATCTAAACATTCTATTTCTAAACATCCTGATTCTCCAGGTTCATGGTTATGAGCTATCTCTATCCCTCCATCCATCCATCCATCTTCATTCTTTTTTTCCCATTATATCTATCTTCATTCTTCTGCCATAGGAAACTAGCAACTGTTCTGATCTCTGTATCATTTTTTTAAACTCCATTCTTGCTGCAGATTGTTTCAGCCACAATCAGACATTGAAATGGATAATCCGATGCTTCTGATAAAGAATATTGAAGGCAAACTTGAAGTCTGTCCAGAAGCCCTTGAAGTGCTTTCTAAAATCCACCAACCGGTTGTGGTGGTGTCCATTGTGGGAAATGCTAGAACTGGCAAGTCCTATCTCATGAACAAACTAGCTGGCAAAAATGCAGGTGAGAGACACAGATGGACATTGGCTTGCAGGGTGAAGTGAAGGGAAGGAGGATGAAATCTGGCATGGAAGAGATTAACCCCGAAATAGAGTGATTTGTGTTCCAAACAGCTGAATGTGCAGTTTAGTATGTCCACCTCACTACTTCCATAAATCCCCTTTCCATCCAAGAGGAAGGACAATATGATTTAACCTAAATATGGCAAATAAATCACACATATTAAAAATCTTTCTAACATCTTCAGCTCTGTAACATACAATTATCTTCATCTACAGGTTTCATTCTAGGTTCTTCAATAGAATCGAAAACCAAGGGAATCTGGATGTGGTGTGTTCCCTACCAGGGCAGGCCTGACCAAACCCTAATTCTTCTGGATACTGAAGGACTAGGCGATACGAAAAAGGTGACTCTGAGCATGGGGGAGGGGAAAGTGCAATTTCCTTTGCAGTATATCTCTTTCATAATTATTGTAGGAGGGGAACCATGTTAGTCCATGGTAGCTAAGAATCAGGAGGAGTCTTAGAACACCTTTTGCAACTAAGACATTTTATTCAAACACCGAAGCTTTCATGAGCTGAAGCTCACAATGTCTTCTGAGCCCTGCATGGAAGAGGCTTCTACTCTGGAGAATCAGGATGTTTAGAAAGAGCAACATTCCTGAACTCTGGAAATTAAGAACAGTTAGAACAAATCTGCATGGGTCTACTTGAAGTAACATTTTATGTGCTTGGTTCACACTAGACAAAGTCTAAAATAGGTAGGAGTTTGTTATTTTGTATAATTTTTTGGCCCCCATTTCTCATGAACCAAATTATTGCACTGTCTAGATAAGACCTTTGTCCCAATGCTGAGCAGACAGCCAGGCTGAACTAGTGCACTAAACCATGATGTACTTGGTTTGATTTGGGCTACATGTGCAACCAGCCACTATACAAAGTGTCAATCCTTGCCTAGTGTGATGGGTAGGATAAACTCTGCCCTTATAGCTCAGTCAGCAGGCTACGATTAAAGTAAATCTTGGTTTAGTATGTGAAGCTTGCACCACAGCAAGAGAAGTTTCTCTTCAACTAGGAACTCAGCTTATCAGAAGTAAACCTTGAAATCACTTATTTATACCTTGCATAAATAAAGCAGTGGAAAAGAAAACCACATTAAAATGACAAGAAGAGGCTATCTCTAGAAATCATAGCCTGCAAACAAGCAGAAGATGAGGAGGTCAAGTCAAACAACTGAGCTTCCAAATCTTTAAAAAAAACTGCAGGTATTTTGAATTTTCTTTTAAATCACACTTAAATATTTCACTTAAATTCTTCAGTTCAATTGGTTTTAGAAGTCAGAAGCTAAACAGAAATAGAAATACTGGAAATGGCACCAGTTCATGCCAATTTCATCTGAGATACCTCGTGGTGAGTTTCTTGCCTCTTTGGGTGGTTGATTAAAATGTTACTCAGCAGTGGGAAAAAGTAGAATTCCTGCAGCCAGAGAAACGTTTCAAGGAGCCTTGTGCTAAGTAAAGAATGTGATTCGAATTCTGTCCATAAGACATGTAATTTCATCATAAAAATGTCATCTGAAAGCACAGTGTTGGTGCAGAACCAACATTTAGGAGATTCTCTTCTGTTCCTCCCTCTTAAGGGTGATACTAAAAATGACTCCTGGATCTTTGCCTTGGCTGTTCTCCTCAGCAGTACGCTAATCTACAACACTTTGGGCACTATTTCTCAGCATGCCATGGACAACCTTCAGTATCCTTTGGAAACCCTCAGTATGATGCAGGATTCTTTTTATCACACGCACATCCCATTTGAAGGAACCTCTGTAGGTCCTTCCCTGATTAGGTGGCTGTAGAATGTTGCTTGCCATTCGCCTCAGTTATAAGCTTGTATTGAAGGAAATGTAGAGTTCTGTTTTCACATAGGGGATTTCTAATGAAGCCCCAGCAACATCTGGAAGACCACAGATGTGACATGCAGTAACTACTACTTACTGTGAAGCAAACATTCTGATACACTCAATTGGTTCATTTTGTTTTAGGCATTGCAATCCCCAAGTTAGAAGACAAGTTTTAAACATGTCTGCTGTTTTAGAGACCCACTCCTTGGACATTTGGGAGAGGGTTTCTCCCCCTTAGGAGTTGTATTTAATTCTTTTAAGTCTTACTCTTTCTGCTTTGGGGAATGAACCTAAGCTGCTCCTTTTCAATCAAGTCTTTGGGGTTGTGCTACCATTAATTTTCATTAACTAAGACATTGCTTTTAATTATTTACTGGAGATTTTTTTTTTTTTGCAGTATTAGTTATCTTAAGTGCCCTATTGGTAGAAAGAGAGAAATAATAATAGCAGGCTGGCAGACAGACAGACAGACAGACAGACAGACATATTGTATGTTGAATCATGAGTAGAATTGTAGGGCCACTGCATCTAGTCTTCCCTCTAGTTCATATCACTAAATATGTTTGTGCATGTGGGTGTGCATTCATAGAAGAACCCTGCAGATGAATTCTAGAAAATTTAACCATCTGATCATCTGTCATTAGGACCATCAGTTGTAGAATATTGCAAAAGGGGAAATTATATTTTGTAGCTTTTCTTACTCCTTTCACTTAGAAGAGGGAAATTCATTATCTTCCTCTAATTACTCAAAACATATTTTGCATGGTTATGAAAAAGGTAGGAGACTTGTCTTAGAAAGGCAGATGTCCTCCATAGAAGCAGTTGGCAACCCAAGTTCCTAAACCAAACCCACAGCTACGTGACGGAGCTGACTAAGCTCATCAAGGCAAAGGCGTCACCCATCAAAGAGGTAGCAGATTCTGCAGAATTTGTTGGCTTCTTCCCAACATTCATCTGGACCTTGAGGGATTTTACATTGGAACTGGAGCTGGAAGGAGATCCCATCACTGCGGATGAGTATCTGGATAGATATGTCTTGGAATTAAAGGAAGGTACAAAGAACAATCTCAATAGAAAGTACTGTTTTGTTGACCTTGCCTGGGCTGGGAAACTAAGCTAGTGAGGCGTAATTACAGCTAGGATGGGAGATCTTGAGGAGCTGTAAGCTAGACTGAGAAATTAAAACAAAAATCCCAGAAGGCAGTAATGACAATTAACTTGTATTGTTGCAAGAAAACTATAGAGAAGTCACCTGGAGTCAACTCAACTCAATTTACAGTTGCTCAGGATGTGGCCATAATTTGTTTCTTCTGAGAAAGATCTAGTTTGCTACTGTAATCTAGTGGTGAAAAATAGACATCAAGAAAGCTGTATTCATGCTGAAATGAGGCATGTGACATGTTTTCACCAGCCACCTAGCAGTCACTTCTCAAACTGTCCATTTGGCAAACCTAGTTGTTAATCTGGTACATGGATTCTGACATGCAATGCTAGAAGATAAATTCTATAAGCAGTATTCATGCTTCTTCCTACTAACAACTGAAATATTCCCCTCCCAATGAATCTTTTCATCTTGCCAATGATACAGTTCCATGTTCATCTGTCATCAACCCATCTTCATCTTAATTTTGTCTAGGTGACACCAAAGAAATCCGGAAATACAACTTGCCGCGTGAATGCACACGGATGTTCTTCCCCACCCGGAAATGCTTTATCTTTGACCGTCCTACTGAAGCAAATAAACTGAAGAACTTAGAGAAGATGCAGGAGAAAGAGCTGGATCCTGACTTTGTGAAACAAGCTGATCAGTTTTGCCATTATGTCTATGAGGAATCTAAGACAAAGACCATCCCAGGTGGCCATGTCCTCACTGGATGCTGTGAGTCTTTGTAGTTCCTTAGATCATCTTTGATCATAGTCCTTTTTCCAATACAGATAGAATTAAGTATATGGCCCAATGTAGATGGCCATAGTATATAGTATATATATTGTATATACAGCATATGGCCTAAAGCCACCATGTGAGATCCATTGTCAGGTCAGGATTTGAATCTTTGCCTCTCTAGTCATGGCCCAACACTTTAATACCGATACCAGCTAACAGACTAGAATAGTGGTCTTCATAGTTTCTAGATATAGTATCTGCAATCTTTTAATCTGAACCTCCAGCATGAGACCCACAATGCATATCTAAATAGATCTAGTATATACTTAGTATATTGTATGTGTGTGTAAATATATCATTTATCTAAATTTATCTTCCTATCTATATTTAAATCTAATTTATTTCTAATGTATATTTACTAGATTTAGCTAATCTCTCTCCGTCTTTCATTTTGCTTCTTTCTTCCCTTCTTTCTTACAGTACTTGCCTTTGTTCCTTCTTCTCTTTCTCCAAGTAAAGGTCCAAATGCTGCTAGTGTGCCTTAGTTTAGGGCAGATCATAACCTATGTAGAACTTAAACCAGCCAGTGGAACATCAGTAGAACTAGGTACAATCATCAGTTCTCCAGGTTCCAACAGACATTTTGGCTGACCCTATCTTTCCTTGGGAGAACTTTCAGGCTTGGTTAAAAAACATGACTGAGTATAGACAGCTGCATATCCTTTAAGTAAGTCTTGTGCAGGTAAATCTATTCCCATAATCTGCATTGTTTTTCATTACTCAGCACTGAAAGAACTGGTGAAGATTTTTGTGGACACCATCTGCAATGGTAACATTCCCTGCATGGAGAATGCAGTACTGCAATTGGCCGAGACAGAGAACACAGCAGCCTTGCGTGAAGCTAATGCTCGCTATGATGAATTGATGGAGCAAAGGCTGAATCTGCCTACTGAGACTCTCGAGGAGCTCCTGGACATACATAATGAGTGTGAAGAGGAAGCCCTCCAGATATTCATGGATCGTTCCTTCAAAGATGATACATGTCATTTCCAGATTGAGCTTATGGTAGGTGATGTCTTAATCTGTTAATATTAAGAGTCCATGTATTCCTGTCCTTTGTCGTGGTATCTGCACAATCCCATATATGGATACCACATCTGATTATGGAGAGCTACCCCAGCCATTCCTCATAGATCCTCATAAAGGCTCCCACCAGCATAGGAAACTAAGGTGGTTTTTTTTTTTGCTTGTTTAATTGATTTATATGTATAGCCATTCACTTGATAAGTGACTCAGGTTGGTATACATCAAAAAACAAGCAATAGCCAGAACAGATTAAAATAAAAAGCATAATAAGACACACTGTGCAGAAGCAGTTTCACAACATCAAAACAATCAAGACAGGCACAGGGCCTGGGGGAAAATCAGATGTTCAAAGCCAGGTAGAGTGGGGGCCATCCAGAACTTGGAGGGAACGCTGTTTCACAAGGCAGGCACAGTGACAAAGAAGACTCATCTCCTGGATCCTATCAGATTACACAGGACACAGAGAATGTCCACCATGTTCGCTCTTATCAGGCAGGTCTAGGTAAATGGAAACAGGTGGTTCCACAAATAACTGGGCCCTGTACAATGAAAAGTTTTATAGGTAACAGCCAGCATTTTGAATTGCATCTGGAGGCCCACTGGCAACCAGTGAAACTGGCAAAATAATATTATTACATGAGTGTATCCAGGTGCATTCATACCGACTTGCATCCAGCTTTCTGGACTAGCTGTAGCTTCCAGGTGGTCTTCAGGGACAGCCCCATGGAGCTTGCATTGCAATAATCCAGATACAGGGTTCAGATAAAAGGTGACTACAGCATGATTGACCATGAGTAGCACATTTTGATCTAGGAATGAGCGTAATTGGCATACAAGATAGATTTGTGTGTAGGCTGTCTGAATCATGGCTGGCACTTGCTCTTCATGAAGGAGCTATGAGTCTAAGGGGATCTCCAAATTGCATACCGAGTCTGTCTGAGGTAGTGCAACCCCATTGTCACCCCACTAGATAGTCCAGACCAAGAAATCAACTCCACAGGAAGGCTGAAACTACTTTTATTGATTGGCTCTAATAACAGAATCTAGCAGGTCTGATGGTGCTGTACCTCCTCCCCCTTCTTATATTTCGGTGAATTAGGGAGTTGTCTGAACTGCTTCTGAATATTATCTGTCTGTTGTGGACTTAAAATGTCATTGCCCTGATATATCTTGCATATCTCTGTCCGGGTCATCTTCCTTGCTTTCTACATCCATCCAGAACCAAAGGTGGAAACTCTCTGGATCCAGGTGACCACAAAATCCAGAACCACTTAGTCTTGCTAGAGATGAGTTTGAGCTTGGTCCTCCCCATCCAGAACCCCACAGCTCCAGATCCTGAGAGAGAGCTTAAACAGTATAACTCAGCCAGCAAAGGGTTGAGATGTACAACTGGGTATCATCACATACTGATGATATTTAACCCTATGTTGATGGATGATTTCACCTGGTGGCTTCATGTGGATGTTAAACAATGGCAGGGAGGAAATCAAGCCCAGAGGCATCTGCAAAGCAAGGTCCAAGGTCTACAGCATACCTCTTTTCCTCCCACCCTATCAATACCAACTGGAACTGGCCTTGGAGAAAGGAGGAAAACATCACAATAACAGGTCCAAAGGTTCCCATATATTAAGCTGTATATTCAGAATTGTGCAAATAGAACAAAGGCAGGATTTAAACCAAAAGCTGCTTGAATATTGCTAGCAACACACATGACTTTCTCACCATTCTGCTTTAAATTTCTCCCTCTAGAAAACCATGAATGAGAAGAAAGAGAATTATTGTCAGAAGAATGAGCTGGCATCCTCAAAACGTTGCTCGGATATCTTGAAACTTCTGGTTCAAAATTTAAGGGACAAGATCAAAAGTGGAAATTACATCAGATCTGGGGGCTACCACCTTTTCAGGATGGACTGGAAGACAATTAAAACAAAATATTACAATGAGCCAAGGAAAGGCATAATGGTGAGGAAGAGTCAGGATCACCAAATAAGGACTCTAAAATGGACATAGTGGGACTGTAGAGTAAGAACAGTACCAGCATTGAAATACCTGTTAACCTAACCTCATTCTTCAGGGCCTTCATTGACTGCACACCCTGGAAGGCAGCATCTGATTGGTTTACCTCCCCAATACTTCTAGTTTGGCAGTGCTTTTATGCAAAATAATATACTCGGTAGCTGCTGTAGTTGTAGAGCATTTTTATAGCATATGCTGGCTGCTGGAAGGAAGATGTGAAGAAATGGATAAGGTGGTGTTGCTATTTGCCCTTTCTACATTATGACTTAAAGCACCTTCATAACATTTTCTGGCCATTGTTGAAGCGATATACATCCTGTTTGTATTGCATTATTTTGGCACAACAATGGCTAGATGATTCTAGAATAACATTTCTCAACCTTGGCAACTTTAAGATGTGTGGACTTTAGTTCCTAGAACTGCTGGTTGGGGAATTGTAGGAACTGAAGTCCACCCATGTTAAAGTTGTCAAGGCTGAGAAACACTGTTCTAGAAGGTGCTGCAGATTACTAATGTGGAAATTATACAAAAGGTGAATGGCAGCCAAGAAGAGGCGCAATAGATCAACAAGAGATCCTTGAGAAGGCAACGTGCTTGAGATCTGCTCAACTTGTAGGCACCTCTGAATAGGAAAGGGAATTTGGCTGAGGAACTGGGCATTCTTCAACATTAGCCTCTCTGCTGACTTTTACTTCTTCTTTGTCCAGGCTAAGGAGGTCTTGAGTAAATTCCTCAAGGACATGGATGTGATGGGCGAAGCCATACTTAAAAGTGATAAACAACTTACAGAGTTAGACAAGGAAATGGCAGGTAAGAGCATATGGGGAGAGGGAATGTTGGCACTGCTGGACTGAAGTGCTTGCTTCTGGATGGAGAAGGCCTGTGCTACTCTTGGGACAGACACACTATATAAATTAGTTCCCGTTAGGAGAACTGTAAGGAACCATATGATAAGCAGGACCTGCAATGTCACACAGAACAGGATCCTTTATTTCGCTCTTGATTTTGCCGTGCCACAAAGATCGCTAGTCCAAAATCTCGCTAAGAGAAAACGGAATGGAAGTCCTTGACTGATTTCCATGCGTTCACGTATTATGCTAAGCCACAGTTTGCTTTAACTGTGGTTTTTACACAAGCCAGTATTCATCTTGCAGAGGAGCATGTCAATAGTTGACTTGTTTGGCCAATTCCTAACTTGTTTCTCCAATTCCTAACTTGTTTCTCCAGTTTGCTTCAACAGCTCTTCCCTTGTGCCTCTAAGGGATTTGAGTAATTTCCATACCATACCCCATGTTAAAAAAAAGGCAGGGGGCACAAAACAAACAAACCAGCCTGATGTTTGTCTGCAGGGTATAGTAAAAAAAAAGTCAAGATGGTGGCTGTGATGATGCAATGGACACTCCACCTGTTTTTTATGTGTGATGATGATGATTGTTGTTGTTGTTATTTATTTATTTATATTTCAAATTTAGATACTGCCCATCTCACAAAAAGCGATTATTAGTATTATTGTTAAATTTATTGTTGTTGTTAATAATAATAATTAAATGTATATGCCACCCAACTCCCAACAACTCTGGGCAGTTCACAAGTAAAAAATTAAAAACAAGAAAAGAAACACAATAATAGCCCAAAATGAAGAACAGAAGATGGAAAGGATGACAAGAAACTGGACAGGAACAAAAAAGAAACGAGCCCACACAATCCAAAGGGGCTTCACTCACCCTTGGCAATTGCCTGGGTGAAGAGCCAGGTCTTTAAGGCCATTCAAAGCACCAGCAGGAGTGGCCTGTCTGGATCTCAGGGGGAACCTCATTCCAAATATAAGTGTTTACATCTGGAACACACATAAAAAACAGGCAGAACTTCAATCACTATGTCATGGCTGCCATCTTGACTTTTTGACATACCTTAAGGACACCCCTGAGGCTGAATAGCCAAGACCCTATAAAGATATTCCCCAGTTTAAATATCTTGCTAAGTCAAAGTTGTGCAGGTAGTCCTCACTTAATGACCACAATAGGAAAATTGGTCATTAAGCGGGGTGGTTGTTAAGCGAATTGGACCCAATTTTACGACTTTTTTGCAGCGGTCATTAAGCAAATCACCATGGTCATTAAGTGAATCACATGGTCATTAAGTGAATCCAGTTTCTCCCATTGACTTTGCTTGCTGAAAGCCCCCTGGGAAGGTTGCAAATGGCAATCATGTGACCCCGGGATGCTGCAACTGTCATAAGTGTGAGCTGGTTGCCAAGTGCCCGGATTGTGATCACAGGACCACAGCGGTGCTGGGACAGTCATAACTTTGGGCACTGGTCATAAGTCACTTTTTTTAGCATTGTAATTTTAAATGATTACTAAATGAATTGTTGTTAAGTGAGGACTACCTGTATACAATAAGGAACTACGGTTCTAAAGTTTGGTTTGCTGTCTTTAAATGAACCATGGTCATTTACTGACCCCTTTCACACCTGACTGTAAGCCAGAAAGAAACAAACCACCTTGACTTGTGAAGTCTGCGGAATTATTCTGAAGTGAGGGAGTTTTAGGGACACGAGAGAACACAGATATTAGTTCTTAGGCAATATGTTGTCCCTGTCTTCACTTTGCCACATTTGCTCATGGTAAGACAAAGAAAACCAGCTGGCCTATAGCCTTCACAGATGACAGGAGAATCACAGAGCTGGAGATTGGTGAGAGGGTCTACGAAAGGGTAAGTAGCCTGTAGCACAAGTTGCAAAACAGAAGCTTTGTGGGTTGACTTTGGGGGAAACTGAGAGAAAAAAATTGGTTTGCCTGCATCATTGTAAAGGCTAGCATGGGAACCCCGCAGTGCAACACTGGTGGGGAAGCATTTTCAAAGACCTGGGTGGGGGCATGGTCTAAAGCAGCTTCCTGTCCTCCTAAGCACCATTGGGATACAGTTGCACTGCATAGCTCATGCAGTCCTGTTTTTCTCCACTGGGACAGATGTAAAAAGAAAGGAAAAGGCAGCAAAACAAGAGCTGAAGGCCAAGGAGAACCAGGAGACCAGGCAAGAACAGAAGGAGAAGAAAAATGAAAAGAGTTTTTGTGCACATATTCGACACCTAATGAAAAAGATGAAGGGAGAAAATACAAGTACGCTGGAAGAGCTAAACAGGATAATCGATGCAAAATCCAAGGTATTTGCAACAAACCAAACCAAAACAGCTTGGGTTGGGTTGCCCAGGAATCATTTTTCTAAAATATAGATAAGAAATAGAACACGCTCAGATAACCTAGCTGCAGAGCTCCCAAGAGATTTATATTTCCTGCCTATGCTCTATATCTAGCTGGTTCCTTTCAGCTGAGCTGGGAAGCTTCCAGATGAGGGGTTCGTCAACATGTGGTGACTCAGTTTTTGAATGCTGAGTGGTGGATATTTATGTTAACTTCTCTGACACCACCCCCAGGGGCAGCAGCCAATCACAGCTGGAGACAAGGCTGGCCATATCCAACAACTAGCACTTGTAGATTGTTGGTACAAGTCCCATTTAGCTCATGGCTTTCCACGACAAGAGCAAATCACCATACCAATAACATGGCTGAATCTCTTGTGATGTCCCACAAGCCAAATCCAGGTTGCTAAGAAGAATGTAAGTGCCAAAACCTCCAGTGGAGCTTTCTGTGAAATGTTACTGGTTCAGTGCAAGACTGAGACCATGGTATAAAAGGGACCGGTTTGCTGGTCCACAATATAAAAAAGATGGGAAAAACTTTCCTGTTCTCTGTTGTCCCAGTGTAGAGGACATGATGGAATAATCTTAAATTCAAAGAAGGCAGACTATTGTTGAATATTAGGAAAAAATTCCTAAAAGTAAAAGCAGTTCAACAGTGGAACCAATTACTTATGGAGGTGGTGGGTTCCCCTTTGCTAACGGGTCTAAGGCAGTGTTGTCCAAACTTGGCCACTTTAAGATGAGTGGACTTCAACTCCCAGAATTCCCCAGCCAGCCATGCTGGGTGGGGAATTCTGGGAGTTGAAGTCCACTCATCTTAAAGTGGCCAAGTTTGGACAACACTGGTCTAAGGAGCGGCAGAGCAGCCATCTGTTGGGGAAGCTTTAATTCCTGCATGGAGCAGACTTGAGGACCTCAACCACCCCTTCCAACTCTCTGACCTCTGATTCTACGAATAGCTTTGAAACCAGCAGTTGGCAATCCATTTGAGCTGGCAGACAAGCTTGGAGTTTTGAGAACATGCAGTAGGTGCTTTTAGCCAGGATTCCCTTAATCAATTTAGTTGTGGAAATGAAAATGTCATGCAAATACTCTGAGGAGGAAGAGTCAGAAATCTACCCCCAAATCAGCTTCTCAGGATTGCTTTCCTGAGCAATTTTAACAGTTTAACCCCTTCCTCACTGCTTTCCTGGTCTGACCAGGATTTTTCTTGAATGCATTCAAGGCAAAGCATTTTCCTCCTTGTATGTGATCTGGGAACTGATATCCTCTTTCCTTTCCAGGAGCAACAGTATTTCGAGAGCCAACAATTCTCTGCCTGTGCCAGCCTATTGCAAACAGAGATAAATTATTTCAAATATAAAACCCAAACCAAGACCCCGAGTGAAACTTCCCCGCGCATGAAGAGATTGACAGAGGCGGCTGTAGTTGTGTTAGGAGTCTTAGCAAGTGCTGCTGTGATTCTGCTTCCCATTTTGCTAAGGATGTTATAAACAAATGGGAGGAGAGTCTCACCATCATTTTCTTGTTTTCCTTTGAGAATTTGCTTAGCACAATCATCTTTGTGGTGCTAAGTAGCACATTTCTGCAGCATTTCACATCCCTCTGAACCAGATCCCTCTGAACCAATATACTCTTAACATATGACAAGTTTTGAAGTAGGGTAACAACTAGTTACTAGTGAAAGAGTAACTAGTTACATAGATTTTCAGTGCTGGGCAGTGGATTCCAAGCATTATTGCTTGCTTCTTCCCCATTGTCCGCCTATTAATTAACATCTTATTTAATGCAGTCTTGTGGAAAAGTTGAACATTTCTACTCTTTCTGTCCTTCTGTTTGAGCTTAATAAAGATATTACCCAAGTATGGATTTTGTTTGTTTTCATTATGGACCAGCATAGCTGTTTGTAATCCATTGCATTTCTTGCCAGAAAATGTTCGGACTTTCTGGGTTGGGTCATGTTGATAATAGGACCTCTTCACGCCTCAGTTCAGGTTACCACTAAGTGCAAACCAAAAACCTGCTTCCAGTCCTGATTCTCTGAAATGTATTCCTCCCTCATGCACACATGTTGCCTTTTCAGCGTGTGTAGTAAACATTCCAAAAAGTATTACACAAAGTTGATCTTCGAACACTATTCTATGTTCTAATAATGAAACAAAATCAGGAAAACACCACAAACACTACGGCTAGGCATAAGTAATTAGACTTATATTATTCCAGAGTTGAGTTCTTTGAAGATTCCATTCCTCACAAGCAAAAGAAAAGCCATTTCAACAGAATGAGGCATTCTTAACAGGAAAGTAGGCTGGTGGTCCTCAGTTATTTGCAGCAAATCTGGAATGTGTCTCATTAGACCTCATCCAAGCAGTTCCAATTTAGTTCAGGTGAAGTCACATTCAAGCGCCTCTTGATTCCTGATGGCTGCATCCAGTTTTCCTGCCGACACTGCAGAAATGGTTTGCCATAGCCTTCTTCCACAATGTTTTAGTGATTTCCCAGTCTAGTTTACAGCCCTGAGATGTCCTGGTGGCATCACATCCTATATCAACTATTAAGGTCTGTGCGATGCTTCAGAACAGATACTTTGGAATGAGGAAGAGGGTGAACACACAGCCTCTCTGTAACTCTTTAAAACAGCCATATCAGCTGCTGCAGAAACTGCCTCCTGGAAAAAGACGCAGTTGTTTTAATGAGTGGCAGGCAGGTGCTGCATTTGCACTCGTATATTCTGAAGCACCTCTTCCAAAGCATTTCTGCAGCATTTCACATCCCTCTGAACCAGATCTAGCCCTGTTTAGCTTTTTCAAGTCCAGCTGAGGTCAATTAGGTGCTACAGCAAACCCACAACTGGACTTTTCAGAGATATTTTAACAGGAAAAGAAAGGGAATGGAGTGCAAACAAGCTGTGCACTAGCCCAATCTAGAAAACACTTAAAAAGTATAGGTCTACTGAGCTGACGTTTATCCACAATGCTTTAATTTGGAAAATTAAACTTAATTTGAACAACAGGTTGGATTTGACATCCTGGCGATGAAATGGTAGTTTACTTGCATGCTAGTAAAGAGTTAACCAGCCAAGCCCAGGCAGAACTTGGAAAGAAATAGAGGAGGAAGAATGAGGGAAGTTGACCAAAGGACAGAAGACTATAAATGGGAAAGACAGGAACTACCCAACATCTTGGTTATCCTGCAGATGCCCCTGGGATTCATTTATCCTGATTTTTTAAAAATAGCCTAGATACTTTTAGCAAATTCTCTCACTTGGAAATTAAAAGCCTTCTCTTACAGTCCCTTGCATGATCTCCTGTTCTGAGCCCTTCCTGCGGCTGTGGCTGCTGCTGTTGATGAGATGATGACAGTGTGCCCACCGGATGGGAGCACCCTCACCATTGCGTATCCCCAGAACAGTTGAGGTCCTACTTATATAAGGCTACACTTGGTTTTTACCAAGGGCTGTATCCTAATTCCTTTCAGTTGGGCCCAGGACCGGCAGAATATTTGGCCAGCCTTTATGCTTAATAGCAGTCAGTGTGATTACTGTTCAGCTATATAATTCTTTCTTTCTCTTTTCTCTGCCCGGTGAAAATGGCAGTACCTTCATAACTTTTGGAAGTTCCTGGAAAATCCACCCAAGACTTTGGAGAACCTATGCAACCTTGCTGTCTTAGGTTGTGCAATGTTCTTGTCCTAATAGTTTCAAATGCAGTGTTGGCATCACGGTCTTCTGGGTCACCGTGTGGATGGTCCATCTTCATGGATCGTTCCCCATCACCTTCTTTGCAGACCCTGAGAGCTCTTTCTGTTTTCATAGCCTGAATAGTATCTACTATTTCTTGAAGAGATAAAGCTGTAGTTAACTAAATGGCCTGATCACATGTACTCTTAGGGCGCCTTACATTACATAGGGGAATGTCCACTTGGAGGATTTCACAGAAATCAAGATAGTGGCCACCACGGTGTGATCAAAGCCTTGCCCTTTATTACATCACCTGTTAAAGGGGGGGAGGGGCTTTGATCAAACAGTTGTGCTTGCCATCCCAATTTTTTTGAGCCCACCGTGGAACCCCCAATTATATGCCATTTATTTCTTCTTCAAATACATTTGATTCAGCTTTATACAATTGGGAATAAAAGTGAAAAAAAGGGCTTATTTGTGGAATCAGGGCCATTATATATTATACCCTGCATATTTTAATATTGATTCTTCAAAGTGCAACTTCTGCTTCCTTAGATTGTCACAGGGAATACCATTTCTTGCACAACTCTGATCTTTATAGGCATAGACACATCACAGCATCTGGGTATCTTTCCCAAGAACTTTGTGGCTGCTCTACCAAGCGCACACACTCAGACATTCCTTATTCCCCCCCTTCCAAATTTCCCCCCACATTTAACTGCGATTTTCTTTTGTGGGGAGGTGTAAGAAGCATCCCAGTCAACTAACACTTGTATAGAATGTCTATTAAAAAAATAAAATGACATTTCTCATTACTTCTTTTACAAGAAATTTATTCCACTACCAGCTAGAAAAGAACCAGTTTGGTGTAGTGGTTAAGGCAGTGTTGTCCAAACTTGGCCACTTTAAGATGAGTGGACTTCAACTCCCAGAATTCCCCACCCAGCATGGACAACACTGGGTTAAGGCATCAGGCTAGAAACCAGGAGACCCTGAGTTCTAGTCTCATCTTGGGCACGGAACCAACTCTTTCTCAGCCCTAGGAAGGGGGAAATGACAAAGCACCCTGCAGTTTTCTTGGTAAGATGTTGGGACTTGCCCAGGGAGTCACAAGGAATCCACAATGGCTTGAAGGCACCAAAAATAGCAGGGTGCGTGCGACTCCTCCTGGTAATAACTGCGAAGGTGACGGGGAGGGTATTGCAATGCAGCCCACGCTGCATCTATGAAGCCATCAATGAAGGATTAAGGGACAAGAAAAAAAATCTAAGTGATTGCAACTCTGACACGAGCCTGGGAAAAACAGGATATTCTTCACCCGAACGGTTCAAAAGTCACCACCTATCCGAAAAATGCAATTATGACTTCTGTCTGCCATGTTCTCAAGGACAATCGCCGCCTTTTCCAGCTTTTCCTCCAAGTTATGGAGCGACACGCAAGGGGCAACTCCTTCCCAGCGCTCAGAAAATGTCAGAAGTTGGGGGGGCCGCGCCCAAATCGCCTGCGCCCCCCCCCCGCGCCCTTAAGTTGCGCAATTTGTTAAGCTATAAAGGGCTCAGATAGAAACAGGCGCAAGCGACTCCGTGTATCTCTATAGAAGATGCTCAGGTCGATCACATTCACACAAACGGATGGTACACCTATGTATATTAAAGTCCAGAAACCCCTACGCGTGCAAGCCACCGTGAAACAGATCTGGCTCGAGGGTTGTGGAGGGATCTCCAGCCACTCCCCGTCCGGCGGCTACTTTCTAGCAGGGGCCCCGCGCGCTTCGCGGAGGCTCGGCTCATCTGCCGAGAAGCTGGGTGCCTTCCTGGAAGCGAACGGCGAACCTCGCTTTCGATTTCGCGGCTGCTTTATAAAAGCCCCGACTTCAGCGCAGGAGGGAGAGGTCGCGTCGGGCTACGAAGGGAGCTGGCGGGCGGCCCAACTGGTTTCCTTTGGAAAGACGGTAAAGGGAGCCGGGCGCGAGGCGCGATCGCTTTTCCCCGACTTCCCCTCCGGTGTCCGGTCCTTCCCCGCAGCGGCAGCCGCTTTCGGGACTTGAGGTCCTCCGGAGGGGCTGGGTGGGTCCCCCTTGCTGGCACCGGCGGAGCAGTTGCGGGGCTCTCTTCCCGAGCATCCGCGAAGCAGAGACTCTTCCTGAAAACTGGGGGGCGCGAAGGGCTGGCGGGAGGGTCAGCAGCGGGACGAGAGGCTTCTCCCTCGGCCTGGTGCGGGCGGGTGCTGGGGCGCGGTGCGGGGCTCCTCCGCGGAAATGCTTCTGGGGAACCGCGGGGAACTTGCTCCCGTTCGGGCCCGGGGACCTGGGGACCCGTCCCGCCGTTCCGACCAGGTCTGCCCCCAGGGGCGGGCTTGGCCCTGAAGACCTGCTGCTCTTCAGTTGTCTTCTGAGGTCTGGGGGAAGATGCTTGAGAAGGAATCAGTCGGGGATTACAAAGCCCATACACTCACTGGCCTGAGATGGGCTTGACATCACCTGGAGGTCATGAACTTGGGGAAGGCTCTTTTATATTCTTCATTTGGGAGCGTCTGTGAAGAAAGTGCTATCGCCGTCATATACAAACGGCATCTTTGGTGACTCTGGGCACTTTCTTGCCAATCTTGCTCTGCAGCGGCATCCCTCCAGGCCTCCAAAATGCAGATGGCAGCCCCCGTGTGCCTGATTGAGAACAGGCTGAGCGGCCTCCACATCTCTCCAGAGGCCCTTCAATTGCTCTCGCAAATCCGGAACCAGGTGGTGGTGGTGTCCATTGTGGGACTGTACCGCACGGGCAAGTCCTACCTGATGAACAAGCTGGCTGGTAAAAATTCAGGTGAGAAGGGGCGGACATGAACCGGGACAATGTGGGTGAGGGCAGAACCTGGAATAGGTGGTGGGGAAATGAACACCCCCAAGTCCAGTGTTTTCTACTCTGATGATCAGGTTATGTACAGAGCCCAGGACTCCCATTTTCCAAAATGCCCATTGTGAGTCATGCAGTGACAGGGAACTCTTTGGACTGGTGTGACCTTGACTTCCAGAATTCCCTTTAGGATAGTAAGATTGCAAGCTTTAAATTGCTGATTTAATCAATGCATCTGTATAACTCTGCTCCCGGTATTCTTTTTAGGTGCTGAGAAATGTAGCCCCCCTTTTCTTTCAGGGTTCTTGTGCTTCCTCTTATATTGCAAAATGAAATGTATTTCATAAGCATTTCCGTCTGGGAAACTGCACCCTTGAACGATTTCCTGTTTGAAGGTGTTAAAGACAGGGGGGCGGCCACAAAAACTGGTAGTGAAAAGCTGTGTCTCATGAACTGCAGCTCACACATTTACAGGATTATCTATTTTGGGTCTAAACCATGGCCTATTTTTCCATTTGTAGGTTTCTCTTTGGGCTCCACGGTGCAAGCAAATACAAAAGGAATCTGGATGTGGTGCATTCCCTATCCGGAAAGGCCTCATCAAACCCTCGTCCTTCTGGACACTGAGGGATTGGGTGATGTGCAAAAGGTGATTTTGTATTTGTGTATTTCTTTGCATAAAGCACCATGTCAGTGGGATTTCTTTAGGCAGCAAGTAGCACAGATGACTTTCTAGAAGGAAGATTGCAATATTAATGTCAAGAGTCAGGCCTAATATACCTCAACCAAATCTAATTCTCTTGGCCAAGGGGAAGAACGCATGGCCTTTAATTGTTCCTGAACTACAACTCCCAGCATTCCTGGCTGTCAGAAATGATGAAGGACTCAGTGAATGAATTCTGGCCTGGTGAATGAATGGTTTCTTGTTCTTATGAAGTTACCTTATGAGAGGCATAGATACAATCAGCAGAAGTCAGAAACAGATCATAACTTACTCTTGTCCCTCCTTAGGGCAATTCTCAAAATGATGCCTGGATCTTCGCTTTGGCCGTGCTGCTAAGCAGCACCCTCGTCTACAATAGTTTGGGGACCATTGATCAGACTGCTATGGACAAGCTTCAGTATCCTTCTAAAGAATAGCCCTGTTATGCTGTGCAGTTACTGTAGATTTGGAGTGAGGCAACATCCAGAAACATCCTTGTCTAAGTCATTTCTAGACTCATCAAGTGTGTTCCCCAACCTGCAAAGCTTGGTTAGATTGAATGTTGACTAGCTTATGTTTCAATGTATTGTGCAAGCACAGAAAATGGGTTAAGGCAATAAAGAGGTGAAGTCTGTTATGTGAATCGTGTTGCTCTTCAACAGGGATAATTTTGTTTTGTTTGAAATCAACACGTTCAAAACGGCGCCTACTGTCATCCATCAATCCCGTGCTTCCCATTGCATTTCAGATTAATCTGGCACTTTGGATTCTTTCAAAAATGTTTCAGTAGCACTGAGGTGTATAGCACTTACCCTTCTTGACAGTGGAGAGAGAGGGAGAAATCAGTGGGTAACCTATGCCATATGTTAATTATAGCATATCTATAAACAATATATTTTAATAAATAATGATCGAAGAGAAATTAGCCTTGGTGCTGTGCTGCTAGCAATTCATCTGCAGAATTCATATTCAAAAGTAAATATTAAGAAGATAATTTTGGCAAACAAATATAAATGTGGAAGCTGCTGTTGCAAAATAAATAGCTTTTAGGAACCAACCAAATTATCTGCTTCTCCTTACTTGATCAACCATGTCTGGTTCTGTGGTAGAGGTAGAGCCAGGCATTTTGCAGACATGTCTTCCTTTGATGTCAGCCCTATCAGGTAGACCAGACTAAGAATCAGACACCATGTAGACCTAAAGCTACTTTTATCCGAACAGCTGCAGTAACGGAATCTTGCAAGTCTCTATGTGCTTCCCTTCCTCCCTCTTTTATCTTCATGAGAATTGGGCAGGGAGCTATCTGAGGCATTTCTGCAATCTCCTTTCTTGGCCTGGGCTCAAGTTTCATTTGTCTGACTGTTGCCTTGGTAGCAGATCTTCTCTCTGTCCTTCAAGGCCATCCTCTTTATTCACTGCACTTGTACGTTTCTTGATTCCTAAACTGGGGGAAAAGTTTTGTGACGGAGCTCTCTAAACACATCAGGACAAAGAGTCCATCCAGCCATGGAGATACAGAAGACTCTTCTGAATTTGTTGGCTTCTTCCCTACATTTGTCTGGGCTGTGCGAGATTTCACCCTGCAGCTGGAACGGAATGGGAAACCCATCACAGAGGACGATTATCTGGAACAAGCTCTGGAATTAAAAAAAGGTACTGATGATAAATGCAGTGTGAAGATCCAGGTGATCATGTGGATAAGGAATAGGAGCCGTTGGGCCTAAGTTTTCCTCCTTCAGGGAGGCGCAAAATGGTCCTCAGTTGTTAAGAGGTGAAAAGAGGCTGACCATAAAAAGCAATTCTCAGCTGGAATTACTAAGATGCTTCTGTTGTACCTGACTATAGACCATTGTAAAATAAGACCCAGCAGATATAATATATCATAAAAATAACTGAGTTTTGAAAAAGGCTAAATAGACAACAAAAATACCCAGCAGGAATTTGTCTTTCCTAGCAAATCCATTTCTGTGTCAGTAATCATGCCACTGAAATATAAACCAATGTATTTTCCTGTTATTCCCTAACCCAGTGTTGTCCAAACTTGGCCACTTTAAGATGAGTGGACTTCAACTCCCAGAATTCCCCAGCCAGCATGAAGTCCACTCATCTTAAAGTGGCCAAGTTTGGACAACACTGCCCTAACCAAATTATTTGCTGGAAAATAAGCAACAGTGTTAATTCTTCAGTGTTCATTTTTCTTGATTAATTTAAACCAGGGTTGCAATTGCAGAAGGTACTGCTTTGGATTTCAGGCTGTAATTTGCATATACTTTGTTGGCTGAGTCTACACATTAAAAGACTAGATCACCCTTAATTTGTACATTGCCTTTCCACAAAATGCTTGGTAAATTACAGTGCAGTGTGTTAAATAGAGGTTATCCAAAACCACTGATTTGGAAACAAGAAAAACCAATGTTATAGAGGTGTGGCCTCTATAATTAAGAGATGAAGGGTAGACAAAGACAGTTAAAAAGTTAGAGGAGATTCCTGCAGTTGGTAAGGATAATAATTAAGTGGCGCTCTGTCACAGATATGGGAACGTTTCCTACTGAAATGCCCGCTGGTAGGTGCAATTCAGGTTAATTAATCTGCAAGATGGACATGTTGCTCTCTAGGTAACAGTCACGAGGAGCAGATGTTCAATCTGCCGCGCAAATGTATCCGACTATTCTTCCCCACCCGGAAGTGCTTCATCTTTGATCGCCCTACTAGTAGGAAGAACTTACCTCATCTGGAACAGATGCAAGAGAGTCAGCTGGAGCCTGATTTTGTGGAACAAGCAAAGCAGTTCTGTCGCTATGTCTATTGGACATCTCGAGAAAAGACTCTTCCAGGCGGACACATTGTCACTGGCAACCGTGAGTGCTTCTAGCTCTATTATTATTATTATAAGCCAGGGGCAGTTGGAAGGTTTGAGCTCATTATGCCTCATCTCTTGAATGAAGTGTCCTCCAGAAAGCCATGCAGGCTGGAAAAATGTGGCAGTCCTCAACCACCCAAACTGGCAAACAAGTTGTGGCACAGTGCCTTAGATTCTTGAGTCTGCTCCACAGTGAGCAAAGGCAGCTGAATATGTGCAGCTGATGCTCCAGCAATCTGTTTATTTTTCTCTATTCAGTGTTGGCAGAGTTGGTCAAGACCTATGTGGATGCTATTCATAGTGGGAAAGTTCCTTGCTTGGAGAATGCAGTATTGGCCTTGTCTGAGATTGAGAACGCGGCTGCTGTGCGTGAAGCTGGTGCTCACTATGTGCAAATGATGGAGCAAAACCTGAAGCTACCCACTGAGACTCTCCAGGAACTTCTGGATGTACATAAAAAATCTGAGAAAGAGGCCCTCCGGATCTTCATGGCTCGTGCTTTCAAGGATGATACACGTCAGTTCCAGGGCAAACTTGTGGTAGGTAATCTTGTGAGATACCAACATTCATAGACAATATTGAAGGTTCAAGGGTCCTGGTGGTATGGTACCTTGGCCTCCAGTATTTTCTGTATTTATAAGAATGCTACATAGCCTCACACAAATTGTGGAGATGTTCTTAGTCAATAAATTTGTGGATGGCTGCAGCCAGGTGCTTTGTTTGGAAACATGCCCAATTGCCCAGACGGATAATAGATGGATGTGGGAAGGAACATCTAGGAGGGTCCACAGGGTGGCAAGGAGTATCATCATCAGCCTCTTCAATTAGGTTCCTCCTGTAAGAATTAATGAGCCTCTAGTTAAGTTGAAGGAAGAGAACCTGCAATTTCAAACTATGATTAAGCTCTGTTGAATCATGGGAGACCATCCAAATGTACTGGAAGTAAAAACATGCTTTTGTTTGTTATGTCTCAGATCTTGTTTTGTAACATTTTATTCCTACCAGAAAACTGTGGACAGCAAGAAGGAAGAGTACTGCCGCAAAAATGAGATGAAATCTTCTGAAGTCTGTTTAGCTTTACTGAGGTCACTCTCTGAGGGCTTGGAACAGAAGGTCAAGAATGGAAGCTACTCCCAGCCTGGTGGCCACCAGGAATTTGTAAATGACCTGAAACAAGTGGAGGAAAGATACCATGAGGCACCTAAGAAAGGAATAATGGTACAAAATGCTGGGGTTGCTAAATTCATACTCACAAGGGACATTGTAATGCTGTTAGGCCAGGATCTGTAACATTTGAGAGAGCGGTTGGGAAAATTATTTATATTATTTATTTATTATTCAATTTATATTCCGCCCATCTCCCCCAGCGGGTGACCCTGGGCAACTCACAATTAAAATCAAACATTAAAAACAAGAAAGAATATAAATATCTACTTTAAATTAGCTAAAAAAAATCATAGTATATAAAAATACTATATACATAAAAAGACTATGACATTCAAGATGATGGGGGGGCAGAATCAGTTACCCCACGAGCCTGTTCCAACAATGTGAGCCCCATCAGGCCCCCAGGACATCTGGCATAGCAACATTTTACACTCTTCCTGAAGGCCATGAGAGTGGGGACACACTGCACCTCAGGTGGTACATTGTTCCACAGAGTGGGGGCCACGGCAGAAAAGGCCCTCTTCCTAGACCCTGGCAGTTGAAATTCCTTGACTGGTGGGGTCAGCAACATGCAACTTCTGCTGGACTGAGTGGGGCGGGCTGATGTAATGGGCGAGACGGATCCTCAGATGACCTGGTCCTGTGCCATGAAGGGCTTTAAAGATAATAACCAACACCTTGAATTGGACCTGGAAGCAAACCAGCAACCAATGCAGCTCACGTAACAGTGGTGTTATATGTGCCCCCCGGGGGCATTCAGAACTATCCGCGCCGCCACATTTTGTGCCAGCTGTAGCTTCCAGATACTCTTCAAGGGTAGCCCCACGTAGAGTGCATTGCAGTAATCCATAATCTAACAAATGATGCATGCAATATATTGTGGAGCTGGGTTAGTTGTAAAGCAGAATTCAAAATAGGGGAAAATAGATTACGCACATTGTGGACACTAATAATCAAAGGCAGAGGTGTCTGCAGGATCCAGTGCTTTTATCAAAATGATGAAATACTGTCATGCTGTTGCAATACAAAGCTGTGCTCCTTGAGTGTGTCCGTGCAAGATCACAACATATATACAAAAGGGGTGGAGCTTGTATTGTGACAGTGTGACACGGCTTTCATTATTTGCTGCCACCCTGAACCTTCCTGCAGATGCCTCTGAAGAACTGTTTCCTACAATTCCAAGTTTAAAAACCTGAAAGATGTTTGGCAAATTGGTTAAAATTTATATACAAATAATCAGTCTGAGTTATCAAAACATAGGCAAAACAAGACCCATTAACATCCCATTGAAAACAACAAGGAGATACAGAAAAATCGATAGATCAACCTTAAATAATCCAGTAAGTTCAAGCAAGCTATATGAATGCTCAATTTGCTAAAATTCAATCATTTGAAATTTCCAAGGTCTCCACACCTAAAACATCATGTTTTCCTTCAAAGTATTATTTCCAATTTTAATAACAGAAGTTTGAAGGGAACCTTTATACAAATAGACTAATGGAAGACACCTAATGGAAGACTTGATTAAGATTCACACATGAATACCATACTGGGTATTGTGAAATTGCAGCCATGATTAACTTCTAAAATGTAACGGGTGTTCTACTAGCCTTGTAGGCCACACAGAGTCCAGCCCATTTCTGGGTGGTTTTTAGAGAAATTCCCCCTCACTGGCACCAACACTGAATGCTGGCATTCAAAATGTTCTTTGGAAGAGCTACAGGAAGCCAAATTTCCTCATCGGGCATCAGAGGTCCATTTTGCCAGCCATGTGGCAGCGTTGCCATCCTACAGGGAGATCGTTCAGTGTCCTTGCTTTGACAAAGCCTCCTCATCGCATTTCCAGATTCCATGCTCCAGATTGCTCTTTTTTCCCCTCTTCACCTAGGCGGGGAAGACCCTGAAAGAATTCCTGCAGGGCAAGGACAGCATCAGCAAAACCATTCTTCAAAGTGATGTAACCCTTAAAGAGAAGGAGAAGGAAATGGAAGGTAAAGGCTTGATCCAGTTGTAAGATTATGCTGGGGTGTTGGCTCTCCCTTGAAGGTGGGAAAAGACGGGTTGTCTATCCTTACACCAAACCCATTGCTAACTGGGGAAATGCTTTCCTGTCTACATAAAATCCTGGTAATGAAAGATGGAGAAGTTCCTTTTTTCTGCAGGATTAGCCAGCGTTTCTAACTGTACTCACAGTATATCCCAATAAATGGATTGCAGAATGCTGAGCAAGAGAGCTGGGGGCCTTGGAAGGACGGGATCATGAAGGAGCTGATTCAAGCCTATCACAGCTATGTTTAAAGGTTGTGGAGAAAAGAGGATTCTAGGGGAAGCAATCCTCTTTTCTAAAATGTTCATGTAATTTCCCATTCTTTTCTTACCTCTTTGGGCAATTTCCTTGTAATTCCCCTATAACAGCCTGTAACCTTCTCTTGTCCAGGTTCTAAACTCCCTCACTACAGTGAACAGGGTTTCTCAACTTTGGCAGCTTTCAGACGGGTGGACTTCAACTCCCAGAATTCCCCAGCCAGCTTTGCTGGTTGGGGAATTCTGGGAGTTGAACTCCACCCATCTGAAAGCTGCCACGGTTGAGAAACACTGACAGTGAGGATGGAAATGTATATAGGTAGTCCTTGCTTAAAGACCATTTGTTCAGCGACTGTTCGAACTTACGACAGCACTGAATGCATAGGACTTAGGACTGGTCCTTGCAGTTACGGTAGTTACAGCGTCCCACGGTCACATGATCCCCATTTGCAACCTTCACTGCCAACTTCCAACAAGCAAAATCAATGGGGAAGCTGGCAGAAGGTTGCAAATGGGGACCATGTGACATCGCACTTAACAGTGGTGCGGGATTCACTTAATGACGGCAATAGAAACTGCCAGAATTGCCGTCACTAAGCAGTGTGGTCATGCGATGTTGCACTTTAGGACGGTGTCGCTTAGCAACGGAAATTCTGGTCCCAATTACCATAGTTAAGTGAGGACCATCTGTATGCCAAATCTACTTATTTATTACATTATTTGCATACTACCAAGTCTAGCCCACACCTGCAGATGTTTGTCTTTTTTTTCCCCCCTGGACCAGATGCAAAGGCCATGGCAAAAGCAGCAGAACTAGAGAGGGAGATCCAGAAGCAGCAAATAGATATGTTGCAACAGAAGTTGGATGACCAGAAACAGAGTTATGATATGAACCTTCAGACGCTAGAGGCGCAGATGGTGGAAGATAGAAAGAAGATACTGGAAGAGCAAGAGAAGATGATCAGTAGCAAACTCAGGGTAAGGCTATTGTCTCAGCAAGAGTTTGCTCTAGTTGTGGGGGGCAGTTTTAACAAAATTGCAGACTTTCAGAACTGAAAAGCCATGATTTTAGAATAAGCATAGCACACGTTCCTCTTTCTTTACCTTATCACATCGTCTCCACTTACGTCATTTTGATACAGGTTGAAATACATTTATTTGCTTGGGGAAGTTTTAAAGTCACTGGGACTATGTAAAGAAAGCAAATGATAGAAACAGTGAAAGAGGGAGCGTCCTAAAGGTTTCTAGTGCTCAGAAGGATGCACTTTTAACAGCAATGAAGAGTAGAACTAGACGCAACAATTCACAGCACTTACAGAATTACTGTATAGGTACTTAACTGAAGTCTTGAAGAATAAATGCAGAATTTCAAACAGTACAGGTAGTCCTTGCTTACTGACCACTCGTTCAGCAACTGTTCAAAGTTACAACGTCACTGAAAAAGGACATTTATGACCAGTCCTCGAAGTTGCAGCTGTTGCAGTGTCCCCACAGTCACGTGATTGTGATTTGAGTGCTTGGCAACTGGCATGCATTTACGACGTTTGCAGCATCCTGCAGTCACATGATCACCATTTGTGACCTTCACAGCCAGCTTCTGACAAGCAAAATCAGTGAGGAAGCCAGCAGGAAGTTACAAGTCATGGTCACATAACATCATGCTTAATGACTGCACTGCTTAGCAATGGAGTTGCTGGTCCCAGTTGTGGTTGGTAAGTGAGGATTACCTGTATAGGTTTACAGTCAGGTAAAAGTCAGTCTTTATATGCTGAATATGTATGCTGAGTATGGTTTTAAAATTGGAGGAAGAAACTGCATAACCTGTGCTATGCTGATAATGCTACTCGGATAGCTGAAAAGGCAAATGCAAATGTTCAAGCTCTAGTAAAGAAAGTCAAGGAGCACAGTGAAAAAATAAAACAGATTAAATATAAAGAAGGCCAAACTAATGACAACGGGTACAGCAACCAGTCTTAGAACTGACAATGAAGATATCAAAGTGGTGGATAGCTTCTGCCTTTTAGGATCAACTATCAATGGTAAAAGAACCAGCAGTCAAGAAATATGCTGTAGATTAGCACTTCGTAGAGTAGTAACGAAGGCCTTGGAAAAGATGTGTCTATATCTACAAAGATCAGAATCATGCAAGTCATGATATTCCCCTGTGACATTCTATGGAAGTGAAAGTTGGACTTTGAAGAAGCAGGGCAGGAAGAGTGTTGACACGTTTGAGCTTTGGCATTGGAGAAGACTCCTGAGAACACCATCGATAGCCATGAAAACAAAACAAAGCTTCATTGAACAAATCAACCCAGAGTTCACACTCAAGGCACAAATGACCAGGCTCAAATCATCATACTTTGAACACATTATGTGAAGAGCTGCATCTCTGGAGAAAGCTCTAATGTTGGGAAAGGTGGAAGGAAAGAGGACAACCAGCAGCAAGGTGGATGGACTCAGTTACAGCAATGACGGATACACCAGTGGAAGTCCTAAAGGACCTGGTTAGAGACAGATTGTCTTGGAGAAAATCCATCTGTGTGGTTGTTAATAATTGACACCAACTTGATGGCATGTAATCTATCCATGAATCAAAAGTCAATTTTACTTGAGCTTCATCTGAAGACTTAATTTCTTCAGTGCAGGGAATAGATCCAGTGATGCTGAAGCTGCAAAAAGCAACAGTGGAAAAGCAAGGAGAGAAATTTAAGGGTAGAGGAACAAGAAAAAGAAAATTTGGAGGCAGGCTTTGCTAAAACCCAAGATGGTTAATAGTAAAATGAGAGAAAATGAAATGAGGCTTACCCCTCTTAAAGTTACAGTGCAAAGAATCTTCTGAGATTTGGGGAGCAAGACAGACAGCCTTTACTCTCAGACTTCCTATGCAGCTTAATATCCTAACTGCTCCAGAAGCCACACGGGTTGATCACTGCAGGACACGCCCCTCCATGGCACAGAGAGTAATTGAGCTGAACTACAGGGATCCAATGGGGTGTAGTCCATATGAGATGATTTCCCTGTTTTTCCCCTTTACCCAATTCTAATTTGACAGGAAATGTCCAAATACATCTTGAGTCTTCTTTCTTTATTGGGTACATTCTTGAACATGGTCTCCAATGTTAATCACATCTTTTGCTTTCAGTCTAATAACTGATGGGCTCTGTTTGCAGGAACAAGAGGCTTTCTTGAAAGAGGGTTTCGAGAAGGAAGCTAGACAACTGAACGGGGAGATCCGTCAGCTGAAACAGAAAAGTGAAGATGTGAAGAAGCCATCTTGGATAGCCTCAGCTTTGGGAGTCCTAGGAGACGTGGTCTCAACGGCATTACCAGGAATTTGGGGCAAAGCTGTTGGGGCTGTTACTAATTTGTTCAAGCATTTCTAATCCAGAACAAATGGCCTTATTTCCTCTCCCAGGAAGTTCCTGTATATTCTAGAAATGACCTGGCTGCATTCTTACTTGAGTTATTTTAAATATGTTCTGTAAATGTAAAGTCATGGTACGCAAAGTCATTCTTGGACTCTAGGGGCTTGTTTCAAGGATGGCATTTTAAGGCTTCATAGGCTTCCAACAGTCCGTGGCTTCATGAAACATCACAAGCTGAGTTCAGGCATTGTATTAAGCTCCTGTTGGTTGGTTGGTTTTAATCCTGATGTTTTAAGTCATGTTTGGGGGTTTATATATGACACAAAGCCCAAACTAAACCAATCACTTAATGCCTTAGTGCAATTGGAGAAGTCATTGTAAGATAACCAAAGAAAATGAAATTTCTTTCATTTATGAGAGAAAAGAAAAGAATAAAACAGGATAGAATGAAGCATAGTGAATGAAGATTATGACCCTAACCTGTTTCCCAAATATTGGCTATTTCCTCATTAGCAATTTATAGTGTTTTATAGCATTGTCCACCCATCACTATGCCAACATAACACCAACTGGAGAAGGCTGTATAGTGCTTTATGATTTTGGATATTCCTAGAAAATGTATTTTCAGTTACATTGACCACAAGAGGTACCCATGTCCAGTTTTGTCTTTATTGGGACTACTCAGACATCGGTAGCTATAGATTGATAACTTTTTATCAATAGAATAGAATAGAATAGAACCGAACCGAACCCCAAGAGGGTTGTGTGGAAGTCATGCAAACCCTGTAACATCTCTGTCTCTCTCCTCTGAGAGCTTAAGGGAAGGTGGACTGTATTTATCAATCTGATCACGCTTCCAGAAAATAATAGAAATGCAAGACCCAGCAGGAGCAGCCTATGGTGATGGGGCCACCAGAAAGCTGAGGAATTCTCTGCTTTTTGGAGATGCAGGAAACTTCTGCCTTCCACGTGATTCAGCCACATCTTTGGATTGGCTCTTTCAACACCCACCCAATTTAGGTTATGCCTTTGAATGGCCTTTGCGTAGCTTTCTTTCCTTTCCTTGACAATATAGATTTTTAAATATGTTCTTTAATAACAGTGTTATTGTGTTGCCTGATGGGTGAGGAGCCCATTTACACCGTAATAGCTTCATAAGCTTGAACTCAAAAGGCCTACTAGAAAATATAACAAAGTAGCATGTTTTATAGTTTGCTTAATTAACCCACATGGATGGATATGCATATCACACATTAGATGCTTTTACATTGCATCTGAGCCACATTAAGGTTTGTGGTGCTGTGAACCCATCTTTTGGAATGTGCCTAAAAGTTACAGGATTCCCCTGTTCTTTCACACAGCTTTAAGAAGCTGTTCCCAAATAGGAGGCAGGAAGCTTCTTATGGATGGAACACACATCATGTGTGCATTTCCTAAAGTCATGGTTGTTCAGGTTGTAACACTTAACGCAATCCATCCAGGAAGCCTACGGGACCCTTGTTTACTTGCACTCATGTTACCTCACTCCAGCGGAGCCAGTCTTTCTGAACACAGAGGGAAGGACCAAGCTCGAGATCTTGCGGGACCATGTGTCCTTCCATGGAGCTCCATGGGATCACTAAGGTGCTGGATGGAGGCGGTCTTTGGAGTTGACAGTATTAGCAAACTGCCCTTCTCCTGATCAGTAAAAGAAGAGGGTGGGTGCCCAGGAAGAAGCTCATCCTTTTGTTACTGTTTGAAGTGGTTTGAAGCAGAATTTGTGGGAATGCTTGCCTGTTTTCACAGTGCACAATTTGATTGTCTCCTAAATAAACAGTTGCATTCCAAATGTGTGAACATCTTCTTCTGGCATAAGCAATAGTATGGGAGCAGAGTCTCTAATTCACAGATACTTTCAAAAATTAAAATTATTAATCCTGATGAGCTAAATGTATACATATGGTGTGTGTGGCTCTGTGGCTCATCCCTTCCTTCCATGGAAACAATCTTAGTTTGATATTACAGTATTCAGAAAGGGATACAGATAGTCCTTGCTTAACAACCACAATTGGGACTGGAATTTAAGTCACTAAGTGATGTGGTCATTAAGTGAATCATCACATGACTGGACCTGATTTTATGACCTTTCATGGTGGTTGTTAAGTGAATCACATGGTCATTAAGTGAATCACATGGGTTCCCTATTGATTTTGCTTGCTGGAATCTGGGAGGGAAGAATGCAAATGGTGATCATGTGATCCTGGGACACTGCAACTGTCATAAGTGCAAGCTGGTTGCTGAGTGTCCAGACCATGATCATGTAACTGCAGGGGTGCTGTGACAGTTGTAACTTTGGGCATAGGTCATAAGTCTCTTTTTTAGTGCTGTTGTAACTTTGAACAGTCACTAAATGAACAGTCATTAAGCGAGGACTACAAGTATGTATAAACTTTGGAAAGCCCATCATTTCTGAAAGTTTGCACACTGGCTAGCTGGCTATGAGGAGAAGGCTGCGTCCTGCGGAGGAATTCTTGAGAATGATCAGCCCAGCATTCTCAAGCCAACATTTGGGGGATGTGTAGATCTGCCAATAACAACAACAACAATACAGTAATGTTAAAAGCTAGACACGCACAACGCACGCACATCCCCAGTATCACCCTTGGCATTATATCACTTCATTAGACAGCATCTCCCTGTAACTGAGCAGGTTTGAAGACCACCAGGGGTTGGTTCTCTGACCTGTGGCTCGTAACAGCCAGCCTCTCCCAAAGCGCCTTTTCCTGCCATTGATTTTACTTTTGCTTGCTGATTCCTCCCCAGCAGTCCCATTTCTCAGAAAGCACCGGGTCTTGGTCTGGTCTGCACAGATCCTGCCCAGCCCCTGCGCTTAGGAAGCCCAAGAATTGCTTTTGTTCTCCCTCAGATGCGTCATTGTTTTCAGGAGGCTGGGAACTAGGGAAGCGGCTGCAGTTTGCCCCTTCCTTCCTCCAGAGGAGCAACACAACAGGAAAGTCACTCCTGCCAAAGGCACAACAGAGTTCTCAGTGACTATTTAGCAAAAGCCACGCAGATGCTCCCTGCTACAGTTAAGGGGAGCGCCATCTATTATAGATGGTGTGTCCATAGCTCTTACGCGTCTGCAGAGAGAATAAAACATTCCAACCATAATTCAAATTATTCATCAGAATAAGATTTCTTAAGACAAGGGGTATAAATCCAAACTTACATATCTGAGCCTACCCATGTGTGCAAGTTTCAGATGAGGAAGATCTGGCATCATGTTTATTTTCAAACTATTTAGAAGCCTCCCATATCAGGAATAAATAAACCCAGAAGAGTACAGTATGGACGTAGGCACTGATTTATGGGATTATAAGGCTGTCCAGCTCATTTATGCTTCCAGACAGTGTACAAGTATAAAACCAATATAACAACTATGCACACAGAGCTAAGGCTGGAAGTAACCATGGTGCTGTTTCCTAATAGCTCAAGCACCATCTTGGGCCAATGCACAGGAGAACAGCCAGGTCTTCACAATTCTATGAAAGGCTTGTGAGGGTTGAGATCACCCACATTTTGGGTGGTGGTGGTGGTGGCCTTGGTGGGCTTATTCCAAAGGACACGCACAGCAATAAAGAAGGCACACCCCATAAGATGACCCTGCCTTAAGCAAGGGACATGGAACATGTCCATCTTGGGTGACCTAGTGAGATGGTCAGAGATAACCAGAGATGGGCAGTTGCAGGGCTTTACAGGTGATCACCCACACCATGAATGGCACCTGTGAGCCAGCGCAGCTCAGAGTAGTGATGTTACACGGGTGTACAAGGGCACACCCATTACTATCCGTTGAAGACACATTCTGGGCTAGTTGTAACTTCTGGATGGTCTTCAAGGGCAGCCCATATACAGTGCATTACAGAAAGTCAACTGGGAGGTGACTAAGGCCTGAATGACTGTAAGCTGGACCTGACAATCCAAAAGCAGGTGCAATTGACTCACAATATGAAGTTGTGCAAGGGGCTGCCTGGCCATGGCTGTCACCCCCTCCTCAGGCAGGAGCTGTGAGTCCACGAGGACCCCCAAGTGGCAGGCAGGCTCTGAGTAGGGGAGTGCAACCCCACTCAGAGCCAAGGGTAGAAAATCCCCTGATCCAGATCCTGGGGGGATGGCAAAACCCACAGCCACATGGTCTTGCCTGAATTGAACTGAAGCCTGTCCTCCCTCCAGAATGATGAATGTGAAATCAGAAGTAAAACACTCCAGAATTACTGTCCTGCATTGCCCTCTGCTGGCTGCAAATCAGTCGGTAAGGATGACTATTGCATAGACATAAACTACCGCACTGCATAATTGTTTCAAGGGCTGTTGGCATCTCTTTAAGGCAGCTTCCTCCCAATTGGTTCTCCCTGCATGTGTTGGATTTCAGCACCAGTAAAAGTTGCAATTCAAAATATCTCCAGGGCAGCAGGTTGCCTGCAAGAAATATCATATTTGAGGGGACGATCATATTTCACGTAGCAATTTCTCTGGGGGGACCTGTAATGGTCCTGGAGCTCTGCTTGATTGCAGTTGCGGCAAAGTTGCCCACCTTTTGGAGCAGGAAGTCTAGCGTTGATTGCATAAGTCAAGATATTTGGGGAGTTGAAATCCACTCATCTGGAGGGTGCTCTGGTTACAAAAGGGTGCCATAAATCCTTAGATAGGCTGAACAGAATGTTGACGCATTTCTCTCCCCAAATCTTCTGCTTCCCAAAAAGAAGAACAATCAGAAAATCCCAGTGCTGTGTCCTCACCTGTTGTGGGTCAGGGCTGTTGGACTGCAACCCTCTAAACCAGGGTTCCTCAACCTTGGCAACTTTAAGACGCAAGGCTGGCTGGGGAATTCTGGGAGTTGAAGTCCACCCGTCTTAAAGTTGCCAAGGTTGAGGAACCCTGCTCTAAACACCAAGTGCACTCATGTGGAGGAGGAGGAAGAGAAAAAGGAGGAGAAGGTGTATCTTTGATTTCCCCCTTTCCTGCAGGTTGTAAGTTTTCCTGCTGTTTTAAATGCATGGATGCCATACGTCCCATCGTTCCTCGTCATTATAATGCTCTCTGCACAGCTCACAACTTGAGAAAGGTAACCCATCCATTTAAAGTCCCAGTGCTTCCCTTCCACAGGAAGAGGCAAACTAGAACAAGAAGTCCCATCCACCAAGAACTTCTCGTCTGCAGGAAGCCTCCAGTGAAATGGAAGAGTCTGTGATACGTACCGTGTATTTTTTTTCCTTACCAATGCAGCTCGCAAGGCAAAATCCCCGGTGGACTGTTTCTATCATTTGTAATGTGTGCAAGAAGACCCTCTCAACATTAAATCCTAACATATTAACAATGAAGCAATAGGGAATTACAGAGAACGCCCCCCCCCCTTTTTACAGCCAGTTTTGGCAGCGGGATTATCCGGTTGATTCTAATCGGTCTCCTGTTTCTAAGAAGGGCAGTTAGCAATCTGTGCAAACCTGTGAGCATCCAGAATCTTTCTAACAAGCCTTAGATTTTACTGCATTCCCCCCCCCCCCCGATGAGCTGTATTTCTCCTCCAATAATTAGGAAAAGAGCCAGAATGCATGGGGTTTCCAATTTAGATAGGCACCTGATTCGGGGAATAGTCATTAGGGATATATTGAATTTATTCATGGAAAGGAAGGTTTGGGACTTATGTTGTCCGTTTCCCAAGTCTGTGTCTATACTAAGAATATGCAATTAACCTGAATCTGAAGGGAGAAAAATAGAAATGCACTAGACCTGTACAAGTCCCATTAGGCAACATGCTATAAATGAAAGGAAAAAGAAGAACAGCTTTTTCAGACCAGGAACCATCTACCCAGCCTCCTCTCCCACAAGACCAGCCACTTGCTTCTGGAAAAAACACAGCCAGCATATCTTTCTTTTGCAGATGTTGACTTTTATTCAGCACAACTTGCTTTCAGTGTTTTATGATGTTATTTTTATAAGGGTTCCCTCCAGTTTCATCCAAACAGATGTTAAGCTAACTGGCCTGTGATTTTCTGGATACCTTCTGGATTCCCCCCCCCCCGCCCCCAAAAAGGGTGTTATTTTGAGCAATTTCCAGTCCTCATTTACAAAAGGTAAACTGCAAGTGTGATTTTTTTTAAAAAAAATTACTCTCGGAAGAGAATCCATAGCTGGTGAAGGAAGGAGGAGTAAAAGGGAGGAGGAGGAAGGGAGGCAGGTAAAGGGAAGATGGTGGCCAAGGTGGGAATGGTTAGGAAAAAGAGATAATGGCATGGAGCAATGGGGTCCACAGGGAATGGTCCACCAGCTCAAGATGGTAGTTGTGATGGTGCAATCAAAGCTGTGTTTTATGTGTTGTACATAAAAATGGGAGGAGCTTTAGTTTTGTCTGCCATCTTGACTTTCTGGACCCCCATCCTGCAGATACCCTTGGAGTGGAGGACACCTATTACCATATGGGAATAATATGCTATCTGAAGATGGTGGCAAACCAAAGACACATCAAGATCAATTCTTGTAACGTTTTCCAACCTTGATTACTGGGCAGTTGAACAAGGCAGTTACCAAATTATTTTGTGCCTACTTACACATACACACACAAAAACACCTTTTAATTGTAATTTTACTCTATTGATCTCATTGGTTATATGTGTTTAACGCTAGGGATGTCTTAATCTGAGAATTGGTGAGATAACTTCCCTCTGCAAATTGTATCTTTCAGTGGCGTCTTCTATTATCTCTAGCTCTGCCTATCCCGATTCACTTAACCTGTCACATTGATTGGTTTACTCTAGAAATACGCCTCTAATACATGAACGTTAGTGCACTACCTCACATAAAAAGTTATCTTGTGCCCATGACACCTCTGATCTAAGTGCTGGCAATATGCTAAGCAAACAGAGATAGGTCTTGATTATTGCTCATAGAAGGCAAGAGCTGAAATTTCACATTACAAAGTCAGGGAGATAGGCGAATAGGTATGTTGATGTGCCTTCTGGATTTAAGAGAAGCAACTTCGATGGAATAGATCGAGTCCAGAGGATTTTTCTCTGCAAGAAGGAGTGGCTTTGTGGTCAGATGGTCTCCAAGAACAATAGCCATCATGAATATTGGTTTTCTGGTTCTTGAGAGTATCCTGGCCATAGCCATTATCACAATCAACCTGCTAGTGTGTGTCACCATCTATCTGCACAAGGAATTGAGATGTATCACCAACTATCTGATTGTCTCCTTGGCGGTGGCTGACCTTGGCGTGGGAGCTTTAGCCATCCCCTTCTCCATGGTGCTCAGCATGGAGTATACCCTGTGCTTCTACACTTGTCTCTTCCTCACTTGCTTCCCACTGGTCACCACCCAATTCTCTATCCTCCTCCTGCTGGTGATTGCCATCAATACCCACTTGAAGATCAAGCTGCCCAACAGGCAAGTCATGTTCTTTGATCAGAACCCAGTGTGTGAAGTTTGGATGTGTGTGAGAGAGATTATCTGTATTCACAGCCATCTGGATGGTTCCACGAGGTTCTGCAGATCCAGTGGAATACATTCCACATGAAGAAGCCACAGAAGAGCCACGTGTGGAGACTTGATGCTTCCATAGATTGGAGTAGTGAATCACTTCCCGCTTTCTTTTTGGAGAATTGAAGGCAGGTTTTAGTGCTGATGGGCAACTGGTTTTCATTTGGTTGTTTTCATACCTGAGATCATATAGTAGGATGAAAGAAGAACGGGTGTGCTATGCGCAAATAACCTCTTGTCTCAAATCAGCTCTCTCTTTAAAAATGTCAATTATATATTTTGTTGTCTTATATCATAGGGGAATAATAAATCTGTCTTTTTCAGGATGAACTCTCCTGAGGTTGGGAAAAAGCTGTTATCCATCCAGAAAACTGTTTTTCAACCAGTTAAATTGCTCACTTGCTATTTTATCAGGCACACACCAGCTTTGTAATTGGAGAGAAAAGCTAATAGTGTACCACAGTTCTGGACAAGGGTTTCTCTCCCTACCCTGGAGTTGTACACTATGATCAAGAGCTAGAAAGCAGGCTTCTTCTTCTAAGAAGCTGTCCTTCTGACAATTGCATTCTTGTTTTAATTTAAGCGAGGGCATGTAGTGAACTAATTTATCAGCAGTGATTCAAACATTACATTATCTAACCAAGGTTTAACCATGGTTTATTAAATAAAACACAAGTCGCTGGATGATTGCAGTGCATTAAGCCATAAATCATGGCTTAGAAACAACAATGGCTATGCTTGCACAATACACTGAGCCAAAACCAAACCACATTCCTCAGTGCAGTGTGTGAATCCATCTGAGAGATATTGGATGAATTGAGTTGCTAGATACTATGGCATGGTTTTGCATGAATTTGCTTATGATATTTTTTTAAACCTGGGCTAATTATGCACTCATGGTGATTGGTTTTTGCCTTAGAAGAAGCCATAGTAGTGTTAAATTGGGTTTTGGCTTTGGTGTCATGGCCCGCTGAAAATATTTTGTTACTTGAGATGGCTCATAATCTGAGAAATGAGTCCTCAGAAATAATGTTACGAGAGAGCCAGTTTAGTGTAGTGGTGAAGGCACCGGGCTAGAAACCAGGAGACTGTGAGTTCTAGTCCAGCCTTAGGCACAAACCAGCTGGGTAACCATGGGCCAGTCCCTCTCTCCCAGCCCTAGGAAGCAGGCAACGGCAAGCCACTTCTGAAATCTTGCCAGGAAAACTGCAGGGACTGGTCTAGGCAGTCACCAGGAGTCAACACTGACCCGAGGGCACCCCCTCAAAAATGTTATGAATCCTGACAGGTACATCGGGGACTATTCACTCATACATCTAAAGCAGTGTTGTCCAAACTTGGCCACTTTAAGATGAGTGGACTTCAACTCCCAGAATTCCCCAGCCAGCCATGCTGGCTGGGGAATTCTGGGAGTTGAAGTCCACTCATCTTAAAGTGGCCAAGTTTGGACAATACTAATCTAAAGAGATAGCTGTGGTGACTGGTTTCCTGATTGTGGTGTGAAGGTAAGTGATTGTGGCAGAATGTCTAGCGGGCCCTGGAAACCCAGGGAGGAAACCACACCATTACAAAAGACACACTGCAGTCCAGGTGAGGAGGAGGCATGAGGAGGCATGAAAAAGGGATGGAGAGCAACTCCACCTTGATTACACTTGGTATGAATTGAGCTGGAGGATTGCTTTAGCAAGCTATCAAGAGTCTGTACTTCATCTACCGGCAATACTGTAAAGAGTTTTCCAGAAATCAAAGCAGATCTTCTTCCCTGAGGCAGAAAGTCTGAATGACCGAAAGACCAAAAGATAGAAAGATAGACAGAAAGACAGAAAGTCAGACAGACAGACGATAGACAGATAGATAGATAGATAGATTGATAGATGATAGATAGATAGATAGATTGATAGATGATAGATAGATAGATAGATAGATTGATAGATGATAGATAGATAGATAGATAGATAGATAGATAGATAGATAGATAGATAGAAATCCATCCCCCCTTTTTTCTTCTATCTCTTCTCTACCTCTTATGTCTCCCCAGTTCTGGTGTCATGTTTGCGTATGTTGGAAAGTGTTGTCGATGAGATCAATATAGGAAATACGTCTTGGGCATATGCTGCAAACCAGAGGGCTGTTGATGTGGCAAAGTTCATTCATGCAATTGGTTCATGATGAGAACTTTTTGACCCCGGTATATTGTGATTTATAGTTGTTGTTGTTCAGTCGTTCAGTCGTGTCCGACTCTTCGTGACCCCATGAACCATATTGCGCTAGGCCTTCCTGTCCTTCACTGCCTCCCGGAGTTTGCTCAGTTTCATGCTCATTGCTTCAGTGATGCTATCTAACCATCTCATCCTCTGCGGTCCTCTTCTCCTTTTGCCTTCAATCTTTCCCAGCATCAGGGTCTTTTCCAAAGACTCCTCTCTTCGCATTAGGTGACCAAAGTATCTGAGGTTGAGTTTCATTATCAGTCCTTCCAATGAGCAATCAGGGTTGATTTCCTTTAAGATTGACTGGTTTGACCTCCTAGCAGTCCAGGGGACTCTTAAGAGTCTTCTCCAGCACCACAGTTCAAAGTGATTTATAGAGTTAGGAACAAATGCCTATTTAGGATCGCAGTGGAATAAAATTAAGGTACCGCTGAAAATTATTCTCAATGTCCCAATAGATCTAACACTTGTCCCTCAATTATGCCCCAGCTATTTCAACAGGAAATGTTCCATGAAACCCCAAAGATGTTATTGGCAGTCATGGTAGAAGAAGGTTCAGCTCAACTATATTTGAAAGACTGTACATGAGGCTTCTTGGTGTATGCTTTTTTGAGCCACAATTATATCTATTATTATTATTATTATGTAATTAATTAAGTTTACATGCCACCCAACTCCCAGGGACTGAGCAGTTCTACGTTTGGTTTCTGCCCATCCAAAGATACTAATGAAATTCTTTCATTGGACAGCTACACCACACATGTGAAAAAGCGCTGGGTGGTGATCATCGTGGTCTTCTGCTGGCTGCTGTCACTGTTAATCGGCCTCTCCCCAATGATGGGATGGAATCGCTTTCAGCAATATGGGGAGACCGGTAATGAGACCATGGCTATCAGCTTCCACTCAGAGAGAGCAGTCTTTGTTCTTGTAATCCCAGATAAACCTTCTGGACACTTTCTCTCTGAAGCCTATCAAGATCAAGAGAACCTGAGCTACAGCGACAGCCAAATTGAACACTTGGGTCGCTGTTCTTTCACCTCCATCTTTAGTCCTGAGTACCTGGTTTACTTCATTTTCTTTACCTGCACTTTGTTGCCCTTGGCAGCCATGCTGGGTATCTATGCTGACATCTTTCGGGTAGTCCGAGAACATTTCCGGTCACAGCCTCTTTGGCCAGCCAAGAAAAGGGAAATGCAGATGGCCTGTACCCTTCTGCTCCTGGTGGGTGTCTTCTTCGTTTGCTGGATGCCACTGCATATGATCTACTGTGTCCAGCTCCTGTGTCCTAGCTGTGAACAGTATGAGTCACTGGAACACCTGGCGGTGTTGCTCTCGCATCTGAATTCTTTGGCCAACCCACTGGTCTATGCTTTGAGGAAGAAAGACTTAGGACTTGCCCTACGATCTGTCTTCCTCTACCGAGTCTTGCGCTGGCCCTCCATGAAGACCTGCTGTGGTCCTAGTCCCAAAGTCCATCCTCAGGCCTGAAGTGAGAAAGCATAATTCCTAAAGGACTCTTAACTGCTGACCAGACAACTTTGTGAAATCCATGCATTGGCTCTACTGGGAAACAAGAATTGGAAGAACCTTGAGATTTTCAGACCTACCTACAAAAACAAATAAAACAAAGCCTACGTGAGACATCTACGTCCTTCTAGAAACATCAGCAACCAGTGCTCAGCCATGGAGCATGCATGCTTAATAGTCATAGAACACCAAGTATCCACTGGAAAAGAAAAAAATAGGAAGTTCTGTATGTGTTTATGTGTGTGATATCCTAGAGGAGAGCTTGCTGTGTGGAACGTTGAACATGAGCACTCCTGCTAGGGAGTGACAATATGCTACCACATGTCTTTCATAAATGCTGTTCTAGATATCTATCTAAGACAGCATTCATCTTGAAGAAGCAAAGGTTGATAACCTGCATTTTAATTCTTAATTAATTAATATAATGGTGACCTGAGATTTTACATTAGCCCTTTACAGTCAAAGCATTCACCTTCTCCTGTACCTTCTGCAATCCATAATTGGAGCCCTACATACAAGAAAGGGCAAATGTGAAATAGAGGAAGGGTCAAGAGTTCAATTAATTCTGACCTTCCCCATCCTTGTTCTGGCTCGTTGGCTGCATCTGGTGGGGAGAGGAACAGAGAAATCCACAGAGTAATACGTAACTCCACATTGTTTTACAATGTATTGCTGAGCAGAAATGAGGAAGAGATGTAGGGCAGTGTGGAACATTTGCAGCTTTCAACGATAATTGAAAAAAGACAGATCAGCAATCCTTTGAAAGCCTAATTAAGCCTGAAAAATATTTATTTGTTTTATTCATTAGAAACAATTACATTGACCAATTAGCTCAATGAAAACAAATAACAACAAGGTACATCAGATCCAACTATTGTTGCTTATGTGGTACAATATCTGCTAGCTATTGCTAGCCAGATGAATTCTGAACTTTTTCTTTGGGGGCGAAGCTACAAATTATATTAAATGTGTGGTCACCGCCTAGCTAGTAGATAGACCCATTGGAGGATGTTGCCTGTTAGTCTCTTGGAAAAAGCAACAGTTAGAAGCGATAAATCAATCCAGGGCTGATTTAAAAATTTGGAAGGGCTTGACCTCTGTCTCTTGGCCCTCCAGCAAGAGAGGGCAAAGTAAGTGAAGGATGAAGGTTCTTCTCCTAATTCTTAGGGAAGCAAGTAAATAGAGCAACAGCAAAAAGAGGAGAGCCTGTGTTGCTGGGAGTGGTCCTGATGCTGATGTCCCTTGATGCTGGCTCTGAATAAGCTAATGAGGACAAAATAGCTGCACCTTTCTCATGGTGCAGAATGGATAATTTGGCGTCCCCGCCTTTACACATTTCTGTCTGTGTGCGTTGCCTGCTTCTGGGTGTTGTCAGCTAAGTGCAGTAGACCGAGGCCCACTTAAGACAGCAACAGGAAAATCGCTTCCACCCACAAAGCAATTATTGAAAACAAGGGAGTTGAACTGCACAAAGCTATTGAATATTGCGACATTAAGGCACATAATGGACATCAGTGAATGTCGATAAGCCCATTATTTAAACAAAGGTGGTAGCTTGGCCCCTGCTATTTTTAGAACCTTAAATAAAGCAGATGGAATTGATTTGGTTTAAAATTCAGTGCAATAAATCTTATTGTTATCTTGGGGAGGTAAAATGGAAAGAAAGAAAGAAAAGGAAGGAAGGAAGGAAGGAGGGAGGGAAGGAAGGAAGGAAGGAAGGAAAGAGAGAGAAAGAGAGAGAGAGAGAGAGAGAGAGAGAGAGAGAGAGAAAGAAAGAAAGAAAGAAAGAAAGAAAGAAAGAAAGAAAGAAAGAAAGAAACCTTCATAAAGATAGGGAAGAAATAAGTGCCGGAAAACATGGCTTTGAGTTATTGATCTTTGGTTCTTAAAATGCTTGGGATACCCTACAACTTCCATTCCACAAATAATTTAACTCCAGGGTTCTTGGCTTGTAATGTTGTTCTTCCTATTAACTTTCTACCAACAGAGGCTACGTGCCTCCTAGGGCTAACTTACAGGCGTAAATCAATAGTGGAAGTTTGGCTGGCATGCTTTGCCTATTGATTTCCATCTGTTGCAGCTGTCCTTAATAAAGCTGGTTCCCCCACTGCCTTGGAAACCTAAGCAGTTGCTAGGGGAAGCCATCAATCCCCAGTACTTCCATTTCAGCCCCAATTGCATGGATACTTTTGGCAGCAGGTAATTCATAAGACCTTTTAGATAACCCAACAACTCCAATTTCTAACCTTCCAACCTTGGAAGAGGGTGTTCACATACGACTGGGTGTTTTTCCTCTTTTGATCAGACAGCACTTATGCCAAGACCTTCTGCTTCATAAACCAGTCCAAATGCCCCTCTCATCCTCCCTCCACCCCTCTAAAGCTAATACCTGCTGCACTGTTCAGACAGCAATTTCTGCCTTCATCTAGACACCCATCCCCAAGGCTGTTACTTGGGGCCATCAGAAGCAAACAGCTTCCCTGTGCTGTGTGGGGTCACCAAATCCATTAGCCACCCTGAGAAAACTTGATTTCGAAGGACGGCACGTGCGGTTTAAAGATCAGTCCACGTTTAGAATGAATGGTGGCCACAAATATTTATTATTTATTTATCTATTTATTAAATTGATATGCTGCCCATCTCCCCCAGAGGGTGACGCTGGGCAGCTCACAGTTCAAATCGAACATTGCAAACAGTAAAAATATAAATATCCATATTAACTTAGCTAAAAAATAATACTATATAAAAAGACTATATCCAATTCAAGATGGCGGGGGGCCAGAATCGATTACCCACCAGCCAATTCCAACAATGTGAGCCCCCATCAGGCCCCATAGCCAAGATTTCACACTGGCAGATGCAGCATTGCCGCGGCCAAATCCATTTCCTACCACAATAACCATTTTTTTAACTGCCCAGGGGACAGCTTCAGCCTCACACCAAAAGGGCCTTCCTCAAAGAGAGGCCTGAAGTTGCTTGTCCCATGAAGGCCCCTGAGAGTGAAGCACAGAAGGTGCTGGTCCTTATGAAGAACCCCACCAGTCCCTTCCATGCTGTGGTGTTAGCTAATGTACTGAAATGTAGATGTTTTTAGACCCTCCCACTCTTTCCTCTGGGCTCCTTGGCATCACCAGCCCTTTCTCTGAAGGGGCATCTGGCTGGGCAGCATTTTTTTGTTTTTCCTTTGCTAAAGAGCCACAGTCTGCTCTAGGATAACAGGAGAGTTCCTCTAGAGCAGTGTTTGTCAACCTCATTGGCTTTAAGATGTGTGGACTTCAACTCCCAGAATTCCCCCAGTCCCAGAATTCTGGGAGTTGAAGTCCACACATCTTAAAGCCGATGAGGTTGACAAACACTGCTCTAGAGACTAAAACCAGAAGCCCCTTTTTTCTCTTACAGATTACTCTGCAGGTTTATTGGCCCTCGGTACACCAGATGAATGAGTTCCATGCATGGCGGGTTCTTAAGGGACTAGCATTCAACAAATTGTTCAAGATTTCAACAGGGTGTAGACATGAAAACCACGAGAGCAATCTTGAATAAGCCTAACCAAGATAAAGATTCAGTGCAACTCGCTAATCATTGTTCTGACTGGCACCTTTCATTAAAAAATACTACTCCATCAGAGGTGTCCCTGTCCTCCTCTTCTCTTCAACCATCATCACCAGCTGGTTTTCCACCACCAGTTGTCCAAACTGCCAACTTTGAACCGTTCCTCCCTGTCTCCTCAGAAATCTCCTGTTGGGAAGAGTAAATGTGGACTCCTTTTGGCCACTAGAGGGACATTAAGAAAATGGCCATCAGGGACATAAAGTTGACCAAGCATTTAATAGCTCTGCTGATATGGAAGAGAAGCTGGCACTCCAAGGTTGGGAGGGGTCTGGGTCCAGCCCCAAAGGCATGGCACTGAAGCCATAATCCACTGCCCACCCAATTTGTAGCTTAAGGCAAGGATCTCACTCTGTATCATGGATGGTCTGGCCATGTTTAGAACTGACATCCTTATTCCCCAAATATTGGTATTTAAGACAACCTCTGCTTGCCCTCATTGACTTTGGGGCCTGTAAAGAGAAATGTCCTAAAAAATATTTTTTAAAAAACATTAAGCATTCATACTTCAAGACTTGGGGAGATCCTGAACATTTATTAAAGAACTATAGATACCATTGATTAGAAACTGAAGTCCAAGGAAATGCCAACGCAGTTAACGAAGAGAATCAAGAAACCCATTAGTGGGAAGACAGGGTTTGTCTAAGAAAAATAAGGTGTCATGTACAAATACAGAATAAATATAAACTGGCAACAGGGCAAGGAGACGAAGAATCTGAAGGGCACTGCAAAATAACGGAGATCAAGAATAAGCACTAAAACTATCCGAAAAGGGAGACAATTATGGTGTGAGTGGTAAAGAGGCTGAGGGTGGGGAGACAGCAGGGAAGCTGTGTAGATGCTTTCTGCTGGTTTTTGAGCAGAGGCTGGGTGGAAAACAGACGAAGAGGTGCTTCTGATGGATTTTTGAGGGAAAAGGGTTCAGTCTGGTGTAGTGGCGAAGGTGCTGGGCTAGAAATTGGGAGACAGTGAGTTCCAGTCCTCCCTTAGGCTTGGAAGGCAGCTGGGTGACTGTGGCCCAGTCCCTCTCTCCCAACCCAACCCAACCCAACCCACCTCACAGGGTTGTTGTTGTGGAGAAACCCGGAGGAGGCAGCATTAGGTATGGGCCTTGAGTTGTAAAAAAAATAAAGGCAGGATATAAATCAAATTAATACATAGAAAAGGCAAGAGATCAAGAAGTCTGGATGACAAATCAAAACTTAGTTTATCAGTTTTATAATAAAATATTAAAAAACTGAGAGATAGAAAACTGTTGAGTTTAGCAACAGCTTCTCTCTAAATCAGCCAGTGATATCATGGATGTTTAAAACCTGGAAACAGTTGGTGGAAAGTACTGTTTAAGTCTTAATAGTGCACTATCAATTTCCATACTGTAGTCAATTTAGACCAGTGTTGTTCGAACTTGGCAACTTTAAGACGTGTGGACTTCAACTCCCAGAGTTCCCTAAGCAGCACACATTGGCTGGGGAGTTCTGGGAGTTGGAGTCCACATATTTTAAAATTAACAAGTTTGAAAAACACTGATTGAGACAAACAAGTTTCCTTCAAGAAAATTATACTTGAACCTTCTGTGCAGGCAAATCCTGCCTCACCGATTTTTTAGAATAATTTAAAGGAAATCCACGGATATAAGCATTTGATACGAATGACATGGAACGAGTTTCAATCAATCAAAAAAATTCCAGAAAAGTAGCCTATAAATTTCGAGCAGCAAAAGGAGCAGAGGCTTGAGACTCCGTAAATAACTTGATTATGGCGTGAACTTTCAACACAGGCTCGTCCCAGGAAGAAGAGAAAGAATCCTACATGTTCTTTCCTCGATTCTTCCCAAAAAAATCTAAACTTGAAATTCCGATTCCCAATCCCTTCGTCCCGCCCCTAGAGGCTAGAAGCGGTAGCGCACCCGCTGGAAAAAACAGACGAATGAACTTCCGCCCTCCGATGGGCAAAGTGCCTCCGCAACTTCCGGCTCCGCACACCGTTCTCGTCATTGGAGGGAGGTCGCGCGATGCCTGCCTTTCCCCACCCGCCGAGCAACGATTGGGCGAGGCCCATGACTCGCAGATAACCATTGGTCGAGAAAAATCTCGCGACGTTTGGAGCCCTGGGAGGAGCGGGTGGGGAGCCCCGTGCGTTCTTTTTCCTGCCTGGGAGCGCTGAGGCGGTAGCACGGTGAGCGAGGTGGCGGGTCGTGGCCAGGCCTGGGGCTCGGCTGACCCCAGTGGGGCCGACTCCGGGTCCCCCAATTTTTCTGGGTGCTCTGGCCCGGCCTCCCTTGGGTCTGGCCTTTCGGGCAGGGCAAGGCCATGTGGCGGGAAGGAAGGAACCAGCTTTGGTGGAATAAGCGGGTGGCTGCCTAGAAATGAGAAAATATACGTTGGGAGACTAAATAAAACAGTTGTTTGACTGGATTTATTGTACATGTATTTTATGTTTCAGCGTAACTGCAAGGAAAGAAGATAAACTTTTTGCATATTTTTTATGGATTAAAATTTTTAATATTATTACTGGTATTTATCGTTTTTTAAAATCTTGGAAAGCTTATTATCTTAAATATTACCACTGTACCTTGCAGTCATTTCTTCTAAGCATTTGCTTAGAAGAAAGTGGCATTTATATCCATTTACAGTATTCTTAGCTGTCTGGATCAATTGCTGTTCCTTAAAAAGCTAACAAAGCAAAGTTTATATTTCTGCTTAAAAAGTTATGTGGTAAAAAAGATATTTACAGAAATTGAAACCAGAAATGGAGAGAGTCTGACCTGGAGATTTTGTAACACAGTTACTGACATCCATATATTTTATGATGCAGTTCTTTGCTTGTCCTTGGGAAGGAATAGGAATGGGTGTGATTTTTGATAATGGTGACAATAATATGATTGCTGTAGAGTATAACCTAAACAAAAAAGACCCTGTTCTATACTCATTTTACAGGTATTAACACTTAGAGTGATCCTTACCTGTCAACTCACAGTGTAGTAGAAATCATGCAAATAATTGTTCCAATTATTCATTCCAATAATGGTGATTGTAGGAATCAGGATTGCAACCATTGAATAATCCTTGGTTGTCTGTCCAAAATACATGTCCCTTTTCCTTTGAAGGCAGTTGCCTCAAAGTGGAGTTTCTGGGAAAAGCAAACTTGGATTTCTTTTCCAGACCTTGGATGGAACAAGAGTTTTTTCCTACCATGGATTCTGCTGACAATGGGGCTGTCTGTTTTTGTTTGATTGCTCCAGTTGTTATTACTTGTATACTGTACTATTTATTGGGGATGTTTTATTCCTGCTGTTAACTGCCAGGGGTCCTTGGGAATTATAATGGTAATATAATTTATAAACAGGTAATAAACAAATGAATAAATAAGCGAGGGGTCCTCTCCTGGCCAGCCATAGAAGTGTGCCCTCCCTTCAGCGGTGGTTGAACACTTCCCAGGAGTATGAAACTACAATTAATTTTTCTAAATTGGTGGAATTACATATTGTTTACCCTTCTGCAGATGCCTGGAGTAACTGTAAAAGACGTCAACCAGCAGGAGTTTGTACGGGCCCTTGCAGCCTTTCTCAAAAAGTAAGTTGTGTGAAAAATTAATTAGCACATAAGGATTGGACTTTTGATGTAGTGAGTTGTACTTTTCCAAAAGATAGCGCTATCTTCTGACTGTGTGTTAATCTATAAAGCATTCTTCATTAGCATATTTTGATGGATTTTAATGGAAAATACACTCAAATACAAGAAAAAGCTCCCTTTTCAATAGCAGTAATTCAGGAAATAGAGCTGGCTGTTACAGACTATAATTCCTGTAAATCCCAGCTAGGAGATGATCAGGCACTTATAGCACCATACTACTTTGGTTGCATAAGAACATAATAAATAGTTTGAAGGAAAGCATATTTCTTCTCACCTGAATCAGCTTTATCAGTGGTTAAAAGTATATTTCCACGAAACCAATTGTGCCAGAATGGAGATGGAGTGCAAATGTAAGTTTGTGCCCCATTAAAATGCTGTGGGGTTAGTAGATAGATTGTGTCAAACAAAAATTTGGTTTTTATAAATTTGATTTTCTAAACAAAAATGTCTTTAGGGATTGTGTAGAGGTGTGCCCAGTATGAAAATTCCCCTTCGTAGCTCCCAGCGTGAGATATCCTACCCCTTCTGTCTGTGCCTCCAGTCTTTCCAGCACCTTCCATCCCTCCCTTTCCTGCCTCTCAGTCACCATTGCTGATGTCCCAGAATGACATATCCCGTCACTCGCAAATCTCTGCAGTTCTTTCCCTCTCTTCAGTTCCCACTGTCAATTCTCAGTACAGCATATTCCATCAATCTACCCCCCATCTTCCCAGGGCCTGCCTTCCTTGCTTCTCCTTAACTGCTAATGCTCTTGACATTTTCCTGCCCTTCATCTCCCACTAACACTTCTTCCCAGAACAGTCACATTTCAGTCTAGAAGTTGAAATTGAGTCCTGTTTCATTTTGGTATCTGGATCAAACACACATGCTTCATTTTGGAGAAGAACCACCAAAAACCAGCTGTTCCATGTGTAGAATAGTTGATGTACAAATTGCTTTGCACATCTCTAATATATTGATAGCTGCCTAAAGTACTTTCTGGATAGTAATGGGGTACAAATCGCATATATGTGTGTAAATCAATTATTTGAGCATTTGAGAAATAGTGATGCAGTAAGCTTTATAGTTAAACAGACATTTAAACCAAAGCATCTTCTATTTGTTAAAAACTCGGGTCTCTTAGCTGTGTATTGACATCGGCATTTCAGACCACAAAGCATTGTCTATACAGGTAGTCTTCATTTAACAACCACAATAGGGACTGGAAAATTGGTTGTTTAGTGGGGTGGTCATTGCGCTAGTCACCATGTGACTGGACCCAATTTTATGACCATTTTTACTATGGTCCGGCCAAAAATATCCATTGCGGAAGCTGGATTCGCTTAATGACCACGTTATTTGCTTAACGACTGTTAAAAAGGTCTCAAATCACGATCACATGACTGCAGGGGTTGGTGCGACGATTTGTGACAGTCATAAGTGCAAGTACAGGTCATAAAGCACTTTTTCCAAGGCCATCATAACTTTGAATTGTCATTAAATGAACCATCGTTGAACAAGGGCTACCTGTAGCTGAGATTTGATTGGTCAATGTGGAAGGTGCCACACAAGTTGAGTAATTCAAATAAAAAATCCTACCTTAGAACAGAAATGTTATTTTCTTTTCTCCCAAGTAGTACCTACTTTAGTGCATCTGTGCATCAATTAAACAGATGTTTTCCCTTTCACTTATTTTATGCAAATACTTGGATTAATCACTTGCATAAGCTGACTTAAAGTAATTTTTTTTTATTAGACAACAGCATACTGATATTAGTACAGAAGTGCTGTTAGAGCAAGTTACTTTGGGCTTTGTTGAAGTGGGAATTCAGTTCAGAATTAATTTAGGCTGCTGGGGAAATGTGCAACTGATCTTTGAATCAAGTAGTTTTAAATCTGATGGGTAGGAAGGAAAAATGTTTTCTTTATAGAAGGAACTTAGATGAATTTGAGAAGATCCACAGAAAGCAAAAGTTATATCTTGGCTGAAGTAAAATTGCTGCTTTTTGTTTGTATGGTTGTAATCAACAGCATTCCGCAGTGCTTTGGAAATAATTTGAAGAAAGTACTTCAGAGCACATACTGTATCTCTCTGCAACTCTTTAAAGCAGTCCTCTGCAGTCCCTATGTAATCCCAGAAAAGACATGGCTGCTTGAAAGAGTTACTGACAATGTTGTGTTTGCATCCCATTAGCTTTGAACCACCTTCTTGGAAACGACTAGGCAGCAGTTCACAGTCCTTGTAACTGATACTTGAATTGTTTCGCAGGTCAGGTAAATTGAAGGTACCTGAATGGGTGGACACAGTCAAACTTGCCAAGCACAAAGAGTTGGCTCCATATGATGAGAACTGGTTTTATACTAGAGCTGGTAAGGAATGAAGTAATTTCACTGCATTGCTGATTGTAATGTAATTTTTCCACAATATGTTCTTTGTGTAAGAAGGCCAAGAGGAATGTTGTTATTGAAGTTACTCATAGGTAGACAGTGCAATGTGCTTCTGGTTAGTACCTATGGATGAAAATAGGTTCATCATCCTAAGAAGCTTACAGTGGGAGGGAAAGGCAAGTAGAATGAGAGATGAAAATGGGCAAATGTAATAAACATTCATGGCTTAGTTTCAGTAGCTGGTTAACATGCAATGCCAGGCCATACTGTAATTTGTTTGGTTTTGGCTAAGCATGGTATGCAAATCCAGCTGTTGTAGGTTTTAAAATATGATTTGGTCTGAGGCTTAGCACTTTGTATGGACCTATGGCACAGTGTCTTGTTCAAAACTGCTTTTATTGTTTTATATATGTGAACTGCCCAGAGTCTATGGGAATGGATGGCTATAATACATTTAAATTAATAAAATAAAAATAAACCATGATTGTGGTCCAAATCATGGCTTACTGCAATGGCTGAATTCATCTAGTACATCATCCATCCTATAAAATGAACCCGTGCCGCTCACAATATTGCAGAGGAGAGTTGCTAAGGCTGTTTGCAGGGCTGATGCTCTGTAGTGTTTTGGTGCATTCGAGTTAGTATTGATTCCTGGTGACTGTCTGGACAAGTCCCTGCAGTTTTCTTGGCAAGAAGTGGTTTGCCATTGCCTCCTTCTTAAGGCTGAGAGAGAGTGATTGGCCCAAGGTCACCCAGCTGGCTTTGTGCCTAAGGTAGAATTAGAGCTCAGGGTCTCCTGGTTTCTAGCCTGGTGCCTTAATCACTACACCAAACTGGTTTTAGTGTTAGCCTTTACTTGTGTTGAGCAAGAGCACAGCTTGGTTTACATACTGTTGCTGGAATAAGTCTACAGATGAGGCTTTGGGAGAAACTCCACTGGACAGAATGCTGCAGTTCCTACTTTCCTAATCCAACCGCTGAGATTTTGGGAGCCTAATCCAACCTCTGAGATCTGACTTACAATGACACTGCAAGATTTGAAGCAGCTGTTAACTGTTAAAGGAGAGTATGTCTTTTTGGACAATGGACAGTCCCATATGTCATCTTCTCAGCTGTCCTAGTCTTGTTTTTGGCCCAGGTTTGTGTGTGCACTGGAGGGGACATACTATGAAAGAACAGAAAGAATCCTTTCTCATTTTCCCAGGTAATAGCTTTCAGCACCAGGTATATACAAAGTGGAGACTGCAGGTTTACAGTAAGCTTTCTGTGGTTAGCAACTGGAGAGTTTGCTAATGTTGTTAATAAATAAGATATTGGCTTCTGTACACATAATTACAAAGCTTTTACACCTTGGGGACCAATCAGAAACACAGATGCTGTGTTGCACAGGTATTTAATATGTCTCATTAAAAGCTTCGGTTATTCTAAAATATCTTCATTGCTTGTTTTTCCATCAGCCCTTTAATCTGTTACAGATTGCTGTTAGATACTTTGCCCCCCATCATCCATGTTGAGTGAAAGTGCTGCTAGCCAGTATGGAAATAATTTTTCCACAGGTCTCAAAATGCTTTGCATTTGATTTGCCTGCCTGTAAATGGGATGCAAGCAACTGCTTGGCTGTGTATCAATAGCCTGTCCTGACTTTGGCTCCCTCCACCTCACCCTACAGAAGATAGCTTTGTTCTTGACTTCAGAGGGCTCTGCGGCAGTTGGAGAGCCTTAGAGATGTTCTGCATAGAGATCTTGATCTATTATTTCACAGGGAATTTGAATGCCTTCTCCGATATGCACATCTGTTTGTATTCATAGTAAATGACAACGAACCAATATTCTTGCTTTTCAAATGGCCCTCTGCTGTGGCTAGAGTTTTGTAGATGCCCTGAAGTCCGAAGCATGCCTTTCCTTTTCATTACTGCTATCGTGATGGCTGTTAAGTGTGGTATTCCCAGTTGCTGGTGTCCTGTTGTAACTGTTCTAGTGAAATGTAAGGTAGAGAAGCAGACTTCTGACTTGCAGGAATATAGCCTCAGGGTTTCTCCTTTCATCTGTGCCTGCAGAGTAGCCTCAAAGGAGAAGGCAGGTGGTGCGTATAAAAGCTGTCTGCTGATGAATAGCAGCCATGCTGTTTCTGCAGAACCCAGTTCTAGGTGCAAATTAAGCATTTTAATGCAGTTTGCTTGTTTGTTTCCAAGCGATGTTGTGCTAATACTTCTTCAGTTAGGTGGTATTGGGCTGACAGCAGTTGAAGGTACTGTGCTCATTAATTTTAATTACTTTCATTAGGGCCTTTCATTGAAGAAGGATAATTTACTCAGGTGTGCGACAGCTTGGCATAAACTGAAAGTTCAGGGAACTTGCGTTTAGCAGTCTTAGGTATGAGAAGATGGGCTGGGCTATTTCGAAGATGTTGCTTTGGCCTGGGCATTATGTGGTTCACATTAATAGATTCAACCAGGGTGGTAGGTTTGTGGGGGGGGGAGCCCTCAGAAAAAAGGCAATGGCAAACTACTTCTGAATTGTTACCAAGAAAACTGTAGTCATAAGCCATCAGGCTTGATTCTAAGGCATTTTTAAGGAAAAGATAAGATATCCTTTGAGTCCTGTGAAATTTTGAATGTGGTTCAGTTTTCCTTGTGCCAGAATGCTGTGGTTGAAATTGCCAGGTAGGAGGGTCATAAAGCAATGGCTTCCTTTGTTTGCAGCATCCACAGCCCGCCACCTTTATCTTCGGGGTGGTGCCGGAGTCGGCTCCATGACCAAGATCTATGGGGGGCGCCAGCGCAATGGTGTGATGCCCAGTCACTTCAGCCGGGGCTCCAAGAGTGTTGCCAGGAGGGTGCTCCAGGCTTTGGAAGGGCTCAAGATGGTGGAGAAGGACCAGGATGGGTGAGTTGCAGAAAACGTGGGAGCCTAAGTAAATGGTTGCATATCGTGGCAGGCTTGCAGGGGCATAATTGTTGATTGTGTATTAATGCTGGGTTTGACAACAAATTGGATACATCTGTGTGAACCTGCTTATAAAGACCATATTGGAACCTCTGTGTTCAGAGGCAATATGAATTGCTGGACAATTACAGAAGGGATCTTTTGTCTTCCTGCCCCACATGAGGGTTTCCAAAGACTGTCCAAACAATACTGGAGTATTATAGCCAAGTCGCAAAATATCCTTACCTATGTTAAGAGTATGTTTTCCTGTGGTAGAATGACTTTTCTTGAATACTTGCAGTGCCTGTGTGGATACCCTTGGAAGATAATCTTAGATTCAGATGAGCTCCATCTTAATGAACAGGGGCAAACCTGTTATGGGGATTCTGTGGCACTTCTGTGTTGTTGAACTGTAGCTCCTTGCATCCTTCACCATTGACCATGCTGGCTATAATTGCTGAGGGTTACAATTAAGCAATACCTACACAGCCACTGTTTTCCCAAGACAGTGCTAAAGCTTTGGGAATCTTCAAAGATTCATACAGGCTGTATGGAAAGTTATATTCTCTGAAGAATGATCTTTTTTTAAAAGTTTTTTTTTTATCCCGCCTTTATTATTTTTATAAATAACCCAAAATGGCAAACATACCTAATACTCCTTCCTCTTCCTATTTTCCCCACAACAACAGCCCTGTGAGGTGAGTTGGGCTGAGAGAGAGTGACTGGCTCAGTCACCCAGCTGGCCTTCATACCTGAGGCAGGACTAGAACTCACCGTCTCCTGGTTTCTAGCCTGGTGCCTTCACCACTAGACCAAACTGGGTCAATCTAGGATTACAAATAGTGATTTGGAGATCATGTGGTATGCACATAGTGCCTATTGCAAAAACTTTAAATCAAATCTTTTCCTATGATAATACATTAGCTTTAAGATATTCTTAGCAGACGTAATATGCATGACCACATATTTCAACTCACATTTTCCCTTTTGAATTGTGATCTCTGCACAGCTGTAGTTGTCGTAACCAAAATCAGGAACATTTCACAATGCATGTTAGCAGTGTCATTTTAGAAAATGCTGATCTTTGTCATTGGTTTCTTTCAGAGGTCGCAAACTTACTCCTCAGGGACAGAGAGATCTGGACAGGATTGCTGGACAGGTAACATTTACAATTGCATAAGGAGAAATTTGACAAGAGGCTTGGTGTTACTGCAGTAGACTATTGTTACTAGAATCTTCTGGCCCCTTAATGCAGATTTAGAAATAATAGCTTTTTTGTAGCATTTAAAATGGCCTTCCAGAAACCTGACTAGCCATCTTTCTCTTCCCCTTTTTAAAATCACAAATAACCTAGTCATTTATAGGCAGACTGAATACAGAGATATCTATATTTTGCATAGAATGGATCCATGGTGCATTCTCATTAATGACAATCATGTATTGATGTTATTCTGTAAATGACATCATTATGTAAATAATGTCAATTGTCACGGGTGAATACTCTCCAATTTAATGGACTTTCATTAATAATAGACGTGCTTCCCATTAATCCATTAAAATGAGTTTTCACTATATTGGAAGTTTTATTAAGTTAAATCAGTTGCATATGATGTAAATTTTTACTTAGGAAATCCTGCATTTAGGCACAGGTGTCTGCAGATTGTGTCAATTTTTTTTCTTGTCTTAAAAAACAGCAAAGAAAAAAATAAAAGGTAGCAAAGGGGAAAATGCAAAAACAATACAACGAGAATTACATAAAGGCTTCTCATACATGTATGCATATATATAAAATGTTACACTGCAGTTTTACTAGAGAATGACCATATTCATCAGGTCTTCAGTCTGCTTAGTAACGGGGGCCATAAATTGTGGTGCCTTGATGCAGACATGATCCTTACATACTTGCATCCAATACAGGTACATAAGTTGCAGGTTTTGCGTCATGACATTTCCTCGTAGACCTTTCCAAAAAAAAAAAAAATTGTTTTTAACTCTTGCCTTGTTTTCCTCTCCCCTTACCGCCATGCTACATCCATGTATTATATTACAGGATGGAGTGAAATAGATCCCTGTACAGGTAGTCCTTGACTTATGGCCATTTGTTTAGCAATTGTTCGAAGTTACGATGGCGCTGAAAAAAGTGACTTACAACTGGTCCTTGCAGTTACGACCATCACAGCGTCTGTGTGGTCATGTGATCTGAATTTGGGCACTTGGCAACCAGCATGTATTTATGGCAGTTGCAGCATCCGGGGGTTACATGATCACCATTTGCGACCTTCCCAGCTGGCTTCCTACAAGCAAAATCAGTGGGGAACTGCGTAATTCACTTAGTGACTGCAGTGATTCACTTAATGACCGCTGCAAAAAAGTCATAAAATTGGGTGCGGTCACAAGATGCCTTGCTTAATGACCGCACCGCTTAATGGTGAATTTTCTGGTCCTAGTTGTGGTTGTAAGTCGAGGACTACCTGTACTTTTCATTTAGACAAGGCAGGAGATGGGGATAGGAGAAGGAATTCTTGAAATTAATCTTGATACATTTCTTCATTCACCTTGATTTAAAGCAGGGCTAGGCTATTTGGATATTCATCAGGTTTTTTGGAGTACACATTCTACGGGTTATTTTTTTTTAACCATCAGAAGATGACTGGAGCTCTTGGGAAGTTGAAATCAATTACACTTGAAGGGCATCAGATTGACTTCCCCGAAAGGATTGCACAGCCTTGCTTTAAATGCTTTGTAAATGAAAGCAAAATAGATGATAAATGAGCCAGAATCAGCAACTTGTAGGAATATTTCCACAGAACCTTTGCTGGGGCCTAAATGAACCCCTGAAGACCCCACTCTATGAATCTCATTAGAAAGAGCTGTATATTTCACCATAGTTTTGCTCTTAAAACTTGTACTTGATCATCTACCCCCAATAAAACTGTTTTAACAGCCCCACTGCCATTAGATAAAGTGCTGAGGTGATAGCACATTAACCAGCTCTGTGCTGTCATTTACAATGTACGGTTGGTGAGTTATTTCTTGCAAATTATTCCCTTTACAATTGCATGGAGCATGTCCAAACAAAAACCAGAATGAAAGATCAAAGATCTCTCACACTTAACAGATTTTTCTCACTGCTAACTGTTGAGCTCAAATGTGAATCAAGTCAAGTATCTTGACACTTTCTCGATCACTCCTGAAAATAATTGCAGCAGCCCGTATAAAGAAGGGCTACTGTTGGCTCTTTTAGTGGACATGGCAAATGAGCATTTGCAGGAACGCGAGAAAGAATGTTTATGTGTCCTAAGGAAGCATGCCTTTCTCTCCAGTATGATTCACATGTAACACAAAGCCATGATGCAGTTTGTTCAACAAAGAATATGATTCAGATCCTGGCTTTGAGCTATGTGTGAAGCAATATGCATAGTTAAACTCTTTCATCTATCCCGATAAATTACGTTGCAAGCTAGTGGGTGATGACCATGTGTTAGTAAAATCTTTGAGGCCTGTGACAGGGCTGTGCATCTTTTCTATTTTCCCTGCAGTAAATTGCCTGGAATGCAATGTTTGTGACCTTTTGTCAAAAGCAAGGGGACATAAAAAGCAGATCAGAATTAAAGCATTCATGCTATAGGTGTGTGGTATTTGAATTAAGGCAGTGTTCTTAATGGGAGAAATGACCCTCTGAATACTGGGAAGTTGTACACATGTTTTTATACTTGTTTATAAGTTATTTTAATATTACCTTTTTTTCCTCTTTTTCTTTCCTAGGTGGCAGCTGCGAGCAAGAAACATTAAAAAGGAATTCAGTTTAAAAATAAAGTTCTTTATTTACTGATACTGGATACTTTCTTTTTCCTGAAAGTTTATTTAGCCATTGTTCCTTACTGTCATTCTTTTGTATAATTAAGGCTTAATTATAAATGGCCTTCCTCTGTTTAAATATTTATTTGACACCACAAGGACAAGAAAGTTTAAATTGAGAATTCAGAATAATTTTTTTTTTTTTGGCTGAACTCTCCATACTTAGACAAACAATTGCCGCTTTACGTGAGCATGCTGCCACTCTTTTTAAAATACTGCATGCTTAGTGGCATCCTGTGAGCTGAGCACTCTTCTGATAGGCTAGTGCTGCAATCTTTAATTGGTAGATTAACAAATAAATCGTTTGCAAGGCAATCTTAACTGGAGAGGGCAAATTCTAATTGAAACTCTGGCTTAAAAGATTTCTGTTTTTAAAGGCTACTTTCAAAAGGACCTGAAAAATAAATCTGGTCTTTCTGTGCTCAAGCAGATAGGTCGGTATCTTCTTACCTCCCATCTGCAAATATATACATTGATTAGGAAGTAGAAGACTAGGAACTTTTTAGCTGAGAATCATATTTCAGATGGTTCTGTAATATTGCTCTGTATGGAAAGCTGATACCTAAACCTCTCTATTAAATCGTTACCAAATGGGATCTCTCCTTCACAGTGCAGTTTTGATTTTTGAATACAATTTTGTTTGAATTGTATCTTTGCTTCAGGAAAAAAAAATCCCTTTTGCCAGTGGCTTCTGTATCACCCACTGTGACAGCTACTTTCGAGTTCTTTCTGACTGCAGCAGTTTTATCATCCCTCTTTTCTGCTTGCATAACTTTGGTTTGTCAGCTGTTTTTAAAAATGGGGACAGAGGGACTCTAAATGCCATCAATTTCACCTTGTGCTCTTGCCTCACTCTCTCCCTAAATGCGGTGCATTTGTATATTCATAGTATAAACTTGCTACTGATGTGGAGGACATTGTGGATAGGGTGCTGTTTTGGAATTAAAAATGAGCAGTTTCATTTTTCCTCAGTGGTCCTATTGGTATTCCAAGGGAAAATATTGGCTTTCTGTATCTGTTTTCATATCCCATCTTTACAGAGCAGCTCTGGAGCTGGCTCTTTCAAAGAAAATAAATTACCCTCCCTTGGAGGCTGCATGAGGGGTGAGTTAACCCCAGGGGCTTCCCCCCCCCCAAGTTTATGAATGATTTAAAACATCTGATTCTGGAATCAAACTGCCTTTTCAGTCTTAACTGGAGCTTTGAGGATGGTGCTGAAACCCCAGAGTGTTCTCGTAGCTTGATGCTAATGCTCACTTTTGGAATCTCTCTCAGGCGCTCAGCACTTTACAAACTCAATTAAGAATTTGTGCCACTCCTGGGAAAACGGAGGTATCTCAAGATGCTGTGCGGTAGAGATGAGGACATTTGGCGTAATTGGGTCATGTACACAAAACGTACCTGTATAGGTCAATGTTGCATTGAGGGGGACCAACATTACCAGGGTAATCTTCATTTTTCTTAAGCAGTTTCTACATTTTTGAATTGTAATGTTTTTAATAAGCAAAAAAGAAAAGTATATACTTTTTTCAGTCTCTTAGAGCAGTGTTTCTCAGCCTTGGCAACTTTTAAGATGTGTGGACCTCAGCTCCCAGAATTCCCCAGCCAGCATGCTGGCTGGGGAATTCTGGGAGCTGAGGTCCACACATCTTAAAAGTTGCCACGGCTGAGAAACACTGCTCTAAATGATGATGTGCTGTGAGGACCGATTAACTCACATCTTGTTAACACAGGGCATTCAAACTTCTGGTGTATTTAATTTGTAAAGAAAGCTGGGTTTTTCTGCTTGTATAAATACACAATTTCATGAAGTTTAAAAAGGCAAGCAGATTTATCACTGACTTTGTATAAAAGTTCTTTGATAAGCATCCAAAGGCTATTAAGGAGGATACCAATCTAATTTCAACAATCCAGAGAGAACCACAAGGAAGGCTGTTTTTCTCATTTAAACGTTTCCTTCTTTAGAACTGGATATCCCCACTAAGAAATAGGACCATTCTTCATTTCTGAGAAGTTTCTAGTGTCTCTGGCAGCACCACAACCGTAATGGTTGGTAGGCTGGGCCTACTAGATACTCAGTTCTTTGGAGTCCATGGGAAAGGACAGGATATTTCTTGCCCACTTGGAATTTTTCTGATTTCTACATGGAACAAAGTGCATGACTCCAGGCTTGACCATCTACAAGTTGGTTGCCATAACTTCAACCACAGAGTATTGTAACAGATGGTAACATCTATCTCAGCTTTGAAAAAGCTAAGCAGGATCAGACCTGGCTTGTAGTTGGATGGAAAACTACCAGGAAATCTTGTGTTTTTTCCCCCCATTTGACATTACATTTTTAAACATCAATTAACTGATCAGAGGGATGAGTAAGCATCCACCAGAAGATTGGGATATACTTTATGTATAAAATGTCGGAGGTTGCTAAAGAGGGAGTTTTGTCCTGCTAGGGATGCTGAGGGGCACACAAGAGGCATGGCATTAGAATCTCTGTTATGGCACAGCTCGTGAGCCACCACAATTATAACTTTAGAAATGAATCTCACTCTTTTGAGTCATGGAGGCTCACAGGTAACTATGGGCAAAAACAGCCCAACATTCCTCAGGGCTTGGGGAAAAAAATTGGAGGAGGAAATGCTCTGTATGCCACTGCACAATTATATGCAAAACTAGTAGGTTAACTTCCCAGGTAACATTACAAAGTACAGTTTGGCAACAACCTCTGAAGGTCCTCTGGGATCATACCTGAATCTCTTAGAACTTCTTGAGACCTTGGGCCTCAGCTTTTCCACCTTGGTCAATAGGATACGCTTGTGAGCTACAGCAGTTAGGTGGCTGCAAGGGAAAAGACAGAGGTTGGATAAAGCTATTATTTACTACAAACGCATATCTAGGCATGCATGGAATAAGAAAATAGCAGACTAAAATACAATTCTACATTAATGACAAAGTCAGTTCCAGGTGCAGGAACCATGGCCTACAGAGATGCTTTAGATATTGGTAGTCTTACTCTTACGTCTCTTATTCTTTCCAAGCCAACACAATTTTGGAAAAAAATGGAAAAAGGCTCAGACTGTTCCATTGTCTGTCAGCAGAATAACTCCCAAAGCCAGACATTGGTCCAGTTTGGTGTGAGGAGAGAAGCCAGCAAAGTTCAAAAATGGGCTGGATCCAGCCAGAGGCTGAAGTGAAAAAAAAGTCCCCCCAAATTCCACTGATGCACTCCCGCAGAGAGGCAATTGGGCAGCAGCTTGCAATGCTACCAACCTTCCATTTTAAGCCTCTCTCCCTCTTGGCCTTGGGATCTACAGCAGAGTTATGATTAAGGAGTGAAAGAATTCAAGGTGTTGGGCTTTCTTGATCCTGTTTTGCTCCTGCCCTTCAGCTAGAAGGGGTTCTCTTTCCTTTCTCTTCAAGGATGCCACTGAAGCTCTTTTTCAGGCTAATACAGCTGAGTAGTAGGGCAGAAGGGAGCAGAAACGGCTGCTCCACTCCCTGTTGGCAGGAAATTCTCGGGTATGAAATGGGCAGGGCCCCAGAGGAAGCCGAGGCAGCCTGGCGCTTTGCAGCAAAAGCGACTTTAGCAAAGCTGTGAGAAGAGGAGGAAGGAACTGAGTTGGGGTTATGAGAAGGTGTTTGTCATTTATTTCCGTCAAAGACTGCTGAAGGTAGACTTCCGATCTTGACATAGCTAATGAGTTGAGCTCTGGTGAAGCCAGGGTTTAGGCACCCCCGGGTTTAAAGGATTCTTGGTAAAGAGCACATTGGGTTCCATGAAAAATTGGCTCTCGGTGGCCTGGACAAGACCTGCTTGTTAAACGCTAAATGGAATCTCTCTGCAAGTCTGGAGATGTTTGTGCAAGGGAGTGAGGGAAATCGTGTGGAACGGGTTTTTAATATGCTGCAGTCTCTCTCCAGCCGTCTTTGGAGAGCCCCTTCTGGAAATAATTAGAGCTGCTAAGAATTGTTAATTCAATATACGTAACAGCGGGGGCCTGATAGGCCTCTTCCCCCACCTGTCGCTCCTTTGCAACCCATAAAGAGGCATGAAAACGGGGAGATTTACAGCCTTCAGCACTGAGGAGCGTTGCAAATTTTTAAATGGCGCCTTCCTCAAGCTATGGCCGCAAAGTAATGCATTTCTGATAGTGCCACTGATCTGGAAGCAGGATCTGAAAAGGCAAGCAGCAGCTGTTGTTTACAACTGCATAGCTTGTGCAGCGGGGACTGCTGTGGCCGAGATTTATCGCTAGGGGAAGCAAAAGAGTTTGAAGGGGTCTTCTGGGTGCCTCCTCCTAATGATATCCTATAGCTCTGGGGTGGGCCCTGGTTGGCCAAGGTAGCAAGCCTTTCCCTTCTTCCATTTAAATCATTAGAGCTGCAGAGGAGGAATTAGGAGGGATGTATCATCATCAACAAGGCAGGATTATGATTCATTCTGTGGTTGTAGCCATCATCAGCACAGGGCATGATTGAGTAAATGGTTCTGATGATTCTTTGAGCATCTTTACAGGTTCGCTGGGATTAGTCTGGTTTAAATACCAATGCGGAAAGGATGTGGGAGAGATTTCAAATGAGGAAAGATTCACATGGATGGAGCTGGTGCAAAATCAGAGACCCTTCCTGAATTTGGATTTTGAACAGGTGCACTTCTGAGTTTCGAAACAGCATCAGGTTTGGAAGTTTGGGATGTTGTTCCTCATGTTCAGGAACCGCTCAGCCAAAAGAAGGCATTGCAACGTGAACATTCTTCAGCTCAAAAAGACATGGCTTTTGAATTTGACTTTCAAATTGTCATGTTCAAGGCCCAAATGTGTGCTGCTTGAACCTACATGCTTCCTATTTCCGATGTAGTTGACATTTAATAAGAGTGAGCATGACATATGAAGAGTTGGTACAAGCTGGCTTGTGAAAGCATTGTTGCTTTTCAAGACAACTCACTCACTCTCTCTATGTATTGGAGTGTGGGGCTTGAAATGATCCGCCAGGTGGCACTCGAGGGAATCCATTCGGATCGAGACGAGGAGATTTTTAACTCAAGGGTTTAGGGCAGTTGTTCTAGCTGAGGGGTATTTAAGTAGCCTCCAACCACCAGGAGGAAAAGCTGCCTCTACAATATTGCTTGGGGTCTAGCTATGATAAGGAACCTCCAAGCTTCTTGAGGGACGTTTGGCTGGGACCAAAGCTGAGAGCACAGTTTGGAAGTCATCTGAGTAAAAGTGATACCAGAATTCTCTTCGTCTGAGGCTGAGTTGAGAGGGGCAAAAAGGCTCTGAGAGTTGACATTTAGTAGGGTTGAGCCCAGCTAGGGAAAAACCTGAGGCTATTCGCAGCCGTGAAGGATGGAGACTTGAGGAACTTTCAGGTAAATGAGTTCACCTTGGCACAGAGAACCAGCCAAATGATAACAATGCTTTCAAGCGTTTGGGGCCTGCCCTACCATTAGGTAGAACAAGGCAGCTACCCCACACGGTGGGGGCTGACACAGCCATCTGTGCGCCCAATCTGTCCTGCATCAGATGCCCACAGAGGCCACTGTCCAACAAAAGGTACTGAAATAAAATTTAGTTGCATTACTGCACCTGGCTGTTGCATTTGGCAAGGAGAAAGAAACTCCTTGTCCTTGGACAACAAAATTCCTTGAGCCAGTTCATTCAAACCCTCATATGCATGATCTAATTGTAATCTTTACTATATTCCCAGGAGATAAATCAGTAATATTATTCCCTCTATGGCAGACACACTCATTTGCATTAATATATGCATGCTTTGTTTAATTATTCTTGAGGGGTTTTTTGTTATGGTAGTTAGACCTAATTTTTGAATATGTATAATTTATTCAAAGAGTTCTGTATGAATTTCTGTTTTCAATTGATCGCTTATAGGATTCCCCTGAGGATGGAGCCAAAATGGTATTCATAGTTAATAAATATTAATTAATACATTTAATATTAAATAATAATATTAATAGTTGGTATTTTTGGAGAGCTAATTTCTACTCCCTTTTTGAGGGGGGGGTTTTGCATTTTCCCCTCCCGTTCGTTACGTACATTTAAAAAATTATTTATTAACTGGGATTTTTCAGCAACTTTGAAAACTGGTTATAGTACTGTGTTGCAAACTGCTGGTATTTGTGTTGAGTTTGTCATCAGACGCACAACAAGACTGAAGATAGTTGGGTTTCCTGTCCTTTCCCTTTGTTTAAGGATTTCTCTTAGTAGAAAACTTTGTTAATAATTATGACTTTTTTCCTCTAATTTTTTCTGGAGTGGAATGAGGAACATGTCAGGCTAATTTTTTAAAAAGTATTTTTCTATTCATGCTGCCTATACACGAATATACAGTCTGATATCATGAATATACACAGTCTTTAAATCTGAAAAGGCATGACAATGGTGCTTCTTATAAGTATTTTTGTAGACTTGAAATGCTGAAATTAGACCTCATAAGAGCTCCAGTATTCATGGTTGTATCTTCTAAAGGAGAGGAAAAATCCATTGGCAGCTTTTTTAGACTTTCAGATGCCTCTAATCCCCCAGTACTATGCATTTAATGCAATTCCTGTAATAGAATATTTAAAAATGTATGCACACAACTTGGGAAAAGATTTGGGTTCAGTAACAGTTTCTCTTCTTAGAGAAGACATCTACAGGGAAGATTTTCTTTTCGTTGGCTGCTTGATGTAATTTTAAAAATGCACATAATTTATAAGGGCCACAAATGTGGGCTGGAGATGCTTTAGATCAGTTGCATTTGGAGATAACTCAAGATGCAAGATTTAGCATTCAGGCTGGTCTGTACCAACTGAGCCAAGTAACAATGAAAGATAACTCTGCAGCAAGCCATGATTTGACCTCTGTTGTCCAAGAGTGCAGGGCACAAACTAAAGGTCTTGTGTTACAGGAAAGCAGATGTTGATTAAATATTAGGAATAAAACTTCTAATAGTAGGAGCAATTTTAACACTTTCTTAAGGAAGTGGCAGATTCAGCTTCATTAGATATGTGCAGGCACATGCTGGATAGACATTTGTCAGGATTGTTTTAATTTGGAAACTTACACTAACAGTGAGCAGAAAGTAGAACGTTCTCAGTGTCCAACTCTATCATTCTAATCCAGCACTGATTCCTTCTGTGATCAATCTAATACTGCCAAGAAGGTATACAAAGAAGAGACAGAGTTCCTATAGATTGGTGCTCTGCTTAGTTATTGCCATTAAGTAAATAAGTGATAGACTTATCCTCAATGAATACCGTAGGCTTCAGCAATACATGAACCGAGAACTACCGGATGTACAAGCTGGGTTTCGAAGAGGCAGAGGAACTAGAGATCAAATCGCCAACATTCGCTGGATCATGGAGAAAGCACGAGAGTTCCAGAAAAATATCTACTTCTGCTTCATTGACTATGCAAAAGCCTTTGATTGTGTGGATCACAACAAACTGTGGCAAATTCTTAAAGAGATGGGAGTACCAGACCACCTTACCTGTCTCCTGAGAAATCTGTATGCGGGCCAAGAAGCAACAGTTAGAACCGGTAATGGAACAACCGATTGGTTCAAAATAGGGAAAGGTGTACGACAAAGCTGTATACTGTCACCCTGCTTATTTAACCTATATGCAGAGTTAGAAATCATTAGAAATGCCAAGCTGGAAGAATCACAAGCTGGAATTAAGATTGCAGGGAGAATCATCAACAACCTCAGATATGCGGACGATACCACCCTAATGGCAGAAAGTGAAGAAGAACTAAAGAGCCTCTTGATGAGGGTGAAAGAGGAGAGTGCAAAAGCTGGCTTGAAACTCAACATTAAAAAAACTAAGATCATGGCATCTGGACCCATCAATTCCTGGCAAATAGAAGGGGTAGAAATGGAAGCAGTAACAGACTTCATTTATTTGGGCTCCAAGATCACCGCAGACGGAGACTGCAGCCATGAAATTAAAAGACGCTTGCTCCTTGGGAGGAAAGCTATGGCAAGCCTAGATAGCATATTAAAAAGCAGAGACGTCACCTTGCCGACAAAGATCCGCATAGTCAAAGCTATGGTTTTTCCAGTAGTAATGTATGGCTGTGAGAGCTGGACCATAAAAAAGGCCGAGCGCCGAAGAATTGATGCCTTTGAACTGTGGTGCTGGAGAAGACTCTTGAGAGTCCCCTGGACTGCTAGGAGGTCAAACCAGTCAATCTTAAAGGAAATCAACCCTGATTGCTCATTGGAAGGATCGATAATGAAGCTCAAGCTCAGATATTTTGGTCACCTAATGTGAAGAGAGATCTCTTTGGAGAAGACCCTGATGCTGGGAAAGATTGAAGGCAAAAGGAGAAGAGGACGGCAGAGGATGAGATGGTTAGATAGCATCACTGAAGCAATGAGCATGAAACTGAGCAAACTCAGGGAGGCAGTGAAGGACAGGAAGGCCTGGCGCAATATGGTTCATGGGGTCACGAAGAGTCGGACACGACTTAACGACTAAACAACAACAAATTCCTTTTCCAAGTCATCTAATCCAGGCTTTCGCCATCTCAGCAACTTTAAGATGTATGAACTCCAACTCCCAGAATTCCTCAGCCAGCACATCTTAAAGCTGCTGAGGTTGAGAAACACTGATCTAAACTACTAGTCCTCACCACATTCTGTTCAAACTTACGACGGCACTGAACGAGTGGGACTTACGACCAATTCTTGAAGTTCTGGCCATCACAGCATCCTTGCAGTCATGCGATTGTGATCCAGGCACTAAGTGACTAGCTCACAATTATGACATCACAGCGTCCCAATGTCACGTGATTGCCATTTGCGACCTTCCCTGCCAGCTTCCAACAAGGAAAGTCAATGGGGAAGCCGGCAGGAGATCACAAACAGTGACCATGGGATGTTGTGCTTGATAATGGCTCAGGATTTGCTTAACAGCAGCAACTGGAAGTGCCAAAACTGCCGTCGGTAAGTGGTGTGGTCACGTGATGTCATGGTTTACAACCGGGTTGCTTAGCGATGGAATTCCGGTCCCAATTACAGTTGTTAACCGAGGACTGCCTGTACTTGGTGGAATCCTTGTGCTTTCACTCTAATCTTTTCCCTTAATCAAATGTACTAATTTGGGCTCAGAGACTTGATCACTTCCAGTCCTGATGGTTGCTAGAGAAGCCTGCCAGAAAGTAAAGGATGGGATGGTAACTCTTAAGTGCAGCTTCTCCCTGCTTGTTGAAACATAGGTTGTCAGCATTTTGGAACACAGGGCTGTGGGGTTTTCTTTCTTTTCTCTCCCTGTAAACTGTCGTCTATATGTTTCGCACTATCACTTCTGATGGCAAAGCTAGATGTTGAGTGCTGATAAAATAGAGTGCCTGAGAAACAGGGAACTATTAGCATGGTAGCCCCCAGCTCTGTAAAACTGTTAAATAGGAGGCTTCTTCCCCCATCTGGCAGAGAAGGGCACACTGAGCATACTCAGGAATTACAAAATGTATGGAGATATTTGGAAAAGAAACATGGAAGAGAACGGAACGCTTTGCTTGGAGGGAGAGACTGGCTGGACCCATAGATTTTTCTTAGGAGGCAAGCCAGGGTGGTCTAGTGGTTAAGGTGCTGGACTAGGAGCCAGGAGACTATGAGTTCAAGTCCTCCCTTAGGCAGGATAGTGATTTGGGGCCAACTGTTCTTTCTCAGGCCAACTTGGCTCACCGAGTTCTTGTTGTTGTTGGGAAAACATGAGGCAGGAGGATTAGGGGTGTACGCTGCTTTGAGTTGAGCAAAAAGAAAGGAGGGACGAAAATCCAATTAAACAAATAAATCTTTAATGGCAACATTCTGCATAGCAAGCCCCATTTGCTATGTAATAGCGTAACGTTGTTTTGGACTTTAGAGACTTTAAATCAGCTCAGGGAAGGCGCTTGGCAATAATAGAAGATTCTGGAAAATTTGTCATCAGCGGACTGAGCGCCCGAAACAAGAGTGGGCCTCTCTTGGCTTTGTGTTTAGTGCAGACGCGACTGCCCTTCTCAGTCCTGGGGTGGGCTTCCCGATCAGGTGCTCGACTTGGCCCTCGTCTTGGGGCTGATTGGCTGTTTTGCATTTTCTGCAGACGCTGGTTTTGGGTTGTTTACCTTTTGTACCCTGTTGTGGGGTCTGATTGGTTCTTCTGTTGCCTGCTGTGTGCTGATTGGTGGAAATTGGAAGTTTTAATTCACGGAAGAGTGTGCATCTAAGGAAAAAATGAACTGTCTGCACACACAAAGAGAGGAACTAATATGTTCACACTCTTGGTTTACATCTGTTTTTATTTGTTTGGTTGGCACAAGCACACTCTCCGTCTTGCTCAACGTGGATTAATTATCCTGTAAGCACACAAACTGTTCAGTTCTTACAACTGGTGTGGTTAAAGAGTGTTAAAATAAATGCCACCTCTCCCACCCACTTCCTGAATTCATGCTTATGGGTGCGTGCTAACCCTCATACAGGCTTTTGAGTGTTGAACTGTTCTAGCCGCAGTTGTGTAGGTGGCTTGTCCTGCCCAGCGGTACGTTCAGTAGAAGGTGGTGGGAGGTGGTCATCTCTTCTCGGAGCAGCTACCAAAAAGTAGATAATGAGGTAAACATTAATATAACTGTCAGCAATCTTGTCATATCTCCTGCTAGCTATGGATTCCAACTGTCATAGAAAGAGCAGAGGAGGTACGTCGAGAGATTTTCTGCAATTAGACTAATGTAATTTGTAATAGGTATGTCAAAAGAGGAGTGTTAGCAAGATACATCTTGTCAGATCCTCAGGCTGCAGGGAGCTGAATAGTCGTACCTGCCCAAATGCCCACTGTGCTCCCGGCTATGGACGGCCCAGCATCCCTCAAGTTAAGACGTTGACCATCTGCAGCCCACCGAGACCCCTTTGCTCTTCGTAATGCAACCCTGAACACAATGCTGCAAGAGGAGCTTCCATTTTTCGGTCCCTGTGACAACCCATCAGTTATCAGGTCTCCAGGAAAGGCTGACCTCTGCCATAGTTGCCAATGACAGCCATTAGAACAGTTGGCAAGCGGATATCACACGTGGAAACCCCCTTGGCCACACATTGGTATTTCCCCTGCCCTGAGATCTCACTTTGATCTTCTGCGTGTCTGGAGTGCAGAGGGTCATCGGCGCTCTGCACTGCCCTAGAAGAGATTTAAGGCTCTCATTTGCAATTATACGCATTGAACGTTTACTCAATGCAGAGAACAAACTTTGCTATTATAATGATTTTTTAAATAGGCTTTCATATTGAGAAAGCCACTGCTTATGTACCAGGAAATTCGGTCCCCAGTGCGCTGTATGTATGACAGCGATGGCTCAGCCGAGAGGCTGATGTCAGACCTTTTAAGGTACCAGAGGGGTTGTTGATTCTGGTCCTGCAGAATACTTTTCTAAAAGGAGCTTTATACCTTTATCTTTCACCTCTGGAAAGCCCTTTAAAAATCCTTTCTCAAGGGTAAAGGCAGTCTGTTAAGATGTCTACTTCCTTGCCAATGAAAGGGAAAGCTAACAGACCATGGTCCTAATCAGTTTACCTGTAACATTTTTGCTGAGAGCCTTTTAGTCATAATCTTCATTAATCTAATAGGTCATATATCTTCTTGCAGATTCCAAATGTCCTGCTGCAGTAATGGAAAAATCAGGTAGCTTCTGATGGTAGCAGGGATTGGAATGGGTGGGAACGGGGACCTGCCTCAGAGCTATAAAATCAAAGTCGGTTAAATAAATGGAAAACTAGCTTTCTGTCTGACAACAGCTGGAGGAAGAAAACAGTGCTACTCACAAGTAGCAAGGTGAAAATTAAGTTTTACGGAGCCTGGATGGTAGCGTGAGTCCTGATGACCCAGCTGTAGCACTGACAATTCATCCTGCGTTGTGTCTGAGCTCAGCTGAAAGAGAATGGCAGATCCTCAGACATTTAATTTATAAAAATAGGAACATACCTGTAATAGGTCTATTCTCTTGCCAAGGCATATAGCCTGAGGCTCATATCTTCTCCTCTAATTATACACTGATGAAGTTCTATACCATCTGCTCTATTTATTTATTCTTCGAGAGCCAGAGCTGCAGTTTTCCAACTAGGATACGTATTCTTTCGCTTAAACTTTATGCTACAGGAGGGGAAAAAAAACAGCACAATTCCTCAACAGCACACAAATCAGCAGCGTACATGGCAGTTCAATCTTGTATGCAGGAACAAGGAGCCATTACCCAGCAGTGCAAAGGCCTAGTTCCCACTACACAGCAAGCCATGGCTTGTTTACCATGGCTTCGAAAGCACAGCTGGCTGGATTTATCTTGCTCATTAAACCATAAGCCCTGGTTTGTAAACTGCAACAGCTGGAGTCATACCATGTCCTAAGTGAGACACAGACATTTTTGAACTTAGCGGGAGATGCGAAGCTGGCTGAAGACTTGGAACGTCTCCAGGCTGAGGGACGGTTCACCCCGCAACGGCTACACATATCTCATCAAGACCGTTGTGTGAGTAATTGAGCTGGGCTAGATGTAGAGAGCGTCTGCTCCAATAGATCGGTGCGTAGAGGATGGAAGGTAGGGGGAAACAGAAGGAATGCCCTCTCTGGCTGATGTGGTGTGCCATCCAGCAGTTCATTCAGGGCTACAACCCCACACCTTAAAATCATGCCATGTGGGTAATGTGATGTGCATAGTGAAGACCACCAGTCTAAGCACTAACACTCATGCCCACAGAGCCCTCCACTGATTTCAACACCAAGGGCCTCATCTGGCTAAAGATAAAATAGCACAACGTAATTGGCTTTAGGTTACAAGCAGTTCAGAGATATACTTCAAATGGAAAAGGGGGTTCACCCCTCAGATATACAGCCCAACTTCTTTGTGGAATAGGAACTCAAGGCAGCATTTACTGAATGCCACTTGGTGGGCGGAGGGCTTCCAACTCAGCCCTTTCCAGAGGCGAACTTGAATAAGATGGCCACACAACGTCGTGTCAGTTCAGACAAGGCCTGGGGTTGTGGTGGAAATGGCAAACTCTGCCATGGTGCTCGTGAGCATTTAATTTGAAAGAGATTGAATTCTAAAGGCATTGGGAAAGAAGCTGAATCCTCAGTGGCAACACGAACACCTAGTACTAATACATTTTCAAAAGGCAAAGAAATAGAGGAAAAATAACAAGTGATAGTAAAGTGCAACCTAGGAATATCTCTTTCTAAAGGTAATTTGCAGCATCCTTAACCAGATTGTTGTTATCAGTTTCTTGGCTTGAGACTTGTGGGGATAGAGATAATCAAAAAGGTAAAACCAACAATGTTAGAAAGAGTTACAGTATTAGCAAACCCATTTCAAATTTCCCAATGTGTTACAGATATGTACTTTGTTTTGGGAAATGTCTTTTTTTCTAAAGCAAGAACACACTACAGGTAGTCCTTGTTTAGAGGCTGCCTTGTTTAGTGACCGTTCATAGTTACGACCATGATGAAAAAGTAGCTTTGTGACCCATCCTCGCACTGATGACCTTTGCAGGTCAGTAAAGCAAAGGAAAGCTGAAGGAAGATCATAAACACAGTTGCGGTCTCACTCAGTGACCGCTTCACTTAACGACCAAGTTGCTGGTCCCAATTGTGGTCGCTAAACAAGGACTCCCTGTATTTGGTTTAACTCTGGCCTTCTGGAACTTCTTACAGAGTAAAATGGAGAACATTGGAATAGCTGGTGTAAAAAATAGACTAAAAGTGCTGGTAAGGTTACTGTCCTTTAGCTTTACTTTGAGAGCAGTATGTCATTAGCAATCTCTGTTTTCATTTCAAGCAAAAAGTAAATCAGAACTGAGTCTGAGCTGCAAGGATGTGATGACAGCTTCACCTGCTCTTTGCAGCAGTGTTAGGACTGCCCACTTGTGTTCACACCCAAAGAAAGGTTATTGTTGCAGAAACTTAACATCAAAGCCGAAGACCCTACAGTGACCCAGGGAGACCAATTCAATCAGTGTATAAACTGCTTCCAGTGAGAAAGCCTATCTAAAGATACAGGGAACTTTTAAACTTTAATAAACAAACGTGCATCTGCTAGCCAAGCGTGTCTTAATCTCCCTACTCAATCCGGCTTGTTTTTCATAAGCCTCCGACAAGAAAAAGTGTGTTGGGAATTACAGGGAGAAAAGTGAGTGAGTGGATCAGGATGCTGGGTTGTTTGGGGCTGAGTTGGTGGGGTATAGCCAAATAATTCACAGGCAAGAGTTAAAGGGTGTCATTAACTATCCGATGAACCAGCATCAGGATCTTCCCATAGTGGTTACGTGTGAGCACGCTGGCGCGATGTCTGTGTGCCTGATAGTTGCCACGCTCTTACGTTTGAGAACACGTTCTCTCTGTTTCACCCATCCTCTGCGTAGTAATAAAAGCTTTCAGGCCATTGAACACAGCAAAGGAAGAGAAGAAAAATTAATATCTGGAACTTCAGCCAAGTGAATCTTATTGAATTCTTGTTACTGGCCTTATTGAAGATGTTTGCAGGGTTGACACAGTGGTAATGCAGCGGCCTGGCGGAAGATGGATTTGAGTTTTGCTGAACCACTTGTGATTCCAGATCTATGGAAAAGTAGCAGGGAGCTCTGACCTAAAAAACCTGGTGGGCCAAGATCCTGTTTATCTCTTTAGAGCTGTAATATATTCCACTCTAGATAAGGCTTTCCTGGGATCGTGTGATTCTGGTATGTTCACAAACTTTAATTAACTTTTGTTCAGGCAGGTTCATTCCCTGCAATCATTTAATTTATCTGTTTAGTTACAATGGTTTCCTTGACTTTCCTCCCAGGAATGAAAATGGGGGCTTTAACTTCACAACAATTTTGTGAGGTAGATTCAGTAGAAAGACGAGGACATGGAATGGCCCGGTTCAGAAGTAATAACTGTTAATTGATTTTGAAATGGAGGGCACCCCAAAGCTTATGAACTCCTTGATCAGCTTCCCTCTTGGACTTACATACCCCTTTTTTCTCCCTTCTTTAATGAGTGACCTGCTGTTATGTTTATTTATTGCAACTCATTATGAGATTTTCAGGCAAAGACTTGAATTACGGTCTGCTTTAAGTCTTTAAAAGGTAACTGTGAATGTTAGCAGCTGTTATGACACAAGTTCATCCATTTCATTCTAATCCACTGAATGTTAACCAGAGAAAAGCTGAACTACATAAAAACACAAGAGGAGCCCTGCTGGATCCAGTCATCACCCCATCTCGTCCAGCATTCCTTATCACACAACAGCCAACTGGATGCATTTGGGAAGGTCACAAGCCTGGAGAACAGCCTCCTTCCACTCTCACTTCCCAGCATCTGATACCAAAGGCCACCTGCCTATGATTCAGAAAGTCATAAAGCGCCTTCAATAGCCATTGATAGCCTGTTCTTCCATGAACCTGCCTGGTTTCCTTTGAAACCATCCAAATTGGCTGTCATTACCACAAGTGCTGGCAGTGAATTCCACAGTTTAACTAGGTACTGTGTTAAAAAAAAAAAGCCCTTTCTTCTATTGATCCTGGATTTTTCCATTTAGTTTCAATAGATGACCTTGAGTTCTAAGGTGGTGTGAGAGAAAGAGAAGTCTCATCCATGTGATATGTGACATGAATGTTCTTTATACTGAAGCATAACTCCTGTTACCCTCCTTTGTTCCAAGATAAAGACCCCCCCACCCAATTTACATATTGTCTTCTCATAGGGAGCTGTCCCAGCCCCATTATTGTACATGGGTGGAGCAGAGAAGGAGCAGTTTGTGAACGTATTGCTCTGTTACCTAAAATATGGTCTCAGCCAGTAAGTTTCTCCTTTATGGAGAAGCTTTAATCCAGGTTTCTCACTTCCACATGATAGACTCTTGTTCTGATTGAGAGTTTGAAGTGTTTAATCACCAGATTGGGTTTGTTGGATCAGGGGGAACCGTTTTCTCTGAAGATGTGTTCAACCACATCTCCCATCATTCTGATTCTGCATGACCAGGGATGATGGAAAGGTTACACTTGGATATATTTGAAAGGCACCAGGGTGGACGAGTCTTATTTTGAGTAGCATGAAGCACTGTCTTCTGCAGTAGAAGCTGAAATAAGGGGTCCGTGATGAGGTGTTGAAATATAGAGCAATTTGTTCTGCATACCTGTCCAGTAGGTACAGTGGAGAATGTGCTCCATCCTTGGTATAGAACAGTGTTTCTCAAACTTGGTAACTTAAGATGTGTGGACTTCGACTCTCAGAATTCCCCAGCCAAGTCTGAGAAACACTGGTATAGAAGGAAGATCCAACTGTTAATCCAACTGGCTTCTGTACGTTGGAAAGATGCCATTCTGACCATATCTTAAATAACAAAAATATTTTACCATCCTCACTGAGAGAGATGTTCCATCCTGCCTCATGTTCTGCTTCAAGTCTGGCTAATTGGTTGAGCGAAAAGTGTACAAAGTCAGCATAATAGCAGCAAACTTCCTATTCTTTTCTCCTCACCTGTAATTGCGGTTTACTCCTGGCTTCCTGCAATGCTTAAACCAGAATCAACCCCTAGTTTGAGTTGCCATGTGAGCATCACCAGAGCCTCCATTCTACAGTGACCCAGAGGGTGGCTGTTTGGAGTTAAAATGAGACAGTAAGCTGGAAACCTCAGTTAAAAAGCTGGGGATAGCAGGTAAACTGGCATCTGGACATAAGCCATCACCATGCAAACCTAGCTAGTGAGGCTTCAATGTGCTATTATGTTGAGCTATAAGTCCACTTGTCCTCACGAATTTAGCCATAGTTCATGAACAATAATGGTGCTTAGCTCAATGGAGAGCTGTCCGTGAGATAGTAAGGGTCTTCGTTTACACTGCTGTGTAGACAAGGCAAATAATTTTTAAGCTGCGGGGGACAGAGACTGTGAGGGTGGGTGACGTTTGAGGCCAACAGGGAGATCACGCAGACTGGTACCCATTTGGTACATAATAATTAGCACAGTAATTAGCAGACTAGGAGCATATTGAGGAAAATAATTGTTTCCCATTGTATGGATGGAGAAACCAAAGCCGGGGGAGATGAGGCATATCTAAAGCTCCTGTGGCCATAAATTAGGCAAGTTTTGAATCGGTTTCTTGCAAATCCAGTTTTGACAGTCTTTTACCCCTGCCCCACCCCAAACTATACATCTTGAAGACTGAAAAGGCTATAGGCATTTGGTGAATTGACTTGATATTTGGTACAGAAAACAAGTCTCTTGTGGGCAAGGATGTCCGCAGAGAGGTCAAAAAGTTGAGCCACAACACTTTTTTATGGGTGTTACATAAAGGGCAGGGCTTCCATGGCCAGGGGGTGGTCACCATCTTGACTTTTTTGACCCTGTGGACTTGGGAGAAACAGCTTGGTGAGAATTCATGCCAGCCCTGATGTTGGCTCGCCATTTCATTCCCAGAAGAGCTGAAAGCGTTTCTTCAAAACCTTTGGGTTGCATTTTTGGCTTTTTTTTTCCCCTGCTTGCTGTCAGGAGGGGCAAAATTAGTATGTGCCCCTTGACAATCGAGACCCAAAGAGGAAAATTTACCTTGGACTGACAATCCGCTTCTCTTTGGATCATTGTCTTCTTTTCCCTCTTCCTCTGCGGGAGATGTGCAGTCAAGTAGTGAAGAAAATATTTAAGTGAAGTTTTATGAGGGATTCCCTCCTGTGCATTCACTTAATTTGATATGGAATGGCAGTCTGGAAAGATACACGTTACCAGTTGGCATCTGCTATTATACGGCTGGATGTTTCTCGCTATGTTGGTTTGCCTGCTTTACAAGCTCAGAGCAAATAAAGAGGAAAGTAGGAATCCTTACATTAGGGTGTTGCTGTTTTATGACTTTTTTTGGGGGTGCACCTGATTTTGTTTCAGGATCAAGAGGAAAATGAGGGAACAGCCCTCAGGGGTTGTAAATGTAACTGCAGTTGAAGATACTCAGAGACCTTGGCATGGAGTAAGATTACAGAACACTAACCACCACTAGGCATTATAAGTTAATCATTCCAACAGAATAAAATCTTTATAAGTTTCCAGTTTGTTTCTGGTCCCAGAAACCCATTTAAACCCAGTTGTGGCTTGGAAATACAGTAAATTAAGATTTTATTTCCTCATCTATGATCATCTATGGAGGTCTTTCTCCAGCATTTTGGCAACCCAAGATGGATATCTGCAAAAGGAAGAACCTTATGGAATGTCTTAATCTGCAAGCCTTGTCATGTACATCGATGTTAATGTTTTTTTTCGCTTTAAACCCTTTAAAACCCTTTTTATATTCAATGGCTTTTTGCAGCTGAAATGTCTACCTCTATATTATGCAGTGTTTTAATGTTGCTCTTTTAACTTGCTAGTATTTTTAAAGGTTCATATTATCTGCTGCATCTTTGTATGACCGTTCCCTGTTCTGCTTGATTGAATTATTTCTTGTGATGGTAAACTCTTACTATTTTCTTTACGTTGATCACAGAACAATAATTACTGGGCTGATCCTAAATATAAAAATCAAATAAATATAAATTCCACTTATTTTTCCCCATGGGTCACTGAAAAACATAGAGGGGGTAGAGGGGATGAAAAGAAAGAGGGCAAGTAAGGGGTTCAGGAAGAATCTGCTAATGGTTGAAGCTCCATCAGGACCTGAAGGTAACCTCTTTAGAACCAAGACTCCCTGAAATGGCTGTGGTGTGTGTGTGTGTGTGTGTGTTCTGCTCAGGATGCAAAAGTAACCAAGATTAGTCCTGAAACATGAGATGTTCGTGCTCTGCATCTTAAAGTCTTACATTATGTGGCCTTTAGAGGCCACAGTGCCTCATTTTAAGAGTCTAGAATTGAGAGGGATGTTGGCAAGAGATGAACCCTTTCTGAATCTTCTTTTGACAGAAGCTCCCCCCACCCTTCAGCGCCCCGTTTCAGCACGAGGAGTTCCTTTCAGCACCATTATCTTGGATCGTTTTAGAGAAACAGAAACCCTTCGTGAATAGTGCTAGAATTAAGCGCCACTGCTCTGTTTCCTCCTCCAGTTTACTTTCCTCCATCAGCTTTCTTGCCTCTAGGAAGAAGCCTGATGCTCCTTCAGCTGCTTCACCCTAACCCCCCCCATCTCCCCCTAATTCTTGGCGTTGTTCTTTTCTAAGGCTTGGAGTGCATTAACTAGCAGCTTGCCAGAAAATCTGTGGAACAAATCGAGAGGCAGTTAGTCCCTCCTCTGTGACGAGTTTTTTGTTTGCAACTCCAGGAATGGAGGGCTTTCTGTAGCACAGCATAACCTGATAATGCATTAGCTGATGATATACGGTATCGGGATTCTCAAAAATTGAGATACCCGTGATTTACAGCTGTGGCTGTGGATCCCCCCCCCCCGGCACTTTCTTTGTCCTGTGCTAGGATTATGCTCCTTGACGGATGAGAATATGCAAGACCGATGCATTTCTCTCTCATGAATGCGTGACATATAAGGATAGATGAACCCTGTATTACTTATCCTACAAAATGGTTTTTCAGCCCTGTTGTTCAGCTTTCCTCTGAAAAGGAGGACGTGATCTTTTCTCCTCTCTCCTGCCCGGCCTCTTCTGTCCCCCCCAGCGGCTCTTTTGCCCACTGCTGCCTTCACAGAAAGTAGAACGAGTTCGTGGCAAGCAAGGAACTTCATGAACGACCATGGTTATACGGAGCGGGTGACAAGGACAGTAGCTGCTTTATTTATTTTAGCTGCATGACAGCTGAAGGCTCTGGGCAGCTTAGAATCTCAGCAGAGAATATAATAATATCTCCAAAGCCCCCCTCCCCATATAAAAAAAGTAACAAAGTGAAGTGCCCCCAGTAAAATATAGGACTGCTTAGCATATTTTCCATGTTTGGTTTTGCTGTGGGCCTAGAAACTGTGGGCTCGTTTGGGGCCACATACGAAGTGCCCTAACCCATTCAATTTCAGCTAACAGCTGGGGATTTTAAGATTAATATACAATTGAGACCAGAGGTTTTTCTTTTGGGATTGATGGACAAACAGCTGGAAAAAAGTCATGGAACTTCATTTTTGTATGTGGTAACGGCAGCAAGACTATTGTAGGCACAACGATGGAAAGATTTGGCATTACCCACAATGGAGGAATGGTTGGTGAAAATGATGGAACTTGCTGAGATGAATTGACTTCTTTGATCTGAGAAAAGACAATATCTATGTTTCTTGCTGACTGGAAACCCCTTATAGACTTTTTGCGTGAAACAGAAAAAAATGAACTTATGATTTACGGTTTTGATGATTTAGAGAGGATAGATTATGGAAAGAAGAGAGTTACGTTGTAACCACAGAGTAAGAGGTAAATTTATAATTGTACTTATAACTGCTGTATAGAAGACGGGAAGCTACTTCTTTGTATCTTTTTTCCTTTTCTATTTTCCTTTTTTTCTTTTCTTGCACTTTTAGCTTTCTCTTTGATTTTTTTCTTTTTCTTACTTTATATTAGTTTGGATTAGTTTTATCTTCCTTTTTGAAAATATTTATATATATATATATATATATATATATATATATATATATATTCAGCTAACAGCCAGAAAGCAACGAGCATATTTTGGTTCTAATGAATACTGAGGGTATAGTGACTCCATCAAATTAATTGGAATATTTAGGAAGAATGCCCTGTTTCGAATCAAGGCTATAGAATATTGGTCCATCTGTCTTAGTGTTGTTTTATCACCCTGACCTTCTACCACCTCAGATTAAAGTCTTTTCCAGTTGTACCTGAACATGCACTACAAAATGACTCTTGTTGCATGCAAACAGGCACTTCCCTTTCTGACTCATTTTGGTTCAAAACAAAGGGAACATTTACCAGAATTCTTATATCACCACATCTATGAAATTTGACAAGGGCTGGCCACTGTGGTGGGAAAAACAGAAGGATGACACAGGAAGTGGCACAGAAATGCAGAAGCTTCTTACATAGATAATCCCCAAGATGCAGAGTCTGTTTCATCTCGTGACAGGAAACCTGTGGAAGTAGCTTCTGCCCTTTAATTCTTCCCCCACGAAAATGGTGGCTGTGGGTCTCCTGGCACGTTCCTTTTGGTGAGGAGACATCCTTTCAATTGAGCTCAGTAGGGGATGTTCCTTCGGCATCCTTTGACTGTGCCAGGCTTGCAAATTAAGAGATGCCTCATTCCTCCTGGCTAGGAATGGAGAGGAAAACTAGGTTGCTGCTTGTTGCAATTCACATGGCGTGGAAGAGAATCAATCTCTTGAATGTACCCACAAAAATGGGTCTATGTGGGAGGCAGCTTGAGACTCTAGCTCACGAGTTCGCTCTTGCCAGACCTTTATATCAATATTTATATACTTGGA